>NC_092729.1:65984188-66292855 GCF_047496885.1 Scyliorhinus torazame
GAATATTTTCGCTGGAGATCAGAAGAATGATGGGGGAATCTCATAGAAACCTATTCGATTCTGGTAGTACTAGGCAGTGTTGTTGCAGGAAAGATCTTCCCGATGTCGGAGAGTCCAGTGTCAATGATCACAAACTGAGATAATGAAGAAAAAGATGTCTTCACCCAGAGAGTGTTGAACCTGTCGAATTAGCTACTACAGAATGTATATGAGGCCACCACATTACATAGAACATAGAACATAGAAAAATACAGCACAGCACAGGCCCTTCGGCCCACGATGTTGTGCCGAACCTGTGTCCTAGATTGATCATAGTCTGTGTTTTTTTAAATAAATGTTTATCTTGGGTTTTTGAACAAAGTATATTAACGTTACGTATACAGAATAATAGAAGAGAAGAGCACACACAAACAAGCAAAAAAATAAAATAAAATAACCGGTCGAGTATTATGCACTAGCTCAACATCAGCAACTCTGTACAAAATAATTTTTAAACATAAGTAGGCATCTGTTTGTGGAGGGGGCGGGAGGAACTGGTGAGGTACTTACACATTTGGGTGCCGGAGAAACAATTACAGAGGGCAATACGCGAATGGAGCTGGTGTTGGTGTTGTCAGTTGCTTCTCCCGCACGCATTTCGCTGCCATTGGCGTCTCGCGTTCACCTCCGCTTCAGGTTATGTTTCGCCCGGATTTTCCTTGTTCTCTGTTCCTGTAGGTGCCAAGCTTATTATCGTTTCCCGTGCCCTCCTTCCGGCTATCATTCCACTGTCTCCCCCAGCTCTCTGGTTCCCCTCTATTGTTCTGTCTCCTCACTCTTCCCGCCCCTCCCCTCCGCCCCTTTCTGCCCCCCCCTCCACTTCTCCTGTGGTTCGCCTTTATTTTCTCTTAGGTTTAAATGTCCTTCACCCGGTCTGTCCCTCCCACTCACGCCTTGGCTACTTTCCCTGATTCTTGGCTTCCTGGCTATTCCTCAGCTTGTTCGTTGGGCACAAGCAGGTCATGGAACAATTTGGTGAATGGGTCCCACGTCCAGTTTGCGCGTTTTCGGAATGGGACGCGACTACAGCAGCTCCGTTGCCCGCGACCGCTCTCCTCCCCCGCCGGAAGTCAAATCCATTGTATGTATTTTTAAGAAGGGGTTGAATATAGCCTTTGGGCCAATTGGATCAAACGATATGGGGAGGCGGGAGCAGGTTACTGAGTTGGATAACAGCTATGGGTACAATGAATGGCGAACAGGTTGCAAGGGGTGAATGTCCAAATACTGCTCCTATTTTATCTGTTCGTTGGAGGAATAAGATAACTAATTGCCCAACAATATATTTTCTTCTAATGCGGTGGTGAGCAGCATTAACAAATCTTGTCTTTGTGGTATAGTTCCACTCAGAACACTGGGAGAGAAGGAGTTCCCGGATCACTTCAACTATAAACAAATATTGAAACCTTTCCGATCGGTATGGTTCTTAGATTAGGGTGTTTTCTCAGTTCACTGCTGAACGCATATTTCCGGTTGGTGGCTATCAGATGCTTTGAAAGTGCTTTTGAATGTGACAGGAGCGTCGCTGGAATCTTGAGGTGCAGCTTGTAGATGGTGCACAATGAGGACAATCTGCTCTAATGGAGAATTCCCCTCTCATCTTTGACGTGATGTCATAGGGCATCTGCACAATTGTTTGTCCTCCAAGGGCCACTCAGTCATGACTGAGTACATTTGTGTTGCCACAAATCTTGTGTCTAACTTGCCGTTGGTAAGACTATGTACAGGCATGGTGATAGAGATGTCTGGAACATTGGCTGAAGGATACCTTTGGGTATGCATGATTATAGCACGCATTTGGTCGATTCATTTGCGGGATAGGTCGAGCAACTGTGGCACAGAACTGTAAATGCTAATTAGGAGATCTGCAGAAAGACAACTGAATTTGGTATTGCCTTGACCAAATCCGCCACTTAACTTAATACCCAGTAACCTTTTCGCTCATTGACACCATGGTCACTCCATCTCTGTGTTAGCGCCTGACCTACCAGCCAAAAACTTAACGGTCAGCTCAATCTCTGAGGCTTTATCAGATTTGTCAAACACGGCAGGATATCCTACCCTAAGTGCTATTCCAGAAATATATGTGTTTTCATAGCAATACAATAGTTTCACCTTGACCTCCACCGTCAGCTCCATTAGCTTCTTGATTCCCCGTGAAGAATTCCGCGTCTCAACCCGACGGCTCAGTCAGTAATTCTTCCGCATGTTAAATGTTCAAGGGTATTTCCTTCTTTAATTGGTCTCTGGATGGACTTTGGTCTTGAATCGACGGCAGTCGTGAGTATTATCTGGAGAACAAATTACTCTGATGTATATATATGTGGATAAATGTTTGGAGGCGTATGCAATGCAAAGTCTCTGTCCGGAGTATCATGGTTATCATGCGAGTTCTAACAAGCATTTCTAATTTTGGAGTTTTTCATTTTGTTAAATAATTGCTTGGAACACGGATCTGCCGAGACATCACTTACCTTCCTGACTAACAGCCTTGGCCAAGTTGTGAGTATCTGAAATTTCTGCACATACACACACACACGCACTCGCTTTCTCAGCCGCGCCTACCCGCTCATTCTTCTGTCTGTCTTGCTTATTTCCTATTGGAGAGTTATCTTAACGTCAAGACTGCATTTTGACTTTTCACGGTCTGTACAGTGATATTTAGTACAAATAATGTCAAGAGCAGATGTGTCTGCAACGCAGCGATTGGCCAGGTGAAAGCTTAGTCTGGTTTTCCAGCCTTTGATTTTCCTGCCGCCCTGCATTACCATTCCGGATGCTTTCGGATATTCCGATTCGAAGTGAGATTCTCAGTTGAATAGTGGTGATGACGGGAACTTCTGTTCATGTGCGGTAAAGCCCTACCCAGGCTATTTTCTCTATCTGTGCTATATCCAGTGGATCATCGATGCAGGGTTCAACATCCCTTTTCCAATTTCATCGGCTGATGGAGAGAAGTAGGCGGGAACATCAGGAGATGCTGTAGCCTAGTTTTTACTTGCTACCATGTGTCAATGCTGTAGCCTACCAGGGAGTCACGCTCACAACTGCATGCCACTGTGCTGTGCTCTCCAGTTGGTCTATCATGCTCGTGGGAATGGCATACGTAGGATGGTGGTGGACCTGAACAGGAGAATGGCTATATGATATAGTTTTGTGAGAGTAATTATGGCAGATCTACAAGTTGTTAGTGTGGTGCTGACACTTTCTGACTGCCCTTCCGTTCACGTCAATATGTTGCCACATCGACCGGAGAGAGGGAAAAAGAGACAAGTGATCAACCAAGCCAGTTTTATTCACATGATTCAGAAAGAAATGTGTAACGGATCATTGCATCTGCACAATGCTGCAGAGATTGAATTAGAAAACATTTGGGAATGATTTGTCAGAGCATCATACGCTTCCCACAGTGAAATGTGTTGTGTTTCAGTAACTGTCTTAATTCTGCAGCACCTCAGAGAAATGTAGCAGTGTTCTGCAGTACACTCCTCATCTTTCAGGACTATCTATCATCCAGCTGCATCCCAACTAATGGCAGCGGAGGCCAGACGTGTGCACAGTACTCCAAGTGAGGTCTACCGAGGTATGTGGAGGTCAACATTTAAAGAATGTTAATTATGTGGTCTAATCGAACGATTTGGAGACCACTCGGAGCACTGTGCACTGCCCTGTATAACCGAGAGATATGGAGATACCGAGAATGCCGCACTGTATAACCGAGTGATATGGAGACCAGAACTGTTCACAAAATGCAGATGTGGTCGAAACAAGTGATGTGGAAACGGCAAGTCTGAATAGTGCTCCAAAATGTCAAAGTCGGGCATATTAGAACCAATACTTTGTAGACTGATCCATAATGATCCAAACAGGGCAGACGGAGGCCATAGCATTCCCGCTCAATGGCGGTATATGGAAGTCGAATCGAAAGCTGAAATGTCCAAGGCCAAAATGACAGACCTCAGTTGTGAAGATCTGATAATTAACCAACAGGCGCCGGAATGTGGCGACTAGGGGCTTTTCACAGTAACTCCATTTGAAGCCTATTTTGACAATAAGCGATTTTCATTTCAATAAAATGTACTTCACTTCTGAAACAATGCTAAACTTCTTTGCATACATTGCTCTTTTGAAAGATTGTCAACTGATGGCATTACATTACAGATGGCAGATGGAGTTTAATCCGGACAAATGTGAGGTAATGCATCTTGGAAGGTCTAATGCAGGTAGGGAATATACAGTGAATGGTAGAACCCTCAAGAGTACTGACAGTCAGAGCGATTCGCTGTACCGGCCCACAGGTCACTGAAGGGGCAACACAGGTGGAGAAGGTAGACAAGCATGCATACGGCATGCTTGCCTTCATTGGCCGGGACATTGAATATAAGAATTGGCAACATATGTTGCAGCTGTAGAGAACCTTAGTTCGGCCACATTTGGAGTATAGTGTTCAATTCTGGTCGCCACACTACCAGAAGGATGTGGAGGCTTTAAAGAGGGTGCAGAAGAGATTTACCAGAATGTTGCCTGGTATGGAGGGCATTAGCTAAGAGGAGCGGTTGAATAAACTCGGGTTGTTCTCACTGGAACGACGGAGGTTGAGGGGCGACCTGATAGAGGTATACAAAATTATGAGAGGCAGAGACAGAGTGGATAGTCAGAGGTTTTTTCCCACAGAAAAAGAGTAGACGGGCCAATTACTAGGTATGTTTAATGTGCGAGGGACAAGGTTTAGAGGAGGTGGACGAGGCAACTTTTTTACACAGAGGGTAGTCGGCGCTGGAACTTGCTGCCGGAGGAGGTGGTGGAAGCAGGGACGATAGTGGCATTTAAGTGGTATCTTGACAAATACATGAATAGGGTGGGAATAGAGGGATACGGACCTAGGAATTATAGACGATTTTAGTTGAAACGGGAAGCATGGTCGGCACAGGCTTGGAGGGCCGAAGGGCCTGTTCCTGTGCTGTACTTTTCTTTGTTGTTTATCCTTTAATATCGTCCATTATCTAACTGATACATCGCACCAGTTTAAGAGGAGGAATCGTCCAACAATACTTGTTCCCCTCACTCCTCTATACTCAGGGAAAGGCTCCCAATGCATATGGAGTCAAAGCTTCAGTGCACTGCTCTCCTTATCATCTGCTGATATGCTCACACTCAGGTTGTGATGACTGGAGCACGGTGTTTTGTTATTTAATTTGATATATAAATCGCATTATTCGGTAGTTGCTCATCTCACAAACACATGGTGAGGATGGCTGTAACATGAAAATGATGAAGCAACAATTATTAAATGAGACCATCAATGACTCGAATGAAAGACAGAATGTTTCGCCCAAGCTTATTATGGTTTTAATAACTAGCAGAGACAGAGCTGACTCTAAAATGGTCAAGAGTTAAATTAATTATTATCTCTATGTATAGTGCGCATTATTGTGCAGAGAAAGGTCGATCTGGCCCTTTTTATATCTGCTGTCTCATTGAAAGATCTACCAATGCCTGCCTCCTCGGTCTGCTCTCTTTTCCCAATTCCTTTTTAAAATTCCTGGTTGAGTACGATTCCGCTGTCCTTTCAGGCAGGTTATTCCAGATCACACTAATTGTTGTATCTCCTGAATTATCCCCGTCTTCCATTGATTTCATTTCTTTTTAAAATCCTATTCAATTTGTTTCAAATGAGTTTCCAAGCCCTCTCTTTCGAAGATATCCCACTGCCACGAGCTGAAGGAAAATGGGATGGGTGGACCTCGTGTTGTTGAACGATTATTCACTGAGACGTGTACGAGCATGTTACAAGAGACTGTTAGAGCTTGTTGTGCACCAATTGGTATCCATTTTACCCAAATTACAACAGTTACAACAATTCGACTGTAATCGGTTGTCTGGACATAATTCTGGGATGTTCTAGAACTTGCAACGCACTTTCGAAGCACCTTTCATTTGTTCAGGATACATTCCGTCATCTCCCGCTCTCTGTCTCACTGTCCCTGCTCTGTCTTTCTCTATCTCTCTCTGCACATCTGTATCTCTCTTTCTAGCTCTCTCCCTCTCTCTTGCTTTCTATGTCTCCCGGTACCTCATTTTCTCTCACTCGCAATCATTTTCTTTCACCCTCTCTCTATTTCTCTATCTCTGTATACATATCCACATTCAGCCACTTCTCCAATCGTGCCTCCATTTTCTTCTGATATGGAGCTGTTGGGTCACCAGTCGCCAATCTGTCTGCCATCTTTATAGGAATGGCGACGGATGAGTTTACCCTGAGTATAAACCTGAAGCTCGCTCGCTGTGAGTCTCCAGGGGCAATATTCAGAATCGTAACAATTGAGTACTTGAATAATCGGATTAATTACAAGAATATTTTTAAACAATGTGTGCATTTGTTTCCTGAGCAGAACATACAAATATCTGCAATATATCTGTGATCATCCTAGATGTTTAATATTTTCTTTCTCATTGATCTTCAGAAGAATGTGGCGAGCCTTCATCTTGCATATCTACAGTCCGTGTTCTGGAGGCGTACCCACAACAACGCGACTGAGTGTATTCTAGGATTGTGACCAAGCAGTTCAGATTGACGATCGCTATGTATTAATTCCAATCAGGGTATTCTCTGATTTGTGGGCGAACAGTTAATGGCTATATCCCCATCGGCCTGCTGCTCTTTTTCCTCTATATGGTGGAGATCGTGGGATTCCAAAGTGCTGTTTAATGAGCGTTTGGTGGTTGCTGCTCTGTAACATATCCATAAGGCACCGTGCTGCTATCGAGCGGCAATGGAGATTTTCTTTGTCTTCTGAGCTGACCCCATGTGGCATACCCTCGTTCACTATTGGTGCTACTGAAGCCTTCATGAAGGTGGCATACAGCCCCACCAGAAAAACATATGCGCCTTTGCTGTGCTCAGAGATTGTTTCAGTGACGTTTCACATGGAGGTGTGCACATTCATCAGTTTAATGACGGTAGTCGCTGCGACTTGTATGTGTACGTGTGTGCGTGTATCTGTTTGTGCAGATATATCAGTCATGGAAGGAGTAAATGGATTAAACAAACGCAGCGGCAGCACGTGGCGCAGTGGTTAGCAATGGTGTTTCACGGCGCCAAAGTCGCAGGTTCGATCCCGGCTCTGGGTCACTGTCCATGTGGAGTTTCGCATTGTGCAGGTTAGGTGGATTGGCCACGCCAAATTGCCCCTTCATTGGAAAAAATGAAATGGGTCGTCAAAATTTATATAAAAATTAACGCCATGTTATGTTTCTAATCAACACAAGGTTAGTTTATTTTACACTATTGTTATTTTATTCGCCAATCGGCACATCCGGTTGCTGACAAAGCCCAGTTATGAATGAATATAAAATAACACTTCCAAAAATGGATTTATTTTCATACCCTCCAGTGCCTGATATTTTAGAAGTTTTCTTGTCTGAAGTAAAGGTTTTCAAGTTTTAGGATTATCTGTGCAGCTGCGATGGCTTTAACTGTTGAATTGTCTGAGGATGTTTTACCACCTGAGCTTAGTGAGCGCGTTCAGGGTCACAGGGAGGAGAGAAAGTTGCTTCGCTCTGACTCTGCAACAATGGCATTTTAAAACTCGCTGATTACTAACAGCAGCTGCCGTGGCTGTTTCTCGACGCAGTTCTCTCTATTCCTCTTTAAGTTAACACTTTGTCAACATCGGCCTTTGTGGATTTCCCCAGCTCCTGCCATCGCACTGATTATTGCTGACACTGCAAGGTGCTCAGCATCACCCCGTGTGATATGTGCAAGACTGTCTAGTCTCTTTAAATATAACGCAAGGGACAATCCCAGTATTATTATCGGAAGACTCTTTGTCCCTGCAGTGATGATTTGGGCCACGATTTTCACACCGTACATTGGCATATCAGTGAGGTGTTTTTGTTTGGTGGAAAATCCATGAAGAAAACGAGGTGTCTGCTTGTTTGGGAATGCGCATTAAACTTTCCTTCAGTTTCCCTCGGGGATATTCCGCGTGGTTTCATGGAGCTGTTTAGAGAACAGGCTTCAAACACAACCCAAACTTAGTTTTTAAGTTCAGAAGAATTTCGTCCGTAAATAAACGGGGATATCATAACCGTGAAAGGAAGAACATTCTATCACTTATTTCTACTTAATTTCCCTGAGCCAGCACAAATATCGAGCTGTCGTTGCCCAGTCCATCATAGTTTCTGCTTCGATTACAAGTTTAGCACTTTCCGATGCGACAACAAGAACACGAGTAATTCGGGTCCCATTTCCACAACCAAAATGTATTTTTTCTCCCAAAGAAAACCTTCCCTGAGCCATTATATAATATAACATAATAAGAGTAATCTTTCCTGTCACAAGTAGGCTTACATTAAAACTGCAATGAAGTTACTGTAAACCTCCCCTAGTCGTCAGAATCCGGCGCCTGTTCGGGTACGCAGAGGGAGAATTCAGAGTGTCCAATTCACTCACAGCAAGTCTTTCGGCACTTGTGGGAGGAAACCGGAGCACCCGGAGGAAACGCACGCAGACACGGGGAGAACGTGCAGACTCCGCACAAGCAGAGACACAAGCCGGGAATCGAACCTGGGACCCTGGTGCTGTGAAGCAACAGCTTTCACTACAGTCATACCGTGCTGGCCCCAAATGCTCCCAAATGACAAGTGGCATGATAACTGACGTTAGGCTACATGCCTGACGTTCCTGCTGTGATCCCTCTTTCCCTTTTAAGCAGGATGTCCCATCCACCTTATGCTAGCTTTCAGGCAACCATCAACTCGAAGTATCAACAAAGCCAGTTTCTTCACTATTTCCATTTTACTTCCATCATCAGCTTCCCTCAGATTCAATCCATTACGATGCAAAACGTGATGACATGAATAGTGTTAATTTCAGGGAACAGTTAAAGTTCGGCAAGATTAGAGACTCTCTACGGAACCTAATTGTGTCTCTGGGGATTTCCCTTTTCAATTAATATACAACCCCTCGCAATGCGTTATTGTATTGTGTCAGCGAGAGTGTCATCTGTGGTGATATCGCGGAGGAGAGAGGACAAGGAGAGATCAGAATCGCAGAAAAGTAGATTAGAATGTCACCTCAATGGATCAGGACCAAAGAACATTAGATTGGAACAGTAAAATAATGGCTCAGAATCTCAGAACAGTAGATTGCAATGATACGACGTTGGTCCGAAGTTTCTCTTGGGCTTTGGACTATCTTAATGCAAATTATGATAGAATTTCATCAGAAACTCGGATCCGTTACGGAGTTTTGTTTGTTCACTCGATTTTCTTCCCTGCCCTGGCGATTGTTGCGGTCCCTGGTAAATTTATATCTTCAGAATTTAGATCAGTCGGTCATCTCCCACTGTGTTTCTGTTCTTGGCATTTACAGGCATGCGGCAAATTAAAGTTTTGTCTTCAGTTCACATCACAAATTCCTTCCAGAATAAACAAGTCAATGCCCTGGCTGACGGACAACAAAGACCAGTGACCCCAATAACGCCAGGAGAAACGTCTGAGTTTTCCCCTTCAAATCTGGAAACAGGTCTGTGGACAGTATATTCTGCCTCTTGTCTCTCAGTCAATATCAAACCAGACTGCAAATGTCCCCTTCCAACCCGACGTTGTTGTTGTGCTAATTAGCATTTGTTTAATGTTTTTGAATGAATCTGGATATTGTTAAGTATGATAATGGTAGTGACAGGAATAATATCGAAATAAAACAAAAAAAAGTTTGTATAATGCTAATAAGCTGGAAAGAAAATCCAGGAGAATGTGATGAATATATTTTTTTAAGAGCGGGAGTAGGTAAGGGTTGGTAGAGATTGCAGCACAGATTTGCGTGTCACACGGCAGTTGAAGTGCTAATAGCAGTAAGCTGCATTCTGAGTAGTGATCAATGTATCTTCAAAGTTAGAAAGCAGAATGTGATAACAGGTGGGCAAAGATCAGTGCTGAGTGAAATCAAATCTGAAGAACAACTGACAGATCTCACGATGACGGAACGTCTGGGGGAGGGGTGTGGGGCTAAGTCGGGACAAAACTGTTTTGAATAGTTAAAAGTCAACAAGGAAAGCAAAGGTTACAGTCTGAAGTAATTAATCTCACTGTACTTTTCCGAGGGCAGCAAAGTGACTAATGAGAACATGACCAGGTTGTGTTGCGATTCACTAGAGCATTTGTGAATTATCAAATGTTATTGCAGATAATAAGGTCAGTGTTCACATCGAGTCCGAGTTATATTTTTCTGAGAATAATCCACTTAATTCGTCATTTTGTAGTCATATTCCATTTGCTAACCATTCACATAGTTCTCCAATTCACTTATGCATACGGTTATTGTATCCGTACCATATCAGGGAGTGAATTCTAAATCCCAATCGTTTGCAGCTAAACAATATTCTTCCACACATCGCCACTTTATTCTTGGCAATCACATTAATTCTGCACTGGTCCAGGGCGCTCCGCTGTCACAGAGCATGGAGAATTTGCCCTGTTTTCAAGCATCGGGTGTCTCCGCGGCGGGATTCACTCTGGATGGCGGGATTCACTCTTCCCAATTATATTTCCCATTAAAGTACGTCCCGCCGCCGTAGCTCGCGGTGTGGATACGCTGCCGGCGAGAACAGTTAATCGGCCACTTTCTATTTTTTTACTCTAGATAAACCGTTCATGATATGACACAGTTACATTCAATTTCCCGTCATTACTCTCCCTCACTACGAACAATCAAAGCTTTTCCATGCTAACTAAATAATTCTGAAACGCCGTTTATGCGGGATAAATCAGGTGAATCTCTTCTGTACCTTCTGCAAACGCGCTGTATTGGTGCACTAATGCCTGGTGCTCAGAATTGGACGGATTGATCGAGTTGGTGAAAAATTACTATTTTATGTAATAAAAGCAAAATATTGCGCATGCCGGTGATTATACGTAAAAACAGAAAATACTGGGGGAGCAAAAAAATACAGCAAGTGGCAAAGCATCTGTGGAGAGACAAACAGAGGGTACCGGTGAATGGGAAAATAACGAAGTTTGTGAAGCGCTGCAAACTAGAATTAATCAGATGCTACATATTGTAGTTTTGAGCTGGATATTGTCCACGATATCTCTCACAATTGTTATTTCTGAACTGGCTGTGATCCGGTTTCTCTGCATTTACGCAGTTAAGATTCCTGTACCCGTAATTGGCCTCTTGTATGTTAACATTGCATTTCACCTTGTCAGAGGATCACTAATTCAAACATCAAGATTCGCCCAAACGAAGCCACAGTCACTAAACTCAGTACGACTAATCCAACTGGAAGCTTAATGACTGAGGGATGTAATAAAGCAGGAAACACTCAGAATTTGGACTACAACATGACATTTACAATCTTCATATTCAAACAATTCATCTGATATTTCATATAGGGTTTCACGTCAAGCGCTCTTTCCAGGTAATGATGGGCTGTCCGTCTCGTGGACAAAATCACAATTATATATGCTTGAATATGTATTTGGGCAGAGCGAATTCTGATCAAATCTCTTTCCGCTATAAATTTGCAATATCACTTGTATAAATTCCCGATTTGTTTTCCTTCCTTGCAGTTAACGTCGTGACGATTGTGGTCCTGTTGCAGGGACAGTGTAGTGTCACCAAATGTGTTAGCCGCTACCTGATCGCAATGGCAGCTGCAGATCTACTGGTCGTTATTATCGACCTGATATTGAGGCACATTCCAATTGTTTACGCAAAATATTTCATTTTCCTGTGGTATATCCGCACATGTAATATCCACGCAGTATTCCTATTTGCTGCCACAGACTGTTCTGTCTGGTTCACCGTCGCTTTCAGCTTTGATCGATTTGTGGCCATTTGCTGTAAGGAGTTTAAAACCAGATATTGCACAGAGAAAACCGTGGCTGTAGTTTTGGGGACAGTGTCTCTGTTTAGCTGTGTAAAGAATATTTTCTGGTATTTTATGCTAACAGACAGGTACTGGCTGTCAAACGGACCTCGGTTTTGTGGTATAACATGGGATGTTTTAGCGTCACGGCTCTGGGTTGCAATGGAATTGCTTCATCACATTTTCACTCCTGGTGTCCCATTTGTTCTGATTCTGTTGTTCAATGCCTTAACTATCAGACATGTTTTAGTCGCCAGCAGAGTTCGCAAGGCACTCCAGGGTCAAAGCATTACAGAGAGTGCAAAGGACCCAGAGATGGAGATCAATTATTTTTTTGTTTCTTATCTCTGGGAATTTCATACTCTTATGGTCAATGCTCATGGTATATTCCATATCAGAACGAATGAGGCTGTTGGGGTATATGTCTGAGTCTATATCTCCTATTGTACAAGAAATTGGATTCATGCTCCAGCTCCTAAGTTGCTGCACAAACACATGCATTTACGCTGTGACACAAAGTAAGTTCAGGGAAGAGTTTAAAATTGTGGTGCAGTATCCCGTTAAACTAATTCTAAAAGCTAAGAGATGAGAAACAGAGATACATTTCCAGCATTAGGCATTTGTCGCAAATGATTTTCTGACCTTCTGCTCTCTGCTGGTATGTCTATAGAAGGGGAACATTGTGTTCTTTCCCAGGAGCACACTTGCTTTTTCGCATTGCGCGTGAGAGCTGTTCGAACCACAGGCTTCAAATTGTTTTGAAAATAAATGATCGCAAACTCACAGGAACATGTTTACCATTGGCAGAGCAAAACAGGATTGATGAAAGATGTTAAGTTCCTGTACTATGACCAGAGACAGGCAATCATAGACGGACTGACAGCAAACTCGCAGTTAAGGCCTCAGATGGGTTACAGCACGGAAGGCTGTGGTAAAATAAAATACCGTATCCCATGAGTTTCTCCGTCGTTCCTCCCTCAGCAATGAGGTGTTGCACATCAAAGCTCCCTTATTTTGCAGAGGGAGAAATCGATGAAAGCAGATTTAAATATCATAAGGGACATTGCTGCAAGGAAATCTTATCGTGACAAGGAGTGTCTAACTCCATCGCCCCAGTCAAAATAAAGGACGCTCTAAATCTGAGAGCCAGACGGCGCTGAGAATCGGGTTTGATCGTGGCCCTGGGTCAATGTCCATGTGGAGTTTGAACATTTTCCTCGTGTTTGCGTGTGTTCCACCCACTCTACCCGAAGATGTGCAGGGTAGGAGTATTGGCCACGCTAAATGCCCCTTAATTCGAAAAGTAAGAATTGGGTACGTTAAATATAATTTAAAGCTTCGGAAAACCAAATTCGTCAAATGTCAAATCGCATAAACACCGAGAGCACATAGGGCAAACACATTTCAACCTCATTCACCCCTACCCAGAAATACGTCCCAACTTCCTGACCAGCGACTAGGCTATTCTTTCGGTGTCAAGATACTCGACCTGTCCCCGCTAACAGCTCGAGGGATGTATGTGCATCACATGGACAGCAGCGGTTCAAGAGGTCGGCTCTCCCCACCTGTTCAGGCGCAGTTGTGCAGTTGTTAATGCTTCGTCAGTGACGCCCGAATCCAGGATTAAAACCAAAAACATGGAGCGAACATATATAACAGAGCAGAACACAAGGTAAACCGAAAAATTTCAAAATTGAGTCAGTTTCCTCAGGAATTGTCAGCTGAATTGAAGTATGCTACTGTTGCGAGATTAACGGTTGGATTGGTTATATTGAATCCGTTATACACCTCAACCTGATCGCAGTCGGGAGCTGAGGACGTTGTTGTTGACACTCATGATCCAGGCTCGAAGCAGAATATATTATTTTCAATATCCGTTTTCAATCAACTAGTCTCGGTGGTAGAATGAAAACGGTCGGGATTCCTATCTTTAGTTTTGCAACAGAATTTCACTTTATGATTTAGAATTGTGCATGGATAAAAGACATCGACCATATGGTGGAATAAAGCATTGGAATTTGCACATTGAAAGATTGGGAAAGTAGACAATAAAATGCTGGCGACACCAGTTTTGTATCCCTGCATTTGTGGACATCTAACTGAGATGCAGAATCTGAAACCTCTGTTGTGAAAACCCCCTCAGTCAAACAGGCCGTGCGTAGGTGATGTGGACTCAGGTGTAGGTAGGTAAAATAAATAAAATTATTTTAGAAGCTTTTGTCTCTGAACAAACATAAACTCTTAACTCCTATCCTGTAAAATGAGAGTCGTGCAACCGCAAAATTATTTAACTAATGGAACATTCATCTTAATACATGTAAAAATGAAAATGTATTTGATGGTAATCTGTGATAGAAGTCTCAGAAAAAGTTTGTATCCTCGACCATCACACACCCTGTCGACTCTCCCTAGAAAAATGACCTAGCAGCATTAGGTAATCGCGGGCAGACTCTCTCAAGCCTGAATCTTCAGCACATCAAGACTTTCACATGGAAACAAGCAAGGAGTTCTCATGTAAAGACTTGGTCTGCCGGTTTCCACTGGAGCTCTAAACCGGCTAAGTGAACTGAATCACAATCTCAAACTCTTCCCCTAGCCACACACCCATGCCAGAAATGTACTTTCAAAGCACTTTCAAACTAGCGGCATTTATCTTTTCGAATTTCGGATCAAATATTTTCTAATGAATTGTAATTCTGACCTATGGCAGTCCAGCAAAATGATCCAGCAGTCCAGTTATATTCTATGGAGTTTTGCATGTGTGGGCTGACTGTCAGCTCATTCCACTTTTAAAGGGACTATCTCAGGATATTCATTTGAGATTCATTTCGTACTTCCTAGCTATCACAGAAACCTTCATTACTAAACAGTCCTGCAGAAAACCGAGTCCATTTAAACAGTGTCTTACAGTAAACCGAGTCTATTATACAGTGGCCTACAGTAACGAGCCAAATTAAACAGAACCTTACTGTAAACAGGGCCAATTTAAACAGTGCCCGACAGTAAAACGAGTCTACTTAAACAGTGTCGTAGAACAAAACGTGTCTATTTAAATATTGTCCTGGAGTAATCCGAGTTTATTTAAACTCTGTCTAGAGTACTGTCTAGCCTTGGAGAACGATTACCCGAAGATAAGAGGCTGAATACCCTCGACTGCTGAAGTGGTCCGCGACTGAAAGGGAACATTCCTGCCTGGCAATTGTCGCGCGATGTCCGTTCATTCGTTGTCGCAGCGTCTGCATGGTCTCGCCAATATACCACGCTTCGGGACATCCTTTCCTGCAGCGTATGTGGTAGACAACGTTGGCCGACTGTGGGGCTTTGTTTAAATAGACTCGGTTTACTGTACGACTGTTTAAATATATTGGGTTTACAGTAGGCTTTAGTTTAAATAGATGTTTATTCTGTTTGGACTGTTTAAATAT
Organism: Scyliorhinus torazame; assembly: GCF_047496885.1. Taxonomy (NCBI): domain Eukaryota; kingdom Metazoa; phylum Chordata; class Chondrichthyes; order Carcharhiniformes; family Scyliorhinidae; genus Scyliorhinus; species Scyliorhinus torazame. The sequence goes on from NC_092729.1 coordinate 65,999,526, forward strand.
TCTATTTAAATCGCCATGCATTTTTGACTTTATCTATATATATGTTTCTGGAACCTACCTCTCCATTCACCTGAGGAAGGAGCAGTGCTCCGAAAGGTAGTGATTCTAAACAAACCTGTTGGACTTTAACCTGGTGTTGGAAGACTTCTTACTGCCGTTTCGGGCAATCAGTCTCTTATCTTCGGGCAAGCGTTCTCCAAAGCGGCCTTCAGCACGCGGGACTACGCAGGATCGCGGAGCAGAAACTTATAGCCATGTTCCGCAGACAGCGAGATACAGAGAGAGTGAGGTATAGAGAGATATAGAGATACAGAGAGAGATACAGAGAACGATATAGAGACATGCACAGAGAGAGGCATGCAAAGAAAGAGATACAGAAATAGATAGAGATACACAGACAGAGACATACAGGGAGCGAGATACGGAGAGCGATAGAGAGCGAGGTACCGAGAGAGAGATGTCCCAAACAGAGAGATACAGAGAGAGAGAGAGGTACAGAGGTACACGGAGAATGAGAGAGGTACAGATGGAGTGATACGGAGCGAGAACGTGATAGACAGTGAGAGATACAGAGATAGAGAAAGAGAAAGGCAGTGAAGAGAACGATACAGAGAGAGAGAGAGAGATACAGCGGTGATGAGAGATACAGAGAGAGAGATACATTGAGAGAAATACAGAGATATAGATACAGAGAGAGAGATGCAGATATATATAGCGAGAGAGCGAGAAAGAGAGGGAGGGAAAGAGAGACGCAGACAATGAGAGAGAGAGAGATACAGAGAGGCAAAGATTCAGATATATACAGAGAGAGAGAGACAGGGATGTACAGAGGGAGTGATACAGAGAGAGAGAGCTGCACAGAGAGATGGAAAGAGAGAGACAGTGGCGAGAGAGAAATACAGAGAGATACAGTGGGGGGGGGGAGAGATGCAGAGAAAGATACATTGAGAGAAATACAGAGGTATAGATAGAGAGAGAGATACATATATATGTAGAGAGAAAGAGAGAGACGCACTCAGGTAGAGACAGAGGCAGAGAGAGAGATACAGAGAAAGACGGAGAGCTTAATCCAGAGAGAGAACCAGATCGAGAGAAGCAGCGAGAGAGATACGGAGAACGGTGCAGAGAGAGCGAGATACATTGAGTGAGGTATATAGATAGATATAGTGAGAGATACAGAGAATGATATAGAGCCATGCAGTGGGAGACATGCAAAGAGAGAGTTACAGAGAGAGGGAGAGATACACGGACAAAGATACAGAGAGAGGGATACGGTGGGTGAGAACAGAGAGCGATACAGAGAGAGTTACAGAGAGGGAGATACCAAGAAGAAAAATACAGAGAGATATATACAGAGAGAGACATATCTATACATGTATAGAAAGAGAGAGAGAGGCAGAGAGAGGGTCAGAGAGGGGAAGAGACAGAGAGTGAAAAAATAGAGAGAGGGAGAGACAGATGCAGAGGCAGATGGAGAGAGTTATGTACAGAGAGAGAGAGACAGATGCAGAGAGAGATAGTAATACAGAAAAATATATAGTGAGAGGGATCCAGTGTGAGAGATCAAGGGAGAGATAATGAGAGAAATAGAGATACAGAGAGATACAGCGAGAGAGAGAGCTGGAGAGAGACAGAGAGTGATATAGAGAGAGGTAGATGCACAGAAAGAGATACAGAGAGATACAAGGGGTGAGATATAAAGGAAGGTGCCGAGAGAGAGAGATACCAAACAGAGAGAGAAAGAGAGAGAGATATGGAGATATACAGAGAGAGAGGTACAGTGGGCGTGATGGAGAGATAGATACAGAGAGAGGTACCGAGAGAGAGGCCAAGCAGAGAGATACGGAAAGGGAGAGGGAGATGTGCAGAGGGAGAGATACAGAGGGAGGGAGAGAGTTACACAGAGAGAGACACAGCGTGGGGCTGGGGAAGTGATATATATATAGAGAGAGATACATTGAGAGATACAGAGATATAGATACAGAGTGAGAGAGAGATGAAGATTTATAGAGAGAGATAGATAGTGATACACAGAGAGCGAGCAAGAGAAAGAGAGAGATACAGAAAAAGAGAAAGAGTGAGTGAGTGAGATAGAGAGAGACACATGTAGAGAGATACATAGAGAGTGATATACATATAGAGTGAGATACAGAGAGAGCGAGGTACAGAGAGAGCTATGGAGAGCGATATTGAGATGGAGATAGAGATACACAGAAAGGTGCAGAGACATCCTGAGACAGACATGCAAAGAGAATGATACAAAGAGGGAGATACAGGGAGCATGATTCAGAGAGCGATACAGAGAGGAATACCGAGAGATAGATTCCAAGCAGAGCGAGACAGATATATATATACAGAGAAATACAGAGAGAGTGGGGGAGGGTCAGAGGGAGATACATGTATATATAGAGAGATATAGAGAGTCAGAAAGAGAGGCACAGTGGATAGAGAGAGATACAGAGACAGAGATATAGCGGGGGACAGATACAGAGAGATACATTGGGAGAAATGGAGAGATATAGATACACGCTGAGAGGGATGCAGATTATATATATCTATATAAATATATATATACATATTGTCATGTGAGAGTACTTTTAAGTTATGGATGTTTAAGCAATGTATCATTAAGAAAACAGTGATGTCAGCGAGTGGGTGGGTCTGAGGTCAGATCAGCCATTTTGCAGTTTAGATTTGCAGGTTTTTAGTTTCAGTTTTGAAAAGAGCTGGGTGTGTGTCTGTGTTTTGCAATGAGCTGGATCTCTGCCATAAAAGACTAGCTCTGGATCATTCGGGTGATTTAAAGTAAAGCCGTTAACCTGATGTGATTTTGTTTCAAGGTGTTAAGCCTCTTGGAAGTTTGAAGGAACAATTTAAGGAATTATTTACTGTTGCAATATTTTCTGAGTTATCTTTGAAGTAATGGGTGTTAATAGATCCAATGTTAATTTCAGATGTTAAGTTGAGTTCATAGAATAAACAGTGTTTTGTGTTTAAAAACTCACGTGTCCATAATTGTAATCCCACTCGTCGGAAAAAAGCCGAGTGCCAGGAAAAGCAACAAAGCCATTAAAGGGAGAGGTTGGTTGAACTCCATGATACATTTTGGGTTCTGAAAAAGCCTCTCACATAACAATTGGGAGCTCGAGGGGGATGCACGTCTATCTATTGGATTGGCTTTTGTGAACTTAAAGACAGTGAAGGATTGTTGCTTTTCCGGTGCGGTATTTTCGTTTAAGTGGGGAGAGTGTAGTGAACAATGGCTCTTTCAGAGGCTCAGAAGTTTTTTGGGGTGGAGAATGTTACACGTAGTACTTTATGGACAGAAACGAAAAGCAAACTGTTAGATTTGGCAAGAACATTGCAGTTAACATTACCTGACAAAATGCGAAAAGATGAGGTAATTATGGCGGTGGTTAAGCATTTAAAGTTGCCTGAGATTGAGTTTGACTCATTGGAAATGGCAAACATTCAGTTGCAAATTAAACAAATGGAACATGAGAAAGAATTAAAGCAGCTGGAATACGAGAGTGAGTGAGAGGTGGAAAAAAAGGGAAAGAGAGAGAGAGGAAAAAGAAAGAGAAAGAGAGAGAAAAAAAGAAAGAGAGAGAGAGAGATAGAGAGAGGACAAAGAAAGAGAAAGAGAGTGAGGAAAAAGAAAAGGAGAGAGAAGAAAGGAGAAAAGAAAGAATAGCCCTCGCAGAACAAAAAGAAAAAGAAAGTGAGATACAGATCAGGGAAAAAGATAGAGAGGGAGTTTGAACTTCAGAAAATGGCCATGAAATATGTCCATCAGTTAAAATTGGCAGACGTAAAGGGAAACGTACAGTTGGATGACAGATATGAGGATAGTGAGAAAGAGCGTCATGGTCGAAGGCTTGATGGGAATCTATTTAAATATGTCCAAGCATTGCCAAGGTTTGACGAGAAGCAAGTGGAAGCCTTTTTCATTTCATTTGAGAAGATAGCTAAACAAATGAAATGGCCACAGGACATGTGGGTGTTGCTGATTCAAACAAAACTGGTAGGTAGAGCGAGTGAAGTGATTGCACGGAGGGGGTATCTGGAACGTATGAGGAGGTGAAGAAATCCATCTTAAGTGCATATGAGCTAGTGCCTGAACTTTACAGATAACGGTTTAGAAATTTAAGGAAATAATTTGGTCAAACATACATGGAGTTTGAAAGGCTCAAACAGAGTAATTTTGAGAGGGGGATAAGGGCTTTGAAAATAGACCAAACGTAGGAGGTTTTCAGAGAAATTATACTTTTGCAGGAGTTTGAAAATTCAATTCCTGAGGTAGTGAGAACTCATGTGGAAGGGCAGAGGGTGAAATCTGCGAGATTAGCAGCGGAAATGGCAGATGATTATAAATTAGCTCATACATCAAAGTTTGGTTTCCGACATCAGTTTCAGCCGGTAAGGGATAGAAACTGCGGACATGAGAAATACTCAAGTGGTAAAGGTAAAGGTGATCTGATGGGAGACAATAAAGAGAGTGCACCTCAGATGAAAAAAGAACTCCAGGAGGGTGGAAAAGAAATAAAACATTTCAAATGTTTTCACTGTAATAAACTAGTGTTGGTGGTTGAAGAAAAGCACGGGGAAAGCAGATGTCGTAAAATAGGATAAGACAGTGGGGTATGTTGGAGTGGTAAAGGAAGGCCCACGGGAAGCGAAGGAGGCGCAAACGATTGCACAGCCTGTTCAAGAAGTAATTGTTAAGAAGGTGTCAGATGTCTTCAAAGAATTTACTTGTGTGGGCAAAGGTTACTCATATGTATCAGGAGGAGCAGGTAAACAAAGAACAAAGAACAAAGAACAAAGAAATGTTCAGCACAAGAACAGGCCCTTCGGCCCTCCAAGCCCGTGCCGACCATGCTGCCCGACTAAACTACAATATTCTACACTTCCTGGGTCCGTATCCCTCTATTCCCATCCTATTCATGTATTTGTCAAGATGCCCCTTAAATGTCACTATCGTCTCTGCTTCCACCACCTCCTCCCGTAGCGAGTACCAGGCACCCCCTACCCTCTGCGTAAAAAACTTGCCTCGTACATCTACTCTAAACCTTGACCCTCTCACCTTAAACCTATGCCCCCTAGTAATTGCCCCCTCTACCCCGGGGAAAAGCTTCTGACTATCCACTCTGTCTATGCCCCTCATAATTTTGTAGACCTCTATCAGGTCGCCCCTCAACCTCCTTCATTCCAGTGAGAACAAAACGAGTTTATTCAACCGCTCCTCATAGCTAATGCCCTCCATACCAGGCAACATTCTGGTAAATCTCTTCTGCACCCTCTCTAAAGCCTACACATCCTTCTGGTAGTGTGGCGACCAGAATTGAACACTATACTCCAAGTGTGGCCTAACTAAGGTTCTATACAGCTGCAACATGACTTGCCAATTCTTATACTCAATGCCCCGGCCAATGAAGGCAAGCATGCCGTATGCCTTCTTGACTACCTTCTCCACCTGTGTTGCCCCTTTCAGTGATCTGTGGACCTGTACTCCTAGATCTCTTTGGCTTTCAATACTCTTGAGGGTTCTACCATTCACTGTATATTCCCTACCTGCATTAGACCTTCCAAAATGCATTACCTCACATTTGTCCGGATTAAACTCCATCTGCCATCTCTCCGCCCAAGTCTCCAAACAATCTAAATCCTGCTGTATCCTCTGACAGTCTTCATCGCTATCCGCAATTCCACCAACCTTTGTGTCGTCTGCAAACTTACTAATCAGACCAGTTACATTTTCCTCCAAATCATTTATATATACTACAAAGAGCAGAGGTCCCAGCACTGATCCCTGTGGAACACCACTGGTCACAGCCCTCCAATTAGAAAAGCATCCTTCCATTGCTACTCTCTGCCTTCTATGACCTAGCCAGTTCTATATCCACCTTGCCAGCTCACCCCTGATCCCGTGTGACTTCACCTTTTGTACTAGTCTACCATTAGGGACCTTGTCAAAGGCCTTACTGAAGTCCATATAGACAACATCCACTGCCCTACCTGCATCAATCATCTTAGTGACCTTCTCGAAAAACTCTATCATGTTAGTGAGACACGACCTCCCCTTCACAAAACCATGCTGCCTCTCACTAATACGTCCATTTGCTTCCAAATGGGAGTAGATCCTGTCTCGACGAATTCTCTCCATAATTTCCCTACCACTGAAGTAAGGTTCACCGGCCTATAGTTCACTGGATTATCCTTGCTACCCTTTTTGAACAGAGGAACAACATTGGCTATTCTGCAGTCCTCCGGGACATCCCCTGAAGACAGTGAGGATCCAAAGATGTCTGTCAAGGCCTCAGTAATTTCCTCTCCAGCCTCCTTCAGTATTCTGGGGTAAATCCCATCAGGCCCTGGGGACTTATCTACCTTAATATGTTTTAAGACACCCAACACCTCGTCTTTTTGGATCTCAATGTGCCCCAGGCTATCTACACACCATTCTCCAGACTCAACATCTACCAATTTCTTCTCTTTGGTGAATACTGATGCAAAGTATTCATTTAGTACCTCGCCCATTTCCTCTGGCTCCACACATAGATTACCTTGCCTATCCTTTAGTGGGCCAACCCTTTCCCTGGATACCCTCTTGCTTTTTATGTACGTGTAAATAAAAGAAGTCACAATTTTAAGAGATACAGGGGCTAGTCAATCTTTAATGGTAACAGATGAAGAATTATGCAGTTTGGGAAGAATGTTGCCAGAAAATGTGGTGCTATGTGGAATTCAGGGTGAGAGGAGTAGCGTTCCATTACATAAGGTAAGATTGGAAGTCCAGTGAAGAGTGGTGAAGTGGTAATAGGAGTAATAGATAACATATATTGTCCAGGAATACAGTTTATCTTGGGTAATGGTATAGCTGGATCGCAGGTGGGAGTGATGCCTACTGTGGTTGATAAGCCAGTGGAAAATCAGTCAACTGAAGTGTTGAAGGCCGAATATTGTGGGATTTTTCCGGATTGTGTAGTAACAAGGTCGCAAAGTCACTGTTAAGACAAGAGGAGAAATCAAAGAGTGAAGGTGAAGTTGAAGTGTAATTATCAGAAACGATTATTGATCAGATGGTTGAAAAAGAACAAAAACAGGTGGAGGATGAGGCAGATATTTTTAGTTCAGGAAAATTGGCGGAGTTACAACAGAAAGATGTAAAAATGAAACGGATATATCAGAAAGCATGTACGGAAGAGGAAGCTCAGAGTGTTGGTATATTGTTATTACCGTAAAAATGATGTCCTTGTGAGAAAATGGAGACCTGTACATATGCAGGCGGATGAAAAGTGGGCAGTTCATCAAGTAGCATTGCCGGTAGTGCATAGAAAGGCGGTGTTACGAGTTCCACATGAGGTACCAGTGGGAGGTCATTTTGGAATAAGGAAAACTCAAGCTAAAATCCAGAAACATTTTTATTCGCGTGGACTACATAAAGATGTAGTTAAATTTTGTCAATCATGTCAGACATGTCAAGTGATAGAGAAACCGCAAGCAGTGATAAAACCAGCCCCCTTAATACCCATTACAGCATTTGAGGAACCTTTTACACGGATCCTAATCGATTGTGTAGGACCGCTTCCTAAAACAAAAAGTGGGAATCAATACGTTTTGACTATAATGGATGTTATAGGTTTCCAGAGGCCAATCCAGTACGTAATATTACAGCGAAAGGGTTTGTGGAGGATTCGTTACGAGAATTCTTTCCGAGATATGGACTGCCCTCAGAAATTCAATCGGATCAAGGAACGAATTTTACTTCAAAGTTATTCAAAGAAGTTATGGATAGCTTAGGAATAAGACAATTTAAATAAACTGCGTGCCATCCAGAATCGCAGGGAGCGTTAGAAAGGTGGCATCAGACATTAAAGACAATGTTGAGGGCGTATTGTCAAGATTATCCAGAGGATTGGGATGAAGGAATTCCATTCGTATTGTTTGCAATTAGGGATGCACCGAATTAATCTACCAAATTTAGACTTTTGAACTAATTTTTGGTCATGAGGTAAGAGGTCAACTTAAATTGATTGGGGAAAAATTGGTGGGTGAGAAATCGGAAATTACACTGTTGGATTGCGTGTCAAATTTTAGGGAACGATTAAATAGGTGAATTGGCTAGACAACATTTGAAAGAAGCACTCAGGAATGGAATTGCCGGAAGGGCAGGAGATACACAATAATACTGATCTTTCGTGTCACAAATAGGCTTAAAGTAACACTGCAATGGAGATACTATGAAAGGCCCCTAGTCACCATACTCCGGCGCCTGTTCGGGTACACTCAGGCAGAATTCAGAATGTCCAATTCACCTGACAAGCACGACTTTCGGGAATTGTGGGAGGAAACCGGAGCACCCAGAGGAAACCCACGCAGACAAAGGAACAACGCGAAGACTCTGCAGGGAATCGAACGTTGAATCTGGCACTGTGAAGCAACAGTGCTAACCACTTCTTGGGCTGTTGAAAGCTGCTTTCATTGCTGGTTTGAGAACTAATTTGTCCATTGCGCTAGAATTGTGTTTCCCCAATGGAACCGATTGTCAACAACATACACGCTATTAGTAGGTCAACGTGTTCAAATTGACTGTGATATGGATGCTAAGACTCGTACTTTCGACACAGAAACACAGTGCATCATTCCAGTCAACAACTACTGCTTTCCCTAATTCAAATGTATCACGGGAGTATAAATCCATGATGGGGAAATGCCAGTTTTGTGGAAAAGAAGGACATTGGGTCAGGTCATGCCAAGGTCGTCAACAGGGGGGCCAGGGATATGACGTTACTTGCGGAGAGCCATTCTCCAGGGTTGTGAACCTCGCCCACCCCCTGCCTGTGGGGCTAAACAACATCCCCCCTTGTTGGGTTAACTGTATTCACCTTGTGGGGTCGGCACTGTTCCATCGGACCTATTCTCACTCTCAGGCCGTTAAAATTGCCTGCCGACTAATTTTACATTTTTGCCATCTCCATATGCTGCCTGCTGCAACTAGAGTTCCAGCCTTCCCCTCTCCCCTTGTCTCTCCCTCCTGTCTCCTCATACCCGTATGTTTCATCCTTACAGCACCCCCACGCCCTCCCCTCCGGATTTACGCCCTACCCACTACATCCCTGCCACCTTCTTTTGCCCTTTGTTTTCCCTGAATTTCTTTCTTTCCCCTCCCGTCTGCCAGACACGCCGCAGCCTCCTCCTTCACTTTACTCCCCATACAACAGCTTACTCGCTAGTGTAGTGACTCCCCTCATGGCCAGTCTCCCCCATTGAAGCCCATAAGCCTCTCCCCATCTCCCGCCATCCCCACATTTCTGCTCTCAGTCGTTCCTGCCGCTCCCGCCTCTCGCAACTCGGTTTCTAGCCCATGAGTGCTCTCAGTGCCTGCCTGGACTATTCTCATGGACCAATCTGTTGGCCTCCTCCGGGGCGTGGAAATACTACTCTTTCCCTTTGTCAGTGATCCATATATTGCCAGGTGAAGTATGACATCTGTGTTAGCTTTTTTCAAGAGCGGAGGTGTTGCTGTTAAATTCGTCCCAGCGTTTGGCCAGATCTTCCCCAAAGTCTTGGTACAAGCGGGTGGAATGTCCCTCCCACTTTTCCTCTCTTTCGCCCAACTCAGGATCCGCGCTGTGTCCTGCACCTTGTGGAATTTGCCAATTATCGCCCGTGGAGGTTCACCGGCTCTTGACTGGTGTCGAGGTGATGTGTCCACCGGGAGCTTGGCTAAGACCTGATCACTGACCAACTTACTGAGCATCAGCGATATACATGTTTAGCTGTTTAGCACAGGGCTAAATCGCTGGCTTTAAAAGCAGACCAAGGCAGGCCAGCAGCACGGTTCGATTCCCGTAACAGCCTCCCCGAACAGGCGCGTAATGTGGCGACTAGGGGCGTTTCACAGTAACTTCATTTGAAGCCTATTTGTGACAATAAGCGATTTTCATTTCATTTCATTCCATATATTCCGTGGGGTTCCTCTCCCGGCAGCCCCATGATTCTTGGGTTTTGACGTCGAGACCTGTCCTTCTGGTCGTCGGGCTTTTCTTCTAAGCTACTCTGGGTCTTGATCAGTCTCGCCACCTCAGGTTTGAGTGTCGTCCGTGGCGGCCTTCGCGAGGTCTCTCGCCATCGAAACTTGGGTCACAAGCCGGCGCTCTCTTTTGGCCACAGCCTCGCTCAAAGTGGCCTCTCTCAGCTCCACTACTGTCTCGACGGCTGACCAGAAGATTTTCTTCAGCATATTCCTGCGGCTTTGGAGCTTGGAGGTGATGAAGCCCAAACGTCTGTCCATCAGCACATGGATCTGCGCTGAAAACCCTGTGGAGTCGGCCCTTCCTCGTCCCGTGGCACCTCGTGTGGCTGCAAACTCTGATGCTGAGATTTCCCTTTCTTTGTTCTTTCTGGCTCTTTCACCGAGCGGTTGGCTCTTTCCCATTCGTTTTTATTTATTTTTAGGGGGGTTTCTCGATCAGGTTTGAGGAGTGTGGCTGGGGTTGCGGGGGAGGGGGGGGGGTTGGAAAGGGGGGGGCTCGTGGATATGTTTGTTCTCGTTTGATGGGATTAACAGGTCGTAATCGAGGTATACATGCGAGGCCCACCTTAATTGCGACCACATAGCTCATCGCCACACTGGAATTCCAGAACATTCTTCAACTGCTCTCTGAACTGAGTCTGTGAAACGGCATAAATCGCAGTGTTTGTGCAGCAACTCAGGAGCTGCAGCATGAACGAAAATTCCAGAACATAAGCATCTAAATATACAGACCGATACATCAGAAAATACATCCGCCACAAAATCGAATAAAACATTACCATTGACCATAACGAAATGAAATTGGCCGATATAACAAACAGTAAAATGATGGATTCCCTTCGGCTCTCCATCTCTGGGTCTCTGTGACTCTCCCCGCTGCTGTGAGCCCGGAGTCTCCTGCGGGCCCTGCTGCTCACGACAATGTGTCTGACGGTGAAAACATTGAGCAGCAGAATCAGGGCAAATGGAACACACGGGGTTAGAATGTTGTGGAGGAACTCGATTGCCGTCCATTCCGGAGAGACCATCACACCTTCTATGATATCACAAAACCAGGGGAAGTTCACCAGCAAATACAGACCTGTGAACATAAAGTACCAGAAAATATTCTTCAAACAGCTCAGCACAGTCACTGTTCCCAGAACCACAGCCGCCGTTTTCTCGCTGCAATATTTACTTTTCAGCTTCGGGCAACAAATGGCCACAAATCGATCAAAGGTGAAAGTGACGGTGAACCAGACAGAACAGTCAGTGGCTGCATTAAGCAGTACGGCGTGGATATTACACACGGGGATGGACCGCAGGAAATAAAACTGCTGATCAAAGACAATCGGAATGTGTCTCAATATTAGGTCGAGAATCACGACCAGGAGATCCCCCACTGCCATGGCCACCAGGTAACAAGTCACACATTTGGATAATCTACAGTTTTTTCTCTTCAGGATCACAATTGTGATGATGTTCACTGTGGGAAGGGATATTTTTAAAAATTACCCCCAGAACCCAAAGATGTGCCGGTTAGGTGGATTGGCCACTCTTTTGAGGTTCACCAACAAAACAGAAGAAAGGAAACAAACTGACGGACAAAGTAAAAAAGGGCCGCTCCTGTTAGCGGCACTGCCCGAACATAACAAATATCAACAAAAACTTAAAAAACATCAGGTAAGAGTTCAGTTAAAGGGTCAATAAAACATCCCAGCCCCTGCGGTGCCAACCGGGCCCGGAGGCCTCGATGGTGCCCGTGGACACCGCATGCTCCCTTTGCAGGGACACACAGCAGCAAATGTCGCCGCAAAGGAGGGACAGACAGTCTTACCAGACCAGCCCCTTGGTCGCCCGCTGCCTGGGTTTAAGAATGGCGCGCTTCGCCAGGCCCCGGAGCAGGTTCACAAGGAGGTCCTCCACCTTCCCCGCCCCTCTCCGCACCGGGTGCCCGTAGGTCAGATGCTTGGTACTGAAGTGTAAACAAGACTCCAGCAAAAGATTGGATGGAAAGGTCAAAAGGGAGTGCAACCTATAACATAACATAGACATTGTCCACGGACTCCACAAGGTCTCAAACATGACAGCCCTTCTGGGAGACCGTAAACCGGTGTAATCGGTGATTGTTCGGCACTGCTGCATGTAACACACTCCACCCCAGGTCCCCAAGATTAAGGGGAAGGACTCCTCCATAGAGGGACCTCCAGTGGGGACCTCCGCCGCCGGATGGCAACACGGCACGACATGGCGTGTCGGGACTGGCAAGGGTAAGGAGGTGAAGGGTGGGCAGCAGCCCATAGAGGAAACTCTTCCGCATAGTGCGAAAAGGCAAGGACGGCATTTCCGCGAAGCGGCTAGGCTTGTGGGACACTAGCCCAGGAGGGAGGTTTAGGGGCCCAGGGCCAATGTAGAATTCCGCCTTGAAAGGAGTTCGCCCTGATGGGATACCACCACACACCGGCACCTCCTCCAAACCGCGAATGCCATCGGGTCCGAGTACAGTCATTTTGAGGTCACGGATGGCATTGGTCGCGAGCCGGACGTCCACCACCACACGGTGTGCTAACTCGTGGTGTGTCATCCAGCCCACTCCTCCGCCACGCAGCACGTCCCCGATCCTGGTCACCCTGGCAGCCACAGCTCGCTCCTCCGCCAGCCACTCGAAATGGTATTGGTGGAGGAGCGGACTCCGGAGCAGCGGCCCCCTGCCACCAGCCACCACTCCTGACCGGGGGGGGGGGGGGGCGGGGAAGTGACATGTTCCAGACTTTGAGACGGTCCTGGTAACAGCTGCACGTCAGAATTCTGGCCGTGCACCTGGCGGAAGAAATGCATCGCCAAGGCATGCAGTCGTGGTGGGAGCTCAACAAATATAGGTATCGCCGCAGGTGCTGAATGTGGAAGGTCGCCACCTGCGTGCGAATGCACACCAGCGCCTGGCCGCCCTCCCGAAGTGGGAGATTCAGAGCCTCGTCCCAGTGCAGTCTCTTGTCCCAGAATAACTCTACAAGCATTCTCTAGATCTTCTTGACATAGTCAGGGGAAAGGGTCAAAGTGACCTGTCGGTACCACAACATGGAGGATATCAGCTGGTTTATGACGAGAACTCGACCCCTGTAAGGCAGCCCTCAGAGCAGTCATGTCCAGCGTCTCAAGCGAGCGGTGAACGTGGTTTCAGCTCCTGCCAGTTAGCCGGCCCGGATTCCTGAGCCGGGCAATGATGGACTACTAAGTAGAGGGGCTGGTCCTGCTACTGGTGAAATGCCTGAGCTCCTCTGGCAGAGGGTCCGTCTGCCACGGTCCGACCAGGAGTCTGGAACATTTGGCCCAGTTGAGCCTGGCAGAGGATGCGTCGGAGTACACAGCCTGGCACACTCGCATTCTCCGCAGGTCAGCAGGGTCAGTGAACATGAGGAGATGCAGTGAGAGAGATACAATGATCGAAATACACAGAGAGAGAGGTACATAGAGAGATGCAGGGAGCATGATGCAGAAAGAGGGATACAGATGGAGTGAGATCTAGAGAGCGCGAGTGACAGCAATTAATTCATTCAGAGTGAAATGCAGAGGGAGAGAGAAACATAGATAGAGTGGTACAGAATGTGTGATTCATATAGAGAGACACACAGAGAGATACATAGAGTGAGATGCATAGAGAGACATAAAGAGAGAGAGAGACGGAGATAAAGAGACACAGAGAGAGCAATATAGAGAGAGCGATATAGAGAGAGATACAGAGCGAGATAGGTAAAAGGGGGAGCGATACAGAGAGAGACACTGAGAGAGATACGTAGACTGATATACAGAGAGAGACAGAGATAGAGAAACACAGAGAGTGAGATTCAGAGAGAGAGACACGTGGAGATAGATAGAGAGAGAATGCGAGGCGCAGAGAGAGTGATACAGACATAGAGATACAGAGCGAGAGGTACAGAGAGATACCAAGAGGGAGGGAGGTACAGAGAGTTACGGAGATGGACGTACAGAGAGAGATAGATAAAGTCATAGAGATACAGAGAGAGAGGTACAGAGACGGAGATAGAGGTACAGAGAGAGATACAGAGTAGATAACGAGAGATGCTGAAAAGGAGGGAGATACAGGGGGAGCGATACCGAGGGAGAGATACAGGAAGAGAGTCAGAGAAAGAGATACGGAGAGAGGGCTATAGAGAGAGAGAGAGACAGAGAGAGAGAGGTATAGAGGGAGATAGACAGAGAGGTATACAGAGAGAGATACAGAGAAACAGCAACAGAGGTCGATTCATTGAGAGAGCAATACAGAGGGAAATACAGCGAGAGAAATATACAGAGAGAGAGACAGTGAGGGAGACAGAGACAGATACAGGGCGAGTCATAAAGTGAGAGTGATACAGAGAAAGTGTCATAGATCGAGACACGAAGAGAGATACAGAGGGATAAATCCAGAGCGAGAGATACAGAGAGGAATACAGAGTCAGGGAGCTACAGAGAGAGATAGAATAATAGAAAGCTACAGAAAGAGATGTAGAGAAAGAGCGGCACAGAGAGAGATACAGGGGGAGTCAAACAGAGAGAGAGATAGAGAGAGTGAGGGAGTACGGAGAGAGATCCAGAGAAAGACAGCGAGGGATGCTGACGAGGGATACAGAGAGACACAGAGAGAGGTAGTACAGAGGGCGAGAGAGATACAGAGAGAAAGTAGTAAAGGAAGAGAGACAAATATAGTCATCGACGAGGTACATAGAGAGTTACAGAGAGATATACAGAGAGTGATACAGAAAGAGAGAGATATAGAGAGCGCGAGATAACGCGATTGATTCGTGGAGAGTGAAATACAAAGAGGGAGATGCAGAGAACGATATACATAACGAGCGAGATACAGAGGAATAGACACAAGAGAGAGATGCAGGGAGAGAGGAAGTGCAGAGAGAGAGAGATACAGAGAGAGAGAAACAGAGAGGTACAGGCAGACCGAAAGTGAGAAAGAGAGATACAGAGAGAGTGATACAGGGGGGGGGGGGAGAGAGACACACAGTCATGGAGGTACAGAGGGCGAGGTACCGAGAGACACACAGTGAGAGTGATACAGAGAGAGTGGTACAGAGAGAGAGAGAAGTACAGACAGAGAGAGGTACAGGGAGACACAGAGAGAGTGATACAGAGAGTAATACGGAGAGAGAGAGAAGTACAGACAGGGCGAGGTACAGGGAGATACAGAGAGAGTGAGACAGGGAGAGAGACACACAGTCATAGAGGTACAGAGCGAGATAAAGAGAGAGATACAGAGAGAGTGATACAGAGAGAGATACAGAGAGAGAGAGAGATTCGTACAGAGAGAGCGATGTACAGAGAGAGATACAGAGAGAGTGATGCAGCGAGAGAGATACAAAGAGAGAGGGAGGAGTACAGAGAGAGATAGAGAGAGAAATAGCGAGAGATGCTGAGAGAGATACACAGACAGAGCTGCAGCGAGAGATAAACGATAGGAGAGACAGAGAGGGGGATACAGAGAGAGAGAGAGAGGGATGGAGGAAGAGAGAGATACAGGGAGAGGGATACAGAAAAAGAGGGATATAGAGTGCGCGAGCAACGGCGATTGATGCATTGTGCAATTGAAAATATGGAAAAACGTGTCATTTGAAACATGGAAGTCTGGCAATACCTGAACTAAGAGAAAAATGAGAGAATATAGGAAAAAAACACGAAAGGTTAACAGCAGCTCGCAGGAGAGGAATGTAAAATGCAGATAGCCTTGGTCAAACAGGCTTAGCAAACAACACACGCAGGTCTTTCAAGTCACAATCGAGTGAATTTTAGTATAAAGCTAAAAACAATATTTCACACCTTCATTGAAGTTAAGTAAGCAGCTGGAAAGGAAAGGATGAGGTTCAGTTGAATTCTAGGTGTGAAATTTTGCTAACACCAGGTGAATATGGGAAGCTGGAGATAACATGTCTACGAGAACACAAATTAGGCCCAAATCAAAGTCAAAACTATGAGCTGAGGACACAATTTGATAATAATAAAACTATGAAATGACAGGAGCCAAAATTCACACCGCTATTGAAATCAAAGCATTTTTCAACATCACAAAGGAAACAATTGAGGTTGTTTTCGTTGGAGAGAAGAAGGTTAAGAGGAGACTTAATAGAGGCATACAAAATGATCAGGGTGTTGGATAGGGTGGACAGTGAGAGCCTTCTCCCGCGGATGGATATGGCTGGCACGAGGGGACATAGCTTTAAACTGAGGGGTAATAGATATAGGACAGAGGTCAGGGGTAGGTTCTTTACGCAAAGAGTAGTGAGGCCGTGGAATGCCCTACCTGCTACAGTAGTGAACTCGCCAACATTGAGGGCATTTAAAAGTTTATTGGATAAACATATGGATGATAATGGTATAGTGTAGGTTAGATGGCTTTTGTTTCGGTGCAACATCGTGGGCCGAAGGGCCTGTACTGCGCTGTATTGTTCTAATATAATCAGAGATCTATGAGATGAGGTCATGCTCAAAATGAATACTTAGTCGTGCGAGGAAAATTCAGATTAAAGGTACCTTTTACAATCCAAGTGAAAGAAACTTTACAATAAAGTCATAAAATCTTAATAACTGTTACAAAAATACATAAACCCTGAGAAAGAGGCAGAGCAGGAGGGAAGGAATCAGAGTCAGCTCTCATAGCTCGGTCATGGGAAAGGGACAGAGAAGGCAGCCGAGCAGCAGTGAATCCATCTGAGAAAGACCTCCAAAAGCTAAAAGGAGGAGGCAGAGGCAGCTCTGAGGCAGAGGGAAGTGTCAGCAGAGGGAGCTCTCATAGCTCGGTACATGGGATCGACAAGACATAGCAACCGAGCTAACCAGCGAATACATCTAAAGAAGACCATACTTTAAAGAAGATTGATTGTCAAGGTGGGCCTGAAGGTCCCTTCAACCAACCAGGAGGGTCCAGAAGCAAGATCTTTTTGCCTTTCTGTAAAGACAGTGATTGCAGCTTTTAAAAGAAAAAATATGATAATAAAATAACGTAAAAGTTTTAACCTGAAACAGTGGTTATTCCTAAACCTATTTTACTTACTTAGCAACGCAGGACCCAGGACATCGATGCTACTAAGTGGTAAGTAGGTGAATTTATTCTACGAAGATATGGGTTATACCAGGTGTTAACTTGAAAATATAGTTTGACCTGAATAGCACCAACCTAGGAGTCAGGGAGTGAGAATCCCTGTTCACCATTCAGAATGTCGGCCCTTTTTGGTATAGGGGGACTTCTAAAAACAGTGGTGAGTATTCAGCAACATAGCGCCTAACGTTTAAGTAAAACCGTGTTAATTACGCCGAGTGGGTTGCTTTATTTTCTACATAGCACCCGACGTGTTAACATCGTGTTAATTACGCCCAGCCGGTTGATTTGCTTTCTCCATGGCACCCAGCGTGGAGGCCTGGGATATTAGAAGTTTCTAGGTAAAGCGAGGCTAAAATATTAGAAGTTTCTAACTGAGCAGAATGGGGGGCTAGTGTGGGGGCTGGAATATTAGACGTTTCTAGTTTCCAAGAAACGATTGGAGTATTAGGAGTTTCTGACCGGCACAAAGGCTAGAATATGATAAGTTTCTGGTCTATTGGTGAGTCAGACTTTACCTGCCGAGTTTAGTCTAGAAAGTCATGTGTGCTTGACTTTTGTAAGGATATTCTGTGGATCGAGGGGACAAAAACTCAGGTTGGGTGTGAAAATCAGCAGACAAGAAGAAACTGGCCCTGAGAAAAAGCATGCAAGACATCTTCGTGACAGCACTAAAAATCTTCAATCCATTACTGGTAAAACGAGGCCAAAAAAATATATCATCATGAGAGTAAGGCAGGTTGTGAAGGATTTCCTAGAGGAATAGGGACGCAGAGAAACCTTTCGAGACCAATAACCAATCGACCCTTAACTTAAACAGGATGATAGTGCCTTAGAGCGCCTGGTTTAGCACAGTGGGCTGAACAGCTGGCTTGGAATCCATAACAAGACCCAGCAGCGCGGGTTCAATTCCAGCCCCGAAGAGGCGCTGGAATGTGGCGACTCGGGGCTTTTCACAATAACTTCACTGAAGCCTACTTGTGACAATAAGCGATTATTATTATTGGTTGGCCTTGGATGGGGCCCAGAAAGGGTACTTATCCTGAATTGCAGATTGCAACTGAAAGGGACAACCAGGAACAAAACTTAGAATTCTGAAAAATGGCATAGAGAATAATTCTCTTGCTCTGAAACACGGTCAAGAGAGTTGAAGCAATGAAACAAGAGTGGAAATGATTAACAGAGGCAAAAACACTCCCGCATAAGAGAGACTTGTCAGCACGGAGGCGGTCTCAATTTTTGTTAAGAATAACTAAAACCCTACTGAATAGAGGTCCAAGATCTCAGTGGATACATGAGTGTGTGTTTAATAAGGATTTGTGAAACCATACAAAGGAGAGACCCAAGATCTTAGTGGATGAATAAGTGTGTGTATGTTTAATAAGGATATGTGAATTTCCTTTGGTGTTTGCATTTTTAAAAATGTTGTATTTTGCAAAACCGAGTTTCACATCAATTGGAACTTATAAACGGCAGGTAGAAATGTGATCAGTATTATGAGGTAATAAATCAGTATGTTCAGAATTAAATTGGTCTCAGAATAAACAGATAAAGACGTTTTTACTCGGCAGCAGTCAACTGTGTGCAGGCAATTACTTTGAACTTGATGCGTTGAAATTGACACGACATAGCTCCCAAGTGCCCGACGATCACAATAATGTACCAGCAAAAATAATTATGTTTAGAATGGTAAATACATTGTAGAAGGGGAGCTGGAACTGGAAGGCAATCTTTGCCGATGCGCTGAGGGAATATCTGCAGGTTAACAAGGCAGAGGCTGGGGCAGACATCGAGACCGCAGTGCAGGCAACAATGGTGAAGGCCTTGAAGGAGGTGCAGTAGGCCCTGGGCAGAGCAGAGGAGAAATTGGACGCCCAAGGGGAGAATCTGGAAGCCCAAGAGGCGACCATTAATGAGCTGGAGAAAGCAGCGCCTGACATGAGCGTCCGGATCACGGCCCTGGAGAGGGAGGTGGCGAGCCTGGGCACAACACAGGGTGTAACTGAAGGGCAGGGTGGACGACCAGGAAAACCGCTCGAGGAGGCAACATATCAGGAGAGTGGGACTACCAGAGGGGATCCAGGGACGAAACCCCACAACATACGTGGCCGAGATGCTGGGCAGCTCAGCGGGGAGGAAAACCTTTCCAACCCACCAGAAATGGACAGAGCACATCGGTGTCTGCGCCCGAAGCCCAAGACAGGGGACCACCCGAGAGCAGTTATCGCTAAACTGCACCAGTACCAAGATAGGGAAACAATCCTACGCTGGGCCAGGAAAAACATATCCTGCAAATGGGAAGGATATGCCATTAGAATTTACGAGGGCATTGGGGCAGACCTCGCGAAGAGACGGGCGGAGTTTAATGGAGCGAAAGCAGCTCTTCACAAGAGCAAAGTGCGTTTTGGTCTGCTGTACCCAGCGAAACTCTGGGTCACATGCCAAGAAAGAGATTACTTCTTTACAGCCCCTGCTGAAGCAAACAATTTTGTCGAAGAACACAGGCTGGAAGACCACCAACGAGGGTAGAAATGAGGGGCCCATGGCAGGGAGCAACAGCAAGCCGACAGGGGGAAGGGAGGGGTGAGGCAACGCCCCCCCCCCCGCACGCGTCACGGCGAGCGAACCCTGAACAAAGAGCAAATCACTGCCCGAGGGACCGCTTCAGGTGGGAGGCCAGGCCCCAGCACGAGGGAACGAGAGTAGGGCAGAAGGGAGAGCAAACAAGAGGAGTGCAGGGTCGGATAGGGGAAGAGCGGGCAGAAAACCGCAGAGGCCGGGCAGGGGAGATGCGAGACAGTAACTCCCGAGAGGGGGCACCGTACTAGCAGGAAAGCTAGCGCCGGGGCATGCAACAAAGCAGGGCCGCAGCGCGCCCTCGGCAGGGGGGAAGGCGCCAGGCTGGGGGGTGGGAGGACCTCTCAAAAGAGACGGGAGAGCAAACGGGGATGGGAACAGGGGAAAGAGGGACAAAGGAAGGGTATACGGGAGAGGGGGGGAAAGCGAGAGACCGGGAGAGGGATGGGACACGGAGGGAGAGACCGGGGAGGGGGGACACAGGGAAGGAGGGACAAACAAAGTTAGAAAAGGAATAGGGCTACTAAGTGCGACAACGAAGGGGTCGAATAAAATAATCTCTGCAAGCACCCACCCAGTACGGTCTCTGTGCGAAGGGAGACCCCAGAGTGCAGGGGACTACCCGCATGGAGGACGCACAGTGGGCGGCCATGTCGGGTGCCCCCGGGGACAAAGGGAAACCCTGGAGCGCAGGGACCCGACCGCATGGAGAGAGCAGTGACAGCGGCCATCCTGGATGGGCCCCTAACAAAGGGAAACCCCGGAGGGCAGGGGCGCGTCTACCAGGTGAGTATGGTTAATCCCACAGGAGCGAGGGGGTAGAAGCCCCCCCCCCCCGCCCCCCACCACCCCCCGCCCCAACCAGGATAGTCACCTGGAACGTAAGGGGACTCAACGGCCCAGTGAAGAGATCCAGAGTGCACACACATAAGAAATATGAGGGCCGACATAATCTTCCTCCAAGAGACACACCTGAGAGAGCAGGACCGACTGCGGGTAGGAAAGGGCTGGGTGGCACAAACCTACCATTCCTGCTATGGGACAAGGGCCAGGCGGATGGCGATATTGATCGGCAAGAGGACGATGTTTAGGGCGACAAAGACAGTTACGGACCCAGGGGGACGGTATGGCATGGTCAGTGGGACCCTGGATGGGGCATCGGTAGTACTAGTTAACGTGTACGCACCCAACTGAGACGGCACGAGCTTCATCAAGAAGACTATGGCAGAAATCCACGACATAGCGACGCATCGACTAATGATGGGGGGAGGGGGGGTGGGGGTGGTTGGGGGGGGCGGGGGGGCTTCAACTGTGCACAGGACCCAAAGACAGACAGATCAAACTCCAAAACGGGGAAAACCTCAAGCATGGCAAGGGAACTCAGTCACTTTCTGGAGCAGATGGGAGCGGTGGACCCCTGGAGGTTCGCCCACCCGGGGAGAAGGAATTCTCCTTCTTCTCCCCAGTACACAACGTATACATCAGAATTGACTTACTTGTGGGGGGGAAATGGTGCTTCCGGGGATAGACAAAGTGGAATACTCGGCAATTGTGATATCAGAGCACGCTCCACACTACATGGACGTGAGGCTGGAGACGGGCAGGGCCCAATGCCCCATATGGAGGTTGGACGTCGTCCTACTAGCTGACAAGGACTTCAACGAAAGTATATCACAGGCCCTAGCAGAGTACACAGAGAACAACCAGAACGGGGAGGTCTCACCCTCCACGTTCTGGGAAGCGCTAAAGGCTGTGCTAAGATGGGAAATCATTGCTTTCAAAGCGTGCAGAGATAGAGAGGAAAGGGCGGCCATGCAGCAGCTGGTCGACTCCATACTGGAGGTATACCGTAAACACTCCGAGGCCCCGACCGCAGAGCTCTTGGCGGAGAGGAAAGAGCAACAAAGGAACTTTGACCTGCTCTCAACCAGGAAAGCAGTGCACCAATTCCGCCAGGCACATGGGACTCTATACGAACACGGAGACAAAGCCAGCCGCCTGTTGGCACACCAGCTGAGAAAGCAAACAGCCACCAGAGAAATTGCACAAATCAGGAATACCACAGGCACGTTAGGAACAGAATCAGAAAAGGTCAACAAAACCTTCAAGCCCATCTACGAAGGGCTGTACGCCCTGGGGGAGTCCGGGTTGAAACGGTGCATTAATGGACTGGACATTCTAGTCGTAGTGGAGGGCAGAAAACGGGGCCTGGAAGCACCCCTAGCACTGGGAGAGATCATGGACAGCATTAGCTCAATCCAGGCTGGGAAGGCGCCGGGACAAGACGGGTTCCCGGCGGACTTGTACAAAAAATTTGCGACAGCATTGGCCCCGCATCTGCGGGAGGTGTTCACAGACTCGCTAGCGAGGGGCACACTGCTGCCCACGCTAGCACAGGCCTCAATCTCGCTGATACCTAAGAAAGATAAAGACCCAATGGAATGTGAGTCGTACAGAACCATCTCACTGCTGAATGCAGACGCCAAAATAATTTCATAGAATTTACAGAATTTACAGTGCAGAAGGAGGCCATTAGGCCCATCAAGTCTGCACCGGCTCTCGGAAAGAGCACCCCAACCAAGGTCAACACCTCAACCCTATCCCCGTAACCCAGTAACCCCACCCAACACTAAGGGCAATTTAGCATGACCAATCCACCTAACCCGCACATCTTTTGACTGTGGGAGGAAACCGGAGCACCCGGAGGAAACCCACGCACACACGGGTAGTATGTGCAGACTCCGCACAGACAGTTACCCAAGCCGGAATCGAACCTGGGACCCTGGAGCTGTGAAGCAATCGTGCTATCCACAATGCTACCGTGCTGCCCACCAATACTGCCAATACTACCAAAATACTGGCCAAATTCCTAGCCTAAAGGCTGGAAGACTGTGTACCTGAGGTGGTTGCAGACGACTAGACGGGCTTCTCAAAGGTAGACAGCTTACCTCGAACATCAGGCGCATGCTGAACGTGATAATGCCCCCCCCCCCTCCCGGGAGAGAACACCAGAAGTCATCGTCTCCCTAGATGCAGAAAAGGCCTTCGACAGAGTCGAATGGAAATACCTCATAGAGGTACTGGAGCGGTTCGGGCTTGAAACAGGGTTCACCTCCTGGGTAAAGCTCCTAAACTACGCCCCCATGGCGAGCGTATGGACCAACAATACCAACTCCCGATATTTCCAGCTGCACAGGGGCACCAGACAAGGATGCCCACTGTCCCCGCTGCTGTTCGCTCTAGAGATCGAACCACTAGCAATCGCGCTCCAAGCAACAAAAAGCTGGAGGGGGATCCGAAGGGGACGCAGAGAGCACATAGTCTCACCCACAAAGCAGCATGGACGTAATCATCGCGCTCCTTAAGGAGTTTGGCGCCTTCTCGGGCTACAAACTTAACATGAGCAAAAGCGAGATCTTCCTGGTACACCCACAAGTAAGGGGGGCTGCCCTAAAGGGACTGCATTTTAAACAAGCCGGACACAAATTCTGCGACTTGGGGATCCAAATAGCCCATGTCTGGAAAGTGATCACAAATGGAACCTCACCAGTCTGACAGAGGAAGTAAAAAAGGACCTGCAAAGATGGAACACATTCCCACTCTCCCTCGCGGGGAGAGTCCAGACGATCAAAATGAAGGTACTGCCCAGGTACCTCTACCTACTTAGATCCATTCCGATCTAATTCCACAAGGCCTTTTTCAAAGCGCTGGACAAACTAATCATGGCGTTGGTATGGGGGGGGGGGGGGGGTGCGGGAAGAATGCTAGGATCCCAAAGAAGGTCCTTCAAAAATCAAAACAAAGTGGGGTTGCTAGTCCTCCCAAACCTTGAATTCTACCACTGGGCGGCGACGGCCGAGCGAACAAGGGGATGGATCAAGGCGCCAGAAGCCGAGTGGGTGCGCGCGGAAGAGGCCTCCTGCATGGGAACCTCCCTCCGGGCCCTCGCCACGGCGGCACTTCCATTCCCACCCAAAAAACATTCCAGTCGCCGGGTGGTGATAGCCTGGAACCAACTACGGAAGCAATTTGGCCTGACCAAAATTTCGGACAAAGCTCCCATCTGCAATAACCGTAGGTTTACACCAGCACTGACTGACGCCATCTTCAAAAGGTGGGGGCAGGACGGAGGGACACTGACAGTCACTGACAGACCTGTACACGGACGGCAGGATCGCAACACTGGACGAACTGACAAGAGAGATTCTAGCTAGCTAGCGGGAACGAGCTAAAGTATCTACAGCTCAAAAACGTCCTACGAAAGGAGACAAGGACGTACCCACAACCGTCACAACAGACACTACTGGAAGAACTACTGGACGCAAGCATACTAGGCAATGGAAACTGTAGTGACATGTATGACCAACTGATAGAAAGGGCCAACACCGTACTGGACGCAACAAGAAAGATATGGGAGGAGGACCTGGGGATTGAGATAGCGGGGGGGACTCTGGAGCGAAGCACTGCATAGTGTGAACTCCACCTCCACGTGCGCAAGGCTCAGCCTGGCGCAACTAAAAGTGGTACATAGATCCCACTTGACAAGAACCCGTATCAGTAGGTTCTTCGCGGAGGTGGAGGATAGATGTGAACGGTGCCAAGGAGGCCCGGCAAACCACGCCCACATGTTCTGGTCCTGCCCCAGACTTGCAGGGTACCGGACAGCCTTCTTAGAGGCGATGTCCAAAGTGGTGGGGATGAGGGTGGAGACATGCCCGAAAGTGGCGGTCTTCGGGGTTTCAGACCAGCCAGATCTATTCATGGGGAGGAGGGCGGACGCCCTTGCCTTTGCCTCCCTGATTGCCCGATGTAGAATGCTGTTCGGCTGGCGGTCAGCAGCACAGCCCAAAGCTGCAGACTGGCTGTCCGACCTCTCGGAATCTCTCCAAATGGAGAAAATCAAATTCGCCATCCGAGGGTCAGACAACGGCTTCCACAGAACGTGGGAGCCATTCACGCAAATGTTTTGGGACCTGTTTGTGGCCAATGAACGAGAGGCAGAATAGCCAGGTAGCCAAGAATCAGGGGGATGTAGCCGGTGCATGAGGGGGTGGGGGGTGGACCGGGAGAGGGGGGAATCAAGTCTACGAGGAAAAAAAGGCGAAGCACGGAAGGGGGGAGGGCAGGGGAGAGGGAAGAGACAGGGAACAAGAGAGGAGAATCAGGAAGGGGGGGAGGCAGGGAAATGATAGCCGGAGGGAAGGCACGGGATACAATAACGAACAGGGCATCGCCAGGAGTAGGGAACGAGGAGAATGAAGACGAAAGATGGGAGGAACGGCAGAAGTGGTAGTGAGCACGAGACGGCAGCGAGATCCGTCCGGGAGAAGCGACAGCAACACCAAACCCATTCGAGCATTGCCCACTGGAATTGTCTCACCGGCACGCGAATGTATATTTACCTCCCCGGTCTCCCCCCCCTTCCCCCCGCCCCCCCCCCCCTCCCGGCCTGGCAAACAGTCGCCTACTTCCGTGTTGTAAATAATTTTGCCAGTCGTACAGAATTGCTGCTGTTGAGCTGGTGGACAATACCCTACCAGTTATCCTTTTTTAAAATTGTATAATTCTTTCTTTTTTACTATTTACTATTTTCTTTTCTTTGATATGTTTGGGTTTGCCCTTCTCTTCTATATATATGTGTGTGTATGTATATATTTATATGTATATATATATATATATGTTTCTTATCCTGTGTACATAATGGTAAATATACTTTGTTCAAAATCCCAAGAAAAACATTTATGTTTAAAAAATACATTGTAGAAGAAGCAAATATATTGGACCAAAAGTTAGATTACGAGAATTACTATTATTTGCAGTATCAGGAAATGAGAATCTGATGGCAGGAAAAGATTTAATAAAAATTGATGCAGGAAAAATTAAGATATTAAAAACTATTGACAATCATAGAATTTAGAGTGCAGAAGGAGGCCATTCGGCCCATCGAGTCTGCACCGGCTCTTGGAAAGAGCACCCTACCCAAGGTCCACACCTCCACCCTATCACCGTAACCCAGTAACCCCACCCAACTCTAAGGGCAATTTTGGACACTAAGGGTAATTTTATCATGGCCAATCCACCTAACCTGCACATCTTTGGCCTTGTGGGAGGAAACCCACGCGGAGGATGTGCAGACTCCGCACAGAGAGTGACCCACGCCGGAATCGAACCTGGGGCCCTGGAGCTGTGAAGCAATTGTGCTATCCACAAGGCTACTGTGCTGCCCTTAAACAATACAGAGGAAGTTTGGGTGAAGCTACCAACTAAGACTGCAGGAACAATAATCAGTAAAGCTGTAAAATGTAAAGACAAGATCGTTCAGAATCTGGCTAAACATACAGTTGAATTAGAGAAGCATGGTGTCTGGAGCAAAATAAATTGTATCACAATTAAAACACATGGCCCAATTGGTGGGAAGACAGTGAAGTGAACCTCGTTAGCAGCATTGATAGGACAGATGATCAAGTTAAAATGTCATGTCTGGAACTTACCTTCATAAAGATCCTGTCGTAATCAAGATAAAGTAACTAAGGAAAAAACGGTAGCAATACATGAATGTATCAGGGTAAGGTTTCGACCAGATTGGATCACTGAGTGAGCAAAAGAGTAGAAGATGGGATTTTTCGAATCTCACTCAGGGTGCAATGACAGAAGGAGGAGGCTCAACAGGCCTTAATTGTATGATGTATCAATGATAAGGAAAATAAACCAGTTCAAAAAGAAAAAGGAAAGAAATGGTGGCAAAATAAATCCGGAAGTTCTGGAGAGGGCACTTCTGGAGTATCCAAACAAAAATAGAATGTACAAGTAAAGAATAGGGCCATCACCACCCTTGACCTGTCCAGTTGATTTTTCAGGTGGAAAAAATAAATAACAGACAGACCAGTTCACAAGAAGGAAGAGAACTACTCTCCATAGAAGAATGTTTTAAACAGTATTGGGGGAAAACTAATTATACAATTGGCGACATATTTGAGAGAATTAAATGACAGAGCCCGAAGGAAAACTTTACGGGTTAGAAACAAACCAAAATATCAAATTATTACTGAGCAGTGAAACCTCTGGTCAGACATCTCTAACTGGACATCAGCTGATGGATGATCTGCGGTCTCTACGGGGTATGTACTACGCGGTGGATCTATTAAGGGTCTCGGCAGACAGCAGCGACTGACGAGGAACCCCCACATGCTAAATGACAATAGTTTAAGAATTTGTGTAGCTTGATGCCACGGTGGGAAAATTATTACCAATGGAGCAAACAGTATTGCATTGACGAGTTGTAATAGTTATTAAGGAAGAAATGTCATGTAAATTGTTAGGGACTGTTATGTATTTAAGATAATGGGGTTTTCGTGTGCCGTTCAAGAACTTGATCCGTATTTCTAAACTGTGTGAATGTTTTAATAGAGGGTGAATAGTGGTAGTTTAGTGTGTTTTCTTGATTTAACTGCATAGAACATCACGAATAATATCGATGTTGTTAACACGCCATATTTTATAGGTAATGACTATTGGTCCTAAAGCCACGAAGGGATGTGTCGATATTGTACTTTATTATTAATGTTGAAATTGTGATAACTGCTGAAATTATGTAAGGTTGTAACACACAGTCTATTTGTCTGGTTAGGTAATGACTACTATGTTAAGATAAGACTTACATTTTTACTGTGTATTTAAAAATATGGAGAATTTATTTAGAAAAATAAAAGTGATAGTTCGATGTTGTTTTGTGAATACCACAGTATTGGCATATTATGTTGCAAATGTTGTAATGGAAAATATACACTTTCATGTTGTAAGGGAAATGATAACAGACGAAAGTGATTTTAAGGACATTTGTCAGAAAGATATTCTCTCATGTATACCAGGGGCTGGCCGATATACATGGTTCAGGACAATGTTAGACATTACTGTGGAGAAGTTAGGAATAGAAGCAGGATCGATTGAGCCTTTTAAATTGATGACGCAAGGGAATCAGTGGGTGGTACATTATATCATAATTTACCATTCCAATGAGACACGGAAAGCAATTTGGATGACGGAAAAATGGGACACTTAACAGCCAGTGATGGATAAAAGACCTTTTTGGTTACTGATGGACTGAGTTCTGTGCTGTTTCTAAGGGACATGAGGAAGCTTTAACAGTGCTGTTACCCCAAGGAAGTACAATGTTTTGGAGGTAGAGGAGCACACGGATATAGCCATTGGGTTACCTTCCTGAGCACCTTCAGCTATAGTTCACCGTAATTGGACTTGAGGAAAGAACTTAGCAACACTGGTCTGTGATATGGATACATTTCCGAGTTGAATTTGGTGCACAATTTAAAATTACAACACATACATACAAATGACTAAGATCGGGGATCAATGTTGGTCAGTACAATTGGTTGGGGGGGGGGGGGGGGGTGGGTGGGGGGGGGATAATTGATTAAAAATACAGTTATGTTTCAAATGAAAAGACGGAGTGTAATTGAAAATATGGAAAGATGTGTCATTTGAAACATGCAAGTCTGGCAATACCTGATCTCAGAGAAACATGAGAGAATATAGGGGAAAAAACCCACGAAGGGTTAACAGCAGCTGCCAGGAGAGGATTGTAAAATGCAGATAGCCTTTGTCAAGCACGCTCAGCAAACAAAACACGCAAATCTTTCAAGTCACATGGAACATAGAATATAGAAAATACAGCACAGAACAGGCCCTTCGGCCCACGATGTTGTGCCGAACCTTTGTCCTAGATTAATCATAGACTATCATTGAATTTACAGTGCAGAAGGAGGCCATTCGGCCCCCTGACTCTGCACCGGCTCTCGAAAGAGCACCCTACCCAAACTCAACACCTCCAACCATTCACCAAGGGCTATTTTGGACACGAAGGGCAATTTATCATGGCCAATCCACCTACCCTGCACATCCTTGGATTGTGGGAGGAAACCGGAGCACCTGGAGGGAACCCACGCAGACACGGGGAGGACATGCAGACTCCGCACAGACAGTGACCCAAGCCGGAATCGAACCTGGGACCTTGGAGCTATGAAGCAATTGTGCTATCCACAATGCTACTGTGCTGCCCTTAAGAACAAATAAATCTACACGATATCATTTTACCGTAATCCATGTACCTATCCAATAGCTGCTTGAAGGTCCCTGATGTTTCCGACTCAACTACTTCCACAGGCAGTGCATTCCAAGCCCCCACTACTCTCTGGGTAAAGAACCTACATCCGATATCCCTCCTATATCTTCCACCTTTCACCTTAAATTTATGTCCCCTTGTAATGGTTTGTTCCACCCGGGGAAAAAGCCTCTGACTGTCTACTCTATCTATTCCCCTGATCATCTTATAAACCTCTATAAGTCTCCCCTCACCCTTCTCCGTTCCAATGAGAAAAGGCCTAGCACCCTCAACCTTTCCTCGTAAGACCTACTCTCCATTCCAGGTAACATCCTGGTAAATCTTCTTTGCACCTTTTCCAAAGCTTCCACATCCTCCCTAAAATGAGGTGACCAGAACTGTACACAGTACTCCAAATGTGTCCTTACCAAAGTTTTCGAGTGAATTTTTGTATAAAGCTAAACACAATATTTCACACCTTCATTGAAGTTAAGTAAGCAGCTGGAAAGGAAAGGATGAGGTTCAGTTGAATTATTTGACACTTCGAGGAGTGAAAGTCTGCTAACACCAGGTGAATATGGGAAGCTGGAGATAACATGTTTACGAGAACAAAAATTAGACCCAAATCAAAGTCAAAATTATGAGCTGGGGACACAAATTGATAAGAATAAAACTAGAGAAATGACAGGAACCAAAATTCACACCCCTTTTGAATTCAAAGCATTTTTGAACATCACAAAGGAAACAATATAATCAGAGATCCATGAGATGAGGGCATGCTCAAAATGCATACTTAATCGTGTTAGAAAAAATCAGATTAAAGATACCTTTTACAATCCAGGTGAAATAAACGTTACTTTACAATAAAGTCATAAAAATTAATAACTAGTTAAAAAAAATATAAAGGCTAAGAGGCAGAGAAGGAGAGAAGGAATAAGAGTCAGCTCAGAGGCAGTTCTCATAGCTCGGTCATGGGAAAGGGACAGAGAAAAGCAGCCGAGCAGAACAGTGAATCCATCTGAGAAAGAGCTCCAAAAGCTAAAAAGAGGAGGCAGAGTCAGCTCAGGGGCAGAGGGCAGGGCTAGCAGAGGCAGCTCTCATAGCTCGGTAAATGGGGACGACAAGCCATAACAACCGAGCTAACCAGCGAATACATTTAAAGAACACCAGACTTTAAAGAAGATTGATTGTCAAGGTGGGCCTGAAGGTCCCTTCAACCAACCAGGAGTGTCCAGAATAAAGATCATTTTACCTTTCTGTACAGACAGTGATTGCAGCTTTTAAAAGAAAAAGTATAATAATAAAATAACTTAAACGTTTTAATTTGAAACAGTGGTTATTCATAAGCTTACTTTACTTACTTCGCAACGCAGGGCCCAGGACATCGATGCTACTAAGTGATAAGTAGGTAAAATTCTTCTATGAAGATATGGGTTATACCGGGAGATAACTTGAAAATATAGTTTGCCCTGAATAGCACCCATCTAAGTCTGCATAGGAGTCAGGAAGTGAGAATCCCTGTTCACCATTTAGAATGTCGGCCCTTTTTGGTATAGGGGGACTTCTAAGAATAGTGGTGAGTTTTCAACAACAATTGAGAGTGAAATACAGAAGGAGACACACAGAGAAAGATCAAGATAGAATGTGAGACGGGGAGAGAGATGCAGAGCGAGAGAGAGATTCAGAGAGACACATAGTGAGTTACAGAGATAGATATAAATGCAGAGAGACACAGAGGGGGATAAAGACCTGGAGATACAGGGAGCGAGATACAGAGTGAAAGAGCTGCAGTGATAAAATACAGAGAGAGGCAGGTACAGAGAGGGAGAGAAAGATATATAGAGAGAGACATACAGTCATAAAGATACAGGAGAGGGAAGTACAGAGCGATGCAGAAAGAGTGATACGGAGAGAGAGAGATACAGAGAGAGATACAGAGAGAGATAAGTAAAGAGAGAGAGATACAGAGAGACAGCGAGTGATGTTGATAGAGATACACAGAGATAAATACACACACAGAGATAATGAGAGAGAGATACACGGTGGGAGAGACTGAGCGAGAGATACAAAGAGAGAGAGAGATGGAGACACAGAGAAAAATACAGGGAGAGGGATACAGAGAGAGTGATACAGAAAGAGAGAGATATAGAGAGCGCGAGCTACAACGATTGATGCATTGAGAGAGAAATACAGAGGGAGATACAGAGCGATACAGAGCGAGAGCTAAAGAGATAGAGAGATATAGTCATAAAGATACAGAGAGTGAGAAGTATAGAGAGATGCAAAATGTGATACAAAGAGAGATATAGAGAGAGAGATTTAGGGAGAGAGACACATAGAGAGCTACAGAGTTATATAGAAATGCAGAGAGACACAGAGAGGGATACAGAAATGGAGATACAGGGAGCGAGACACAGAGAGAGAGCTGCAGTGATAGAAATACAGAAAGAAAGAGATACAGAAAGGGAGAGAGAGAAATACAGAGAGAGAGAAAAAACAGAGAGAAACAGAGCGAAGATATGATGATAGAGATATACAGTCATAAAGATAGAGACAGAGAGAGGGAGAGAGAGGGATAATTATAGAGAGATACACAGAGTGTCGCATTGCGAGAGAGACAGAGAGATCGATACAGAGATACAGAGCCAGAGAAACAGAGCGAGATACAGAGGGACACAGAGGTACAGAGAGAAAGAGAGAGAGATACGGAGAGAGACAGCAATAGATGCAAAGAGAGAGATAATGAGTGAGATACAGAGAGAGAGAGACAGAGAGTCACATAGAGGCAGTTGCAGAGCAAGAGATACAGAGATAATGCGTGACGAAGAGATAGATATAGAGAGCGCTATACAGAGAGAGTATTACAGAGAGGGTGTTACAGAGGGGAAGAGATTCAGAGGGAGACACAGAGAGATGCAGAGAGAAGTAGATAGCGAGAGATGCAGGGGGGAGGCAGAGAGAGATACAGAGGGAGGGATTCAGAGATTGTGATACAGGGAGAGAGATGCAGAAAGAGAGCTACGATAGAGAAACAGCTAGAGGGAGGTACAGAAGGAGAGGGACACACAGGAAGAGATATAGATTGAGAGCGAGATACAGAGAGATTGGATTGGATTGGCTTTTGGTTGGATTGTGTTTACTGTCACGTGTACCGAGGTACAGTGAAAAGTATTTTTCTGCGAACAGCTCAACTGATCATTAAGTACATGAAAAGAAGAGAAAAATGATACAGAGACATACAGAGAGAGAGAGATACAATCATAGAGATGCAGAGAGGCAGAGGTAGAGAGTGATGCAGAGGGTATGATACGGGGCAGTGAGATACAGTCATTGAGATGCAGAGAGAGAGAGGTAGAGAGAACCGCAGAGGGAATGCCACGGAGAGAGATACAGAGAGAAAGAGAGAGAGGGGTAGAGAGAGAAACGGAGAGAGAGTGAGATGAGAGAGAGACAGTGAGAGATGCAGAGATGGATAATCAGACAGAGGTACAGAGAGAGAGAGAGACAGAGAGAGATAAAGAGAGAGATATACAGAGAGAGATTCATAGAGAGATAAAAATACAGAGAGTCAGAGAGGGAGACAGAGAGAGATACTGGGAGAGAGATACAGAGGGAGGGAGATATATAGAGAGATACAGGGACAGAAACAGGGACAGAAAGACAGAGAGAGATGCAGAGACAGATACAGAGAGAGGTACAGAGAGAGATACAGGGACAGATGCAGTCAGAAAGACAGAGAGAGATACAGAGACGGATACAGACACACAGAGAGATATAGAGAGAGATGCAGAGACAGATACAGAGAGATATATAGAGAGATACATAAAGAGAGATGTACAGAGCGAGAGATTCAGAGACAGATACAGAGACAGATACAGAGAGAGGGGGAGAGATAGAGACAGAAATGCAGGCGCTGGTGCTTCTGGTCACGCATAACACCATTTCCTCCACACGAATTTTTCAATCGCGCCCTCTGTTCTGATCTCTAGAAATGTCCTCACGACTAACATTATACTGACTGCTCTATCACGACAGGGATCATCTCTCTCTCCTTTTATATAGAGGATGGGACATTGATAACCCTCCATTCCACTGGAATCACTCAGATATTAAAGGAGGATTGAATATCACGGTCAATGTCTCCACTATTTCCAGCACTCCATCCCTCAGTCACTCTCACACAGCCAATCTGGAACCGGTTACTCTCCCACTTGTTTATGATATAATAAGTGTTGGATTGAAAGGGGTTAACTGACCCTGTTTGTTCAGTGACTGTGATTAATGTCAGTCTCCATAGATTATAATTGTATCACGGGAGGGATTCCCTCTTCTATTAATAAGGGATTCCCAACAATGAGTGAACACACTGTCAGCGGGAGCATCAACTCCAACACAAACAGCGATCAGCGGATCCAAGGAGGGTCAGAGGACGGATCAGAATCTCCGAACAATCCATTGGAACGTTACAATAATGGATCAGAATCAGAGAGCAATCAATCGGAATGTTACAACAATCGACAGGAGTTTATCCTATGGTCTTTATTGGATTTCTCGAGGTAATTTATCATGGCAGATCCTCGCCGTATTCTGGATAATACAAGCGGGTTATTATCCCCTCTTGGCTATTGTTGGTGTCCCTGGTAAGTCCTGTTATTTCTTGTATAAACCACTTTAAGTGTGCTATTGCTTTGGTCATTTACGTCTTGAAAAGATTTAATTCATTTTCTTCAGCTCCAGTCACTAATGTCAGTCCCTGTCCAGTGTCTCCACCCCGTCCTCTGGTTGATATCGGAGGCTGTTCACAATCTCCCCACTCCCTTTGACACTGAAATTATTTATATCCAGATGTTCTCCATATTCCCAATCCTGCCCACTTGCCATCATCACATTTAAGCTGCAAAATAAACCATCAGCTGTGCCTGTGTTAAATTCATACACGACTATTCCGATTAATTCTAGTCACCCAATTCATGCTACAAATTTTAATGAAGCACAGATCATCAACAACTCTGCTGGCCAGATCATAACTCTGACCCAATCCCAGCCACCTAACATTCCTGTGCTCACTGATCTACATTGGTTCCCAGTCTGACCGCATCTCAATATCAATATTCTAGGGCCTTTTCACAGGAACTCCATTGAAGCCTACTTGTGACAGTAAGCGATTATTATCATCATTATTATTACATTCTCATTCTGTGATTCAATTTGTCCAAAGTCCTACCCGTCATTTTACACCATTTCCATCTCCATTTCCAATCAATGTCGGAATGAGTTAATTTTCAATACTGGTCCAGTTCTGTTACTGGAATTTAGTGGAGGTGGTTTGGATGAGTTTCTGGAGCTACTGTTATGAGCTGCTGCGTACATTCAGGGAGGAAATATCATTTGGCGACCCAGTTCTGGACGCGGTCTGGGGACTGTAGTTACTGTGAAGGTGGGTCGGGAACATAACCGACAAATGGAGGAAGAGGCTACAGAGAGGAGACGCTCCCAGGCCACCCCGCTTTTTCTCCATTGGTCGTCGTTCGTGCGCTCACACACGAAAAGCCCCGAGCTGGTCACGTCGACCGCAAGTGATCACCCATGAAATGGGCATGACTGTCACATTCCTCTCCCTACCGTCCCTCAGTAACATTTATACAATATGAGTCATTTACAGTCAACTATGTACAAGATAAGGTTGCTGCATTACAAAGGGGCAGTTAAGACAGTCCTTCATAGGGACTTCTGAGCTTCTGAGGCAGGAGCATCTGAGGTGCGGTCCATCTTCTGAATCCCACAAACGGCTCCTTCACCAACCAAATAGTATTAGTATTGTGGCCAGCAGCAGGATGTTGCCTCCAGGATTCGACCACCTACTTCTGGGGCGTGTGAGTGCGTGCGTATGTGTGAGTGTGTGGGTAACATGAGGGCGTATCTGTGTGAGTATGTGGGTATGTGTGAGGGTGTGTCTGTGTGTGTGCTTGTGTGGGTATGGGTATGTGTGTGGGTGTGTCTGTGTGAGTATTTGTTTGAGTGTGTGTGAGGGTGCGTGTGTGTGAGTGTGTTTGTATGTGTGAGGGTGTGTCTGTGTGAGTGTGTATGTGTGAGGCTGTGCCTGTGTGAGTGTTTGTGCCGGTATGTGTGTTTGTGCGTGTGCTTGAGTGGGGAATGCGTTTACGTGTGTGTAGGTGTGTGGGTAAATCCATGTGTGTTTGTGGATGATTGTGTGGCTGAGTGTGCATATGGGTTTGTGTGAGAGGGCGTTGTGTGTACGTGTCTGGGCATGTTTGAGTGTGTGTGTGTCAGTGTCGAAGTGTGTCGTGTGTGGGTATCTGTCTGGGAGTGACTGTGTGCATGTTTGTGCATGTGCTGGTGTGTGTTTGTTTTAGTGTGTTTGTGGGTGAGTGTGTGTTTATGTGTATGCATATGGGTGTGTATGTGTATTTGGTATGGGTGTGCGACAGTGTTTGTTCTGTGATTACGCGTGTGTGTGTCGCTCTGTATGTGGGGGTATGTGTGTGTGTGTGTGTGTGCATGAGTGTTTGTAGGTGTATGCGCACGGTTTTGTATAAAGAACAAAGAAAAAAGAAAATTACAGCACAGGAACAGGCCCTTCGGCCCTACCAGCCTGCGCCGATCCAGATCCTTTATCTAAACCTGTCTTCTATTTTGCAAGGATTTGCTTCCCTCTGTTACCCGCCCGTTCATATATCTGTCCAGATGCATCTTAAATGATGCTATGGTGCCCGCCTCTACCACCTCTGCTGGCAAAGTGTTCCAGGCACCCACCACCTTCTGCGTAAAAAACTTTCCACGCACACCTCCCTTAAACTTTCCCCCTCTCACCTTGAAATCGTGACCCTCTTGTAATTGACACCCCCACTCTTGGAAAAAGCGTGTTGCTATCCACCCTGTCCATCCCTCTCATAATTTTGTCGATCTCAATCAAGCCTCCCCTGAACCACCGTCTTTTCAACGAAGACAATCCTAATCTACTCAACCTTTCTTCATAGCTAGCACCCTCCATACCAAGCACCATCCTGGTGAACCTCCTCTGCACCCTCTCTAAAGCATCCACATCATTCTGGTAATGTGGCGACCGCAACTGCACGCAGTATTCCAAATGTGGCCGAACCAAAGTCCTATACAACTGTAACATGACCTGCCGGCTCCTGTACTCAATACCCCGTCCGATGAAGGCAAGCATGCTGTATGCCTTCTTGACCACTCTATCAACCTGCGTTGCCACCTTCAGGGTACAATGGACTTGAACTCCCAGATCTTTCTGTACATCAATTTTGCCCAGGACTCTTTCATTGACCGCATAGTCCGCTCTTGAATTCGATCTTCCAAAATGCATCACCTCGCATTTGCCTGGATTGAACTCCATCTGCCATTTCTCTGCCCAACTCTCCAATCTATCTATATTTTGCTGTATTCTCTGACAGTCCTCGTCGCTATCTGCATCTCCACCAATCTTAGTATCATCTGAAAACTTGCTAATCAGACCACCTATACCTTCGTCCAGATCATTTATGTATATCTCAAACAACAGTGGACGAAGCACGGATTCCTGTGGAACACCACTAGTCATCTTTCTCTATTTTGAGCCACACCCTTCCACCACTATTTTCTGTCTCCTGTTGCCCAGCCATTTCTTTATCCATCTAGCTAGTACACCATGAATCCCATAATTACTTCACTTTTCCCATCAACCTGCCATGGGAAACTTTATCAAACGGCTCACTGAAGTCCATGTATATGACATCTACAGCCCTTCCCTCATCAATTAACTTTGTCGCTTCCTCAAAGAATTCTATTGCATTTTTAAGACATGACCTTCCCTGCACAAAACTATGCTGCCTAATACTGATAAGACTATTTTCTTCCAAATGTGAATAGATCCTATCCCTCAGTATCTTCTCCAACAGTTTGCCTACCACTGACGTCAAGCCCACAGGTCTGTAATTCCCTGGATTAGCCCTGCTACCCTTCTTAAACAAAGGGATAACATTAGCAATTCTCTAGTCCTCCGGGACCTCACCCGTGCTCAAGGATGCTGCAAAGATTATCTGTTAAGGCCCCAGCAATTTCGTCCCTCGCTTGCCTCAGTGACCTGGGATAGATCCCATCCGGACCTGGGGACTTATCCACCTTTAATGCCTTTTAAAATACCCAAAACTTCCCGCTTCCTTATGCCGACTTGACCTAGAGTACTTAAAGATCCATCCATAGCCTCAACATCCGTCATGTGCCTCTCCTTGATGAATACCGATGCTAAGTACTCATTAAGAATTTCGCCCATTTGCTCTGACTCCACGCATAAATTCCCTGTTTTGTCTTTGAGTGGGCCAATCCTTTCTCTAGTTATCCTCTTGCTCCTTATATACGAATAAAATACTTTGGGGTTTTCCTTAAACCCTGTTAGCCAATGATATTTCATGACCTCTTTTAGTCCTCTTTATTGCGCGTTTGAGATTTGTCATTTGATATTCCTCCAAAGCTTCATCAGTTTTAAGTCCGTTTATAAGTGCTTGCCAATATGTGGGGGAGAGAGTGTGAGAGTATTTGTGTTTGTGTGGGGGTGTTGTGCGTGTCGGGGTGTGTTTGTGAGTGTGTTCGTGAGTGTGTGTTTCTGCATGTATGTGTCTGTGAGCGACGGTGTGTGTATGTGTTTCTGTGTGAGGCAGTGTGTGTGAGCGTGCGCATATGTGGGTGTGGGCGCGCGTGTGTGCTTGGGCGCGTGCCTGTGCACGTGGTTCTTGTGAGGGTGTGGATGTGTTGGTGTGTGTTCTTTGGTATGTGGGTGTGTGTTTGATGGTGTGTGTGTGTCTGTGTGTAGGTGCGAGGGTTTCTGCGTGTGTTGGTGTGTGAGGTTGTATGTTTCGGGTGTTTTTGTGGTTAAGTATGGGGAATGTGTTTGTGGGTAAGAGCGGGTATACGTGCGTGTATGATGATGTATGTGTGTGAGAATGCGTGTGTGAGGATGTGTGTGTGGTTATCTGTGGGTATGTGGAAGTAAGTGCATGCCTGCGAGTGCGTATGAGTGTGGTTGTATGGATTCGTTTGTGGTGAGGTCTCTGTGGGGGAATGTGTTTTCGGATACGGGTTTGTGTGTGCGGGTGTGTAAGCGTGTGTTTGTGTGTATGGGTGAGTGTGTGTAAGGGTGAAGTGTGTGTGGTTGTGTGTGTATTAGTATCTTGTGAGTGCCTGTGGGCGTGTGTATTAGCCCGGCAGTGTCTTTATGAGTGTGTGTATTAGTGTCTCTGTGTGCTTCGGTCAATGTGTCTATTAGTGTCTGTATTATTAATATCTTGTGAGTGCCTGTGAGCATGTGTATTAGTCCCTCAGTGTGTTTATGAATGTGTGTATTAGTGTCTGTATGTGTGAGGGAATGTGTTTATTACTGTCTGTGTGGCTACGAGTGCGTGTATTAATGGGTATGTGTGTCTGTGAGTGTGTGTTAGTGTGTCTAGCTGTGTGTCTGTGAGTGTGTGTATTAGTGGTTCCGGATATGCGAGTGTGTTTATTAGTGTCTGTGTGTTTCTGTGACGGTGTATCAGTATCTCGCTGTTTGTGTGAGGGTGTGTATTAATTTATGTGTGTGTGAGAGTGTGTGTATTAGTGTCTCTGTGTGTCTTTGAGTGCATGTATTAGATTCTGTATGTGAGTGTGTGTATTAGTGTCTGTGTGTGTTAGAGTGTCTGTATTAGTGCCTATGTCTATCTGCGAGTGTGTGTATCAGATTGTGTATAGCATTATCTGTGACTGTGAGCGTCTTTTAGTATCTCTGTGTATTTCTATCAGTATGTATTCATGTCTCTGTGTGTCTGTGAGTGTGTATTAGGATCTCTTTGAGTGCCTGGGAGCGTGTGTGAGTGCCTATGTGTGTTTATGAATGTGTGTATTTGTATCTGTGTTTGTGAATTAGTGTCTCTGTGTGTCTGTGCGTGTGTGTATTAGCGTCCCTGTGTGTCTGTGAGTGTGCGTATTAGTGTCTTTGTGGATGTCAGTGAGTGTGTGTATTAATGTCTCTGTGTGTCTCCGAGTCTGTGTATTTGTATCTTTGTGCATGTTTGTGTGTGTGTATTAGTATCTTGTGAGTGCCTTTGAGCGTGTGTATTAGTGCCGCTGTGTGTTCATGAGTGTGTGTATTAGTGTCTCTGTGTGCATCGGTCAGTGTGTGTATCAGTGTCTTTATGTGTGAGGGAATGTGTTTATTAATGTCTGTATTAGTGTCTGTGTGTGCGCGTGTTAATCAGTGTCTCCGTGTCTATGTGAGTGTGTGTTAGTGTGTCTAGCTGTGTGTCTGTGAGTGTGTATATTAGTAACTCCGTATATGCGAGTGTGTTTATTAGTGATTGTGTGTTTCTGTGTCTGTCTATCAGTATCTCTCTGCTTGTGTGAGCGTGCGTATTAAAATCTGTGTGTGAGAGAGTGTGTGTATTAGTGTTTCTGTGTGTCTTTGAGTGTGTGTATCAGATTATGTGTGTGTGAGCGTGTGTATTGGTGTCTGTGTGTGTTCGAGTGTCTGTATTCGTGCCTTTGTGTCTCTGCGAGTGTGTGTATCAGTATCTGTGTGTGTTTGTGAGTGTGTGTATTAATGTATGTGTGTGTGAGTGTGTGTATTAGTGTCTCTGTGCTTGTGGGTGTGAGTATTGGTGCCTCTGTGTGTGTCTACGAGTGTGTCTATTAGGGTCTCTCTATTTGTCTGTGAGTGTGCTTATTCGTGCCCCTGTGTCTGTCAGTATGTGTATTAGTGTTTCTGTGCGTCTGTGAGTGTGTATTAGTGCCTGTGTGTCTGTGAGTGTGTGTATTAGTGTCAGTGTGTGTGAGTGTGTACATCTGGTTCTGTCTGGCTGTGACTGTGTATTAGTTTCTCTGCGCGGGTCTCTGTGTGTGTCTCTGTGTCTCTGGGTATCTGTGAGTGCGTGTGTTTTAGTGTCTCTATGTCGCTGTGAGTATGTGTATTCTCAGTGTGTCTGTGAGGGTGTGTATTCGTGTCTGTGTATGTGGGTGGGTGTATTAGTGCCTCTGTGTGTCTGTATGAATATGTGTACTAGTGTCTGAGTCTGTGTCTGTGAGTATGTATTAATGTCTGTGTGTGCCTGTGAGTGTGTATTAGTGTCTGTATGTGTGAGTGTGTTTATTATTTTCCGTTTATCTGTGAGTATGTGTATTAGCGTCTCTGTGTGCCTGTGAGGGTGTGTATTAGTGTATGTGTCTGTCGGTGGGTGTATTAGTGCCTCTCTGTATCTGTATGAATAGTGTATTAGTGTCTGAGTGTGTGCCTGTGAGTATGTATTAGTGCCTCTGTGGGTCATTGCGTGGGCGTATTAGTGTCTCTCTGCGTCTGGAGTGTGTATTTGTGTCTGTGTGTGCGCGTGCATATCAGTGTCTCCGTGTCTCTGTGAGTCTGTGAAATTATGTCCTGCTGTGTGTCTATGAGTGTGTATTAGTGTCTCTCTGCGTGTGAGTGTGTTTATTAGTGCCTGTGTCTGTCTGTGAATGTGTGTATTCGTCTCTGTATCTTTCTGTGACTGCGTGCATAAGTGTCTGTGTGTGTGCGTGAGCGTGCATATTAGTTTGTGTGTGTGTGAGAGAGAGTGTATTAGTGTCTCTGTGTGTCTTTGAGTGTGTGTATTGGAGTCTGTGTGTGAGAGGGTGTTTTAGTGTCTCTGTGTGTGTGAGAGTGTGCATTAGTGCCTCTGTGTGTCTATCAGTATCTCTGTGTTTGTGAGTGTGTGTATTAATGTCTCTGAGCGTGTGTCTGTGAGTGTGTGGATTAGAGTATTTGTATCTGTGATTGTGTGTATCACTGTCACTGTGTGTGTAAGTGTGTGTATTAGCGTCTGTGTGTTTCTGTGATGTGTGGCTTAGTGTCTTGTTGTTTCTGTGAGTGTGTATTACTGTCTCCATTGGCCTGCGAATGTGTGTTTTAGTGGCTCTGTGTCCGTGTGTTTATTAATGCCTCTGTGTGTCTGTGAGTGTGTACTCATGTCTCTGTGTGTCTGTGAGTGTGTATTAGAATCTTTGTGTCTGTGAGTGAGTGTATTCGTGTCTCTGTGTGTCAGTGAGTTTGTGTATTAGTATCTGTGTGTGTGAGTGTTTATTAGTGTCGATGTGTGTCTGTGACTGTGTGCATTAGTGTCTCTGTGCGTCTGTGAGTGCGTGTATTAGTATCTCTGTGTGTGTTTGTGGGTGTGTATTATAATCTCTGCGAGTGCCTGTGAGCGTCCGTAAGTGCCTCTGTGTGTTTATGAGTGTGCGTATTTGCGTGAGTGTGTGTGAATTAGTGCCTCTGTGTGTCTGTGAGTGTGTGTATTAGTGTCTTTCTGGTTGTGAGTGTGTGTATGAGAGTCTGTGTGTGTGTATGTGAGTTTGTATATTAGTGTCTATGTGTGTCTGTGAGTGTTTATGAGTGCCTCTGTCTGTCTGTGAGTGCGTGTATTGTTGGCTGTGTGTGTTTGTGGATGTATTAGTGACTCTGGGTGTCTGTCTGAGTGTGTCTATTAATGTATTTGTGTGTGTCTTTGTGTTTCTGTGTGCCTGTGAGTGTGTGTATTAGCTTTTCTGTGTGTGTATTAGTGCCTCTGTGTATGAGTGCATGGGCATATTAGTGGATCTGTGTGACTGCGAGTATGTATTATGTATGTGTGTGCGTGTGTATATAGGTGTCTCTGTGAATGTGTGTAATTGTATCTATCTGTGTGTCTGTGAGTATTTGTATTAGTGTCTCTGTGTGTCTGTGACTGGGTGTATTAGTGTCGCTTTGTGTGTGTGTAAATGTGTGTATTAGTTGCTGTGTGTGTGTGCATTAGTGTCTCTTTGTGCCTTTGACTGTGTGTATTAGAGTCTGTGTGGTGAGTGTGTGTTTGTGTCTCTGTGTGCGTATGTCTGTGTGTGCATTAGTGCCAGTGTGTGTGCGCGAGTGTCTGTATTTGTGTCTCTCTGTGTCTGAGAGTGTGTATTAGTTTCTCTGTGAGTGTGTGTATTAGTGTGTCTGTGTGTGTCTGGAGCGTTTGTGTTAATGTATCTGTGTACCAGTGGGAGTGTGTATTAGTGTCTCTGTGAGTGTCAGTGAGTGTGTATCAGTGTCTATCTGTGTCTGTGAATGTGTGTATTCGTACTTATCTGTGTCTGTGAGTGTCTGAATTAGTGCCTCTGCGTTTCCGTGGGGTATGTGGGAACAAGCGGTCCTAGATCTGGTCCTGTGTAATGAGGCAGGATTGATTAATGATCTCATAGTTC
This sequence comes from Scyliorhinus torazame, assembly GCF_047496885.1. Classification (NCBI taxonomy): domain Eukaryota; kingdom Metazoa; phylum Chordata; class Chondrichthyes; order Carcharhiniformes; family Scyliorhinidae; genus Scyliorhinus; species Scyliorhinus torazame. The sequence goes on from NC_092729.1 coordinate 66,041,574, forward strand.
GGGGCCCTCTTGGAAAGAGCGACCACAATATGGTGGAATTTAAAATACAGTTGGAGGATGACAAGGTAAAATCAAACACTAGTGTTTTGTGCTTAAACAAAGGCGATTACAATGGGATGAGAGAAGAACTAGCTAAGGTAGACGGGGAGCAAAGACTTCATGGTGAAGCAGTTGCGGAATAGTGGAGAACCTTCCGAGCGATCTTTCACAGTGTTCAGAAAAGGTTCATACCGACAAAAAAGAAAGACGGTAGAAAGGGGAAAAATCGACCGTGGATATCTAAGGAGGTGAGGGAGAGTATCAAATTGAAGGAAAAAACATGCAAAGTGGCAAAAATTAGTGGGAGACTAGAGGACTGGGAAGTCTTTAGGGGACAACAGAAAGCTACTAAAAAAGCCATAAAGAAGAGTAAGGTAGACTATGAAAGTAAACTGGCTCAGAACATAAAAGCAGAGAGTAAAAGCTTCTACAAATATATAAGACAAAAAAGAGTGGCTAAGATAAATATTGGTCCTTTGGAAGATGAGAAGGGAGAATTAATAATAGGAGATGGGGAAATGGCGGAGGAGCTGAACAGGTTTTTTGGGTCAGTCTTCACAGTGGAGGACACAAATAACATGCCAGTGACTGATGGAAATAAGGATATGATAGGTGAGGTCCTTGAGATGATTGTAATCACTAAGGAGGCAGTATTGGGCAAGCTAATGGGGTTAAAGGTAGACAAGTCTCCTGGCCCTGATGGGATGCATCCCAGAGTGTTAAAAGAGATGGCTAGGGAAATTGTAAACGCACAAGCGATAATTTATCGAAATTCACTAGACTCTGGGGTGGTCCCAGAGGATTGGAAAGTAGCAAACGTGACACCACTGTTTAAAAAAGGAGGTCGGCAGAAAGCGGGTAATTATAGGCCGGTAAGCTTAAGTTCGGTTGTAGGGAAAATGCTGGAATCTTTCATTAAGGAGGAAATAGCGGGGCACCTGGAGGGAAATTGTCCCATTGGACAGACGCAGCATGGGTTCACAAAGGGTAGATCGTGTCTGATTAATTTGGTAGAATTTTCTGAGGACGTTACCAGTGCAGTAGATAACGGGAGAGGGGGGGGGGGGGGCAATGGATGTGGTATATCTGGATTTCCAGAAAGCTTTTGACAAGGTGCCACACATAAGGTTGCTGCATAAACTAAAGATGCATGGCATTGAGGTTAAAGTGGTAGCATGGGTAGAGGATTGGTTAACGAACAGAAAGCAGAGAGTGGGGATAAATGGGTGTTTCTCTGGTTGGCAACCTGTAACTAGTGGGGTCCCTCAAGGATCAGTGTTCGGCCCGCAGTTGTTCACAATTTACATGGACGATTTGGCGTTGTGGACCAAGTGCAATGTGTCAAAGTTTGCAGACGACACGAAGATGAGTGGTAAAGCAAAAAGGGCAGAGGATACCAGAAGTCTGCAGAAGGATTTGGATAGGTTAGGTGAATGGGCTAGGGTCTGGCAGATGGAATTCAATGTTGCCAAGTGTGAGGCTATCCATTTTGGGATAAATAACAGCAGAATGGATTATTATTTAAACGGTAAGATGTTAAAACATGCTGCCGTGCAGAGGGACCTGGACGTGCTGGTGCACGAGTCTCAAAAAGTTGGTGTGCAGGTGCAACAGGTGATTAAGAAGGCTAATCGAGTTTTGTCTTTCATTCCTGGAGGGTTGGAATTCAAGACTAGTGAGGTTATGCTGCAATTAATTGTATAGGGTGTTGGTGAGGCCGCATCAGGAGTATTGTGTTCAGTTTTGGTCTCCTTACCTGAGAAAGGACATTTTGGCACTGGAGGGAGTGCAGAGGAGATTCACTAGGTTGATCCCAGAGTTGAGGGGATTAGATTATGACGAGAGGTTGAGTCGACTGGGACCGGAGTCATTGGAGTTTAGAAGGATGCGGGGGGGGGGGGGGGGATCTTATTGAGATATATAAAATTATGAAGGGAATAGATAGGATAGATGCAGGCAGGTTGTTTCCACTGGTCGGGGAAAGCAGAACTAGGGGGCATAGCCTCAAAATAAAGGGAGGTAGATTTAGGAAGGAGTGTAGGAGGAACTTCTTCACCCAAAGGGTTGTGAATCTCTGGAAATCCTTGCCCAGTGAAGCAGTTGAGGCTCCTTCTTTAAACGTTTTTAAGGAAAAGATAGATACCTTTCTAAAGAATAAAGGAATTCGGGGATATGGTGTACGGGCCGGAGAGTGGAGCTGAGTCCACAAAGATCAGCCATGATCTCATTAAATGGCGGAGCAGGCTCGAGGGGTCAGATGGCCTACTCCTGTTCCTAGTTCTTATGTTCTTATGTTCTTATGTCTATGTGTGCGTCGGTCAGTGTGTGTATTGGTGTCTTTATGTGTGAGGGAACGTGTTTATTAGTGTCTGTGTGTCTGTGAGTGCGTGTATTGGTGTCTGTGTGTGCGTGTGTTTATCAGTGTATCCGTGTATATGTGAGTGTGTATGTGTGTGTGTCTAGCTGTGTGTCTGTGAGTGTGTGTATTACTGACTCCATATATGCGAGTATGTTTTTTTAGTGTTTGTGTGTTTCTGTGACTGTGTATCAGTATCTCTCTGCTTGTGTGAGCGTGTGCAATAAATCCTGTGTGTGAGAGAGTGTGTGCATTAGTGTCTCTGTGTGTCTTTGCGTGTGTGTATCCGATTCTGTGTGTGTGAGTGTGTGTATTGGTGTCTGTGTGTGTTCGAGTGTCTGTATTAGGGCCTATGTGTCACTGCGAGTGTGTATCAGTATCTGTGTTTGTTTGTGAATGTGTGTAGTAATGTCTGTGTGTGTGTGTGTCTGTGAGTGTGTGTATTAGTGTATCCCTGTGCCTTTCTGACTGCGTTTATTAGTGCCTGTGAGTGAGCCTGTGAGTGTGTGTATCAGAGTCACTATGTGTGTGATTGTGTATATCATTGTCTGTCTGTGAGTATTTGTTAATGTCTCTGTGTGTTTCTGTCAGTATGTATTGATGTCTATCTGAGTCTGTGTGTGAGTGTATTAGTGTCTCTGTGCTTGTGGGTGTGAGTATTGGTGCCTCTGTGTGTGTCTACGAGTGTGTCTATTAGGGTCTCTCTGTTTGTCTGTGAGTGTGCTTATTCGTGCCCCTGTGTCTGTCAGTGTGTGTATTAGTGTTTCTGTGCGTCTGTGAGTGTGTGTATTAATGTCTGTGTGTATGTCAGTGAGTTTGTCTATTAGTATCTCTATGTGACTGTGAGTGTGTGTATGAGTATCTCTGTGTGTGTTTGTGTGTGTGTATTAGAATCTCTTTGAGTGCCTGGGAGCGCGTGTGAGTGCCTCTGTCTGTTTATGAATGTGTGTCTTTATGTCTGTGTGTGCGTGAATTAGTGTCTCTGTGTGTCTGTGAGTGTGTGTATTAATGTCTGTGTTTGTCTGTGACTGTGCGAATTAGTGTCTCTGTGTGTCTGTGAGTGTGTGTATTAGTGTCTCTGTGCTTGTGAGTGTGTGTATTAGTGTCTGTTTGTGTGTCTGCGAGTGTGTCTATTAGGGTCTCTCTGATTGTCTGTGAGTGTTTGTATTAGTGTCCCTGTGTGTGTCTGTGAGTGTGGGTGTTAGTGCCTGTGTGTGCCTGTGAGTTTTTATTTATTCTCTGTGTCTCTGTGAGATTGCATATTAATGTCAGTGTGTGAGTCTGTGGGTGAATGTATTAGTGACGCTGGATGTTTGTATGAGGGTTTTTTTAGTGTCTGTGTGTGTCTGTCTTTGTGTCTCTCTGTGACTTTGCGTGCGTGTATTAGTGTCCCTGAGTGTGTGATTGTGAGTGTATGTGTCGGTCAGTGTGTGCATTCGTGTCTGTGCATGTGTGTATTCGTGTCGGTGTGTGTGAGAGAGTGTGATTCTTAGTGCCTGAGAGTGCGTGTATTAGTGTATGTGTGAGTGCATTAGTGTATCTGTGAGTGTGTATTAGTGTCTCTGTGTGTCAGTGCGTGGGGCATTAGTGTCTGTGTGTGCGCGTGCATATACGTGTCTCTGTGTCTCAGTGATTTTGTGTCATTGTGTCAATCTGTGTGTCTGTAGTGTGTGTATTAGTGGCTGTGTAAGTGAGTACGTTTATTAGTGTCTATGTATGTCTGTGACTGTGTGTATTAGTGTATGTGTGGGAGCGTGTACTTCAGTGTATCTGTGACTGTGTGTAATTGTGTCTATCTGTGTGTCTGTGAGCGTGTGTATTAGTATCTGGGTGTGTGAGTGTTTATTAGTGTCGATGTGTGTCTGTGATTGTGTGTGTGAATTTGTGTAGTGTATTAGTTTCTGTGTGTGTGAATGTGTGTACTAGTGTCTGTGCGTGTGTGAGTGTGTGTATTAGTTTCTGCATGTGTGTATTAGTGTCTCTGTTTCTGTAAGAGTGTGTGTATTAGTGTCTATCTGTGTCTGCGAATGTGTTCACAGGTATCGGTGTGTGTTTGTGAGTGTTTGTATTAATGTTTTTGTGTGCGTGTCTGTGAGTGTGTGCATTAGTGTCTCTCTGTATGAATGTGACTGCGTGTGTTAGTGTCTGTGTGTCTGTCTGTGAGTGTCTGTTTTAGCATCTGTGTGTGTGAGTGTGTGTATCACTGTCTCTCTGTGTGAATGTGTATTAGTATCTCTGTGTGTCTGCGAATGTGTGTATTAGTTACTCTGTGTGTGAGAGTGTGTATATTCGTGTCTCTGTGTGTCGGTAAGTGCGTAATAGAGTCTTTGTGTGCCTCTGCATGAGTGTATTAGCGTCTGTGAGTTTGTATTAGTGTTTGTGTGTTTTAGTGAATGTGTGTATTCGTGTCTAAATGTGTCTGTGAGCGTGTTTAATAGTGCCTCTGTATGTTTATCAGTGTGTGTATTTGTAACTGTGTGTTAATTAGTGTATCTGTGTGTCTGTGAGTGTCTGTATTGGAGTCTCTGTGTGTCTGTGAGTGAATTCGTGTTCAATGTGTAGTGAGTGAGGATATTGGAGTCTGTGTGTGTGAGTGTGTGTTAGTGTCTGTATGTCTGTGAGTTTGTGTACCAGTGTCACTGTGAGTGCAGTTGTGTCTCTGTGAGAGTATGTCTGTGTGTATTAGAGTCAGTGTGTGTGCGAGTGTGTATTCGTGTCTCTATGTGTCCATCAGTATGTTATAGTGTATTTGTCCGTCTGAGTCTGTGTATTAGTGTGCCTGTCTGTCTGTGAGTGTGTGTATTAGTGCTTCTCTGCGTCTGTGAGCATGTGTATCAATGTATTTGTGTGAGTGAGTGTGTGTATTAATTGCTGTGTGTGTGTGTGAGTGCGTGTATTAGTGCCTCTCTGTGTCTGTGAGTGTGTGCATTAGTGTCTCTGTGTGAGTCAGTGAGTGTATGTATTAGTTGCTTTGTGTGTTTGTGCATGTGTGTATTAGTGTCTCTGTGTGTCTGTGAGCGTGCGATTTACTGCCTCTGTGTGCCAGTGATTGTGTGTATCCGTGTCTCTGTACTTGTGAGTGTGTGTATTAGTGTCTCTGTGTGCCTGTGAGTGTGTGGATTAGTGCCTCTGCATGTCTGTGAGTGTATTTGTTAGTTTCTCTGTGTGTCAGTGAACGTGTGAATTAGAGACCCTGTGTGTGCCTGTGCGTGTGTGTTAGTGTATCTGTGCTTCTGTCAGTATGTGTATTAGTGCTCTCTGTGAGCGTCTGTATTTGTGCCTCTCTGTGTGCCTGTGAGTGTGTGTTAGTGTATCTGTGTGTCTGTGAGTATGTGTATTGGTGCCTCTCTGTGAGCGTGTGTATGAGTGTCTCTGTGTCTGGTGAGCGTGTTTTAATCTGTGTGTGGGTGTGTCAGTGAATGTGTATATTAGTGCCTCTTTGTGTCTGAGTGTGTGAATTCGTGCCTCTATGTGTCTGTGAGTGTGAGTATTTGTGTCTGTGAGCGTGTGTATTGATGTCTGTGTGTGTGTGCAATAGTGTCTTTCTGTGTGCCTGTGAGTGTGTGTTTTAGTGTCTGTGTGTGCCTGTGAATGTGTGTACTAATGTCTGTGTGTCAGTGAGTGTGTGTGTATTCTTGACTCTGTGTCTCTGTGAATGTGTGTATTAGTGCCAGTGAGTTTGTGAGTGTGTATTAGTTTGTGTGTGTGAGTGCGTGTGTATTATGTCTGTATGTGTGTATGACGTGTACTCTAGCGGAAAACTGCGTCAAGAGTAATGCCCGACCGCATGACAATAGGTCGGACTTGTTGTACGACGACTTGTATGATGACAATATGGAGGATGATGAAGGTGGTGATGGTTATTACTATAATGACGATGATGACTCGGAAACGAAGAATCATGACCAATGCCAGGCGGAACGGGGTGAACAGCTAATCCCCTTCCCCCACCCCACCCCTTCTACGGGCTAACGGCTTTCCCTTGGCTTTGAGACGAAGCCCACACTGTGAAAGTCATCCTCCTTCCCTCCTTATCGCCCAGTAAATGTACATGGAGTCTGTGTGGTATGCACACTGCTCTTCCAGAATAAAATGTTTGCTACTGGGAGGGGGAGTGGAGGGAGTTGGTTTGTGGGTGGGGGTGGGGGTTGGAAGGGGAGGGGGAATTGTTAGTGGGGTGGGAATGGCTGGTTTGTACTCTTGTCTTTGTATGTAATGCCGTGTCATTGTTTTTATAACCTGATGGGGAAACATTCAATGGGGTTGTGCTGTATCGCTCCATGTATTTGCTGATAACGATTTGCCTCTGCTGATGCATTCCAACTGATAGTCTGCCCCTTTCTTCCCGACGTGTGTCTCGGGGAATGGAGGAGGTTGGGCGAGTGACGCTGCATTCCCTTCGGCAGGCAGCTTTCAGTTCTGCTCCTGTTTCTGAATGTGCCTGTGAGTAATTCCTAACCGGATTGTTTTCTAGGTTCGATTGCAGTCGTGTCTCTCTGCCTCCGAGTAAACTCAGCAATTCTGGATTTGTCACTGGGATGGGGAGGCTGATTTGTGGGACACTCAATCTCTCTTTCCAGGGTGAATATGCACACTCGACCTAAATGCTCGTGTCACACCGTTTGCTGCTGTAGTGAGGCCTTTGGTTCCATGAGGAAGTTCGATGAAATAAAAGGATTTCGGCTATGCAGACTTTTCAATTTAAAATTGTTTTAGTGATTCATCCCCACCTCCAAAGATGTGCAGGTTAGGTGGATTGGCCATGCTAAACTGCCCTTCGTTTCCAAAATGTTTAGGTGGGGTTATTGGGTTACTGGGATAGGGTGAGGGCGTGGGCATAAATGGAGTGTTTTTTCCAAGGGCCAGTAAGACTCGATGGGCAGAATGGGTTCCTTCAGCATAGTAAATTCTATGATTCTAAGATTAGTGTCTTGGTCTGTCTGTGAGTGTGTGTATTAGTGTCTTTGTGTGTCTGTGACTTTGTGTATTAGTGCCTCTGTTGTCGTGAATGTGTGTATTAGTGTCTCTGTGTCTGTGAGTGTGTGTATTAGTGTCTCTGTGTGTCTGTGAGTGTGTGTATTAATGTGTGTGTGTATGAGTGTTTCTGTGTGTGTCTGTGAGGGTGTATATTTGTGTCTGTGTACCTGTATCTCTTAGTATCTCTGTGAGTGTGTGCATTAGTGTCTGTGTGTCTCTGTGAGTGCGTATCAGTGTCTCTGAGTGCGTGCGACTGTGTGTATTAGTGTCTGTCCGTGTCTGTGAATATGTATATTTGTGTATTTGTGTGTACGTGTGAATTAGTGTCTCTGTGTGTCTATGAGTGTGTGTATTTGTTGTCTGTGTTTGTGTTTAACCATTTATCTTTGTCAAAACGACTTCAATCTTCTGGTAATGTGTTCCCCAACCTGATGTATAATTTCAGTGTTTATTTCCCTTCCTCACAGTCAACCTCATCGCAATTGTGATCCTGAAGAGAAAAAACTGTGGACTGTCCAAATGTGTGACTTGTTACCTGGTGGCCATGGCAGTGGGGGACCTACTGGTCGTTATTCTCGACCTGATGTTGAGACACATTCCCATTGCTTTTAGAGAACAGTTTTATTTCCTGCGGTCCATCCCCGTGTGTAATATCCACGCCGTCCTGCTTTATGCAGCCACTGACTGTTCTGTCTGGTTCACCGTCACTTTCACCTTTGATCGATTTGTGGCCATTTGTTGTCCGAAGCTGAAAAATAAATATTGCAGCGAGAAAACGGCGGCTGTGGTTGTGGGTACAACGACTGTGCTGAGCTGTTTGAAGAACATTTTATGGTAATTTATGGTCACAGGTTTGTATAATATGATGAACCAGCCCTGGTTTTGTCTTGTCACAGAGGATGTTCAATTATCTTCGGTCTGGGGACCAATCGAGTTCTTCTACAACATTCTAACCCCGTGTGTCCCATTTGCACTAATTCTGCTGCTCAATGTTTTCACCGTCAGACACATTGTCGTGAGCAGCAAAGCCCGCAGGAGACTCCGGGGTCACAGCAGTGGGGACAGTCCCAGAGACCTAGAGATGGAGAGCCGGAGGAAATCCATCATTTTACTGTTTATTATCTCGGCCAATTTCATCCTGTTATGGGCAACGTTAATGGTGTATTCTATATGGTGGCGGATGTGGAATCTAGGGTATTACTCTGTATGGTTAGGTGAGTATATAATGGAATTGGGCTTCATGTTACAGCTCCTGAGCTGCTGCACAAACACAGCGATTTACGCCGTGACCCAGACTCAGTTCAGACAGCATTTGAAGAATTTGTTGAAATTTTCCTTTGGTCCGGTTCATAAACTCATTAAATCCTGAGAGGAAAACCCACCCACACGGCATCTCTCCTCCCGCTGCCTGTGAAAATGCCCATCACCAGCAAGCCTCACCATGATTTGCCATCCTGCATTACCAGGAAAGATTGTCGGAGGCCATCTTGCGTTACCAAGGGAGACAGATGACGGAAGTCTTACGGTGTTGGGGATTCGTACGTCGGTCATATTAAATTTTGTGTTTGTGTTGGAGGCGGGGGCCAAGAGGTGACATTGGAAAGAGCATCAGCCACAGCAGGCAGAAATGCAGCGGCCTCTGGGAGCTGGGAGGAGGAACAGCAGCAGCCACAGCAGGGAGAATTGCAGCGACCTCTGGGAGTTGGGAGGAGAAACAGCAGCAGCCACAGCATGTAGAACTGCATCGGCCTGTGGGAGCTGGGAGGACGAACTGCAGCAACCAAAGCAAGGAGAATTGCAGCGGTCACTGGGAGCTGCGAGGAGGAACTGCAGCAACCACAGCAGGGAGAACTGCAGCGGCATCAGGGAGCTGGGAGGAGGAACTGCAGCAGCCACAGCAGGGAGACCGCAGCGGCCTCTGAGAGCTGGGTGGAACTGCAGCAGCCACAGCAGGGAGACTGCAGCGGCCTCTGGGAGCTGAGAAAAGGAACAGCAGCATCCACAGCAGGGAGAACTTCGTCGGCCACTGGGAGCTGGGAGGAGAATCTGCAGCAGCCACAGCGGAGAGAACTGCGTCGGCGTCTGGAAGCTGGGAGGAGGTATAGCAGCAGCCACAGTGGGGAACAAGATTGGGAAATATCCCCAAATACATCAACCCACTTTGCAAACATTATTTTAATGCTTTGATAAATAGAAAAACACCCAAATTTATAAAATGGATTAATTTCCCTTTTCAGTCATTTGAACAAAACATTTTTAAAAAACAAAGCATCAGCATTTAGAATTAGAGGGCAGTATCATCTAGGGCCACCTCACCTGCCCCATCCCCAAAACACCATATATCCTCCAATAACCCTCCTAATCCCACCTAACCTCCAATAACCCTCCTAATCCCTCCTAACCACCAATAACCCTCCTAATCCGTCCTAACCTCCAATAACCCTCCTAATCACTCCTAACATCCAATAACCATCCGAATCCCTCCTAACCACCAATAACCCTCCTAATCCCTCCTAACCTCCAATAACCCTCCTAATCCCTCCTAACATCCAATAACCATCCTAATCCCTCCTAACCACCAATAACCCTCCTAACCTCCAATAACCATCCTAATCACCCCTAACTTTGAATAACCCTCCTAATCCCTCCTAACCTCCAATAACCATCCTAATCCCTCCTAACCACCAATAACCCTCCTAATCCCTCCGAACCTCCAATAATCATCCTAATCCCTCCTAACCACCAATAACCCTCCTAATCCCTCCTCACCTCCAATAAACATCCTAATCCCTCCTAACCACCAAGAACCCTCCTAATCCCTCCTAACCTACAATAACCCTCCTAATTCCTCCTAACTTTCCAAAACCCTCTTAATCCCTCCTAACCTCCAATAACCCTCCTAATCCTTCCTAACTTTCATTAGCCCTCCAATTCCCTCCTAACCTCCAATAAGCCTGCTAACCTCCAATAACCCTCCTAATACCTCCTAACCTCCAATGACCTTCCTAACCCCCCACTAACCTCCAATAACCCTCATAATCCCTCCTAAACTCCAATAACTCTCCCGCACTCCTAACCTCCAATAACCCTCCTAATTCCTCCAAACCTCCAATAACCCTCCGAATCCCTCCTAACCACCAATAACCCTCCTAATCCCTCCTAACGTCCAATAACCATCCTAATCCCTCCTAACCTCCAAAAACCCTCCTAACCTTCAATAACCCTCCTAATACCTCCTAACCTCCAATAACAGGGTATACTTATCATAACAATAACAATATTAGGGGCTGTTTAGCACAGGGCTAAATCGCTGGCTTTGAAAGCAGACCAACGCAGGCCAGCAGCACGATTCATTTCCCGTAACAGACTCCACGAACAGGCGCCGGAATGTGGCGACTAGGGGCTTTTCACAGGAACTTTATTTGAAGTCTACCTGTGACAATAAGCGACTTTCATTTCATTTCATTCATAACCCCCCGAATCCCTCCTAACCTCCAATTTGCCTCCTAATCACCCCTAACCTCCAATAACCTTCCTAACCTCCGATATCCCTCCTAAACCCTGCTAACCACCAATAAGCCCTCCTAATTTCCAATAACTCTCCAATAACCCTCCTAACCTCCAATAACACTCCCAATACCTCCAAAAACGCTCCGAATCCCTCCGAACCTCCAATAACCCTCCTAATCACTCCTAATCTCCAATAACCCTCCTAACCCCTCCTAACTTCCAATATCCCTCCTAATCCCTCCTAACCACCAATAATCTTCCTAATCCCTCCTAACCTCCAATAACCCTCCTAACTTCCAATAACCTCCTAATCCCTCCTCAGCTCCAATAACTCTCCTAACCCCTCCTAGCCTCCATTAACCCTCCTAGTCTCCAATTACCCTCCTAACCTCCAATAACGCTCCTAATCCCACCTCAGCTCCAATAACTCTCCTAACCCCTCCTAACCTCCATTAACCCTCCTAGTCTCCAATAACCCTCCTAGCCTCCAATAACCCTCCTAATTTCCCCTTGCTGCGGAATGCGGGGACCATCGGCCTTTCTAGAAAAGGTGGCCAGTCAGGCACCGACCAGGGGCGGAACGCGGCAGATATCGAGTGGGAAGGGTCTGTCCCGTATTGTGAATGAATCTCAGTTACTTGGTGTGGACTCTCCGTGTCCTTACTGAAGTGACGTTACTGCACCCTACCTGGATTGGATTTGTTTATTGTCACGGGAAACGGGGTACAGTGACAATATTTTTCTGCGAGCTGCGCAAACATATCATTAAGTCCATGAAAATAAATGAAAAGAAAATTCATTATAGGACAACACAAGGTAAACAATGTAATTAAATACGTAGACACCAGCATCGGGTGAAGCATACAGGAGTGTGTTTCCTCCATGACCCATCAGCTGGGTGTGAGTGCCTCCTCCATGGCCGATCAGCTGGGTGTGTGCCTCTCCCCATGGCCGATCATCTGGGTGAGTACCTCCCCCCATAGCCGATCAGGTGGGTGTGCCTCCCCCTTAGCCTATCAGCTGGATGTCTGTGCCAACCCTCATGGCCGTTCAGCTGGGTGTGCAGCTGAATGTGTCACAGACAGAGACCCAGAGAGAGACACACAAGACGCAGATAGAGACACAGACAGAGACAAGGACAGAGGCACAGACAGAGACAAGGACAGCGACACAGACAGAGACACAGAAAGAGACGCAGGCTCAGACAGAGGCACAGGCAGCGACACAGGCAGAGACATAGTCAGAGGCACAGACAGACGGACACCAGACACACACAGAGACCCAGACCCAGACAGAGACAAGGACAGAGACACAGACAGAGTCACTGAAATAGACACAGACACAGACAGAGACAGAGACAGAGACACTGAACGAGACAGAGACAGAAACATAGACAGCGACACAGACCGAGACACAGTCATAAACACAGACAGACAGAGACAGAGACATAGCCGGAGACATAGACAGACACACAGACCCAGACAGAGACACAGACAGAGACTCAGACAGACTCAGACAGACATAGACAGAGACACTGAACGAGACAGAGACAGAAACATAGACAGCGACACAGACCGAGACACAGTCATAAACACAGACAGACAGAGACAGAGACATAGCCGGAGACATAGACAGACACACAGACCCAGACAGAGACACAGACAGAGACTCAGACAGACTCAGCCCCAAATCCAATAATAACTACTCACCAGCCGCTGTCCCCTCCTCCCTGCCGCCAGAGGCCGCTGTCCCCTCTCCCGATATCAACCCCTCGCCGATAAAACCCCCTCCCCGACATCACCACCTACCCGATATCACTCCCTCCCGTAAATCAGCCCCTGCCCAATATCACCCCCCAATATCACACCCGCCGACAGGACGAGGAGGAGGATGATGTGGTGTGGTGCCATGGCAACGGAGACGCCCGATCAGGCCCCGTGTATTCCGGCGCCGCTCGACGTTCCAGGTCCTCACGGACCGGACGTGCAGGAGGAGACACAGGATGAGCCAGGAAACCGTCGCCCATCTCTGCCACCTGATGGCACACCTGGCATCGCGTGGCACTGGTGGAGGACACCCTCTCCCCGTGGCCGTCAAGGTTACGGTGGCCCTGAACTTTTGTATCACGGGGTCATTCCATTTGCTGAGTGGCGACCTGTCCAGCATCTCGCAGACATCGGTGCACCGGTGTTTCCGTGCAGTAACAGACCGCTACATCCCTGTGGACCTGGCCAGCCAGGACGCCCGGGCAGCGGGTTTCGCTGCCATGGCCAGGATGCTATGGTCCAGGGGGCGATCGATGGGATGTATGTCACCGTGCGGCCACCTGTGGATAACAGGGCCGTGTTCACGAATAGGAAGGGGACCTACTCGAGGAATATTCGGTTGGTCTGTGGCCGGCGCATGAGGTTCCTACACGTCTGCTGCCGATAACCAGGCAGTTTACACGATTCATTGGTATTGGCACAATCGTTCATCCCGGCCATGTTCCAGGGACGCCCCCCTCCCCTTGGCTGAGGGGCTGGTTGCTGGCCGACAGGGGTTACCCGTTGCGGTGGTGGCTGATGACGCCTATACGGAGGCCACAGACTGACGCGGAGAACCGCTACAACGATGTCCATGCAGCGACCAGCGGTGTGAGAGAGAGGTGCTTTTGGCTGCTGAAGATGCGCTTCAGTTGCCTGGACTGCGCTGGAGGGGCCCTCCAGTACCCGTCAGATAGGGTCGGCCACATCGTTATGGTCAGCTGCGTGCTGTACAACATAGCCCAGCAAAGGGGTGACGTGCTGCAGGCAGAGGAGGGGGAAGGGTAGGAGCAGCAAGACAAGGCGCAGACCTCCCCAGATGAGGAGGATGCGGGCAATGTTCAGGACAGACGGGCTGGACATGTACGGGAGGTGCCCACCATTACTGGCTGGATCAGCGGGCACGGGACGGGTTAATAGCCGCCCGGTTGATGGACTAAGGTAGCGTGGGAATTGCCGAGTATGGGCACAGACAGCTCTGTATGACACCAGCCTACCATCCTCACCCCACCCACCCTCCACCAACCACCCTCACCCCACACATACCAACCACACTCACCCCATCCACCCACCACCAACCACCCTCACCCCACCAACCCAACAGCAACCATCCTCACCCCAGCCACCCAACACCAACCACCCTCACCCCATCCACCCAACACCAACCACCTTCACCACATCCGAATGCATATCACCCCTACATTGCACATCCACCTGCGGCACAACGAGCAGGGCTCACACGCTCGCCGGTGGAAGCCTGTCTATTGCATGCCATAGAGGATGATGACAACCAGTTCTGCGATTAACTCTGGGCTCTACATCGTTGGACAATGTCTGACCCATGGCCACAGTACCACCCACCACCCGGAACGTCCCTGCATGCGGCCGTGACACTGCACCGTCTGGCCGGGACGATGGCAGGGCGACCCGGGGGGGGGGGGCACACTTCTGAGGCCGACGTTCTGTCGCCCCTCACACACACACTGGCGCTCACCTCACACCACACCCCCGCACAGAGCACAGAGGCAGCTTCTGTAGGTGTTAAAGTGATTTTAATAACAAACTGTTCATTAACGTGCCTTAGCCCCTACAACTAATCTGTGCCCTGCACCCGTGCCAACTTACTCAGCGTCTAATGTTCTGGCCTTACGGGCCCTGATTCTGTATAGGTGGTTCCCCAGACGGTACAGTAGAACTGGAGGTGGACTCCTGTGATTCCTGCCCCGTGACTAGGGACCCTTTGGGCGGCCGTTTCCTGGGGCGGCGCGGCCTAGATGGGAAGGGCTGCGGCTCATGCGACTGGGATGGCGAGCTGCCAGCCTCTCCTGCCCGTTTCCCACCAGATGCACGTGGGACGGAAGGGGGGTGTCCGAGGTATCGCTCCAGGGGACCTACCCTACAGGGGGACCCGGAACGGGCCCCATCACCTCCTCCCTCAGAGTGCCCAATGGCCCCCGGGCCCTTCCATGGATCTGTGCGAACGGACCAACATCCGACCCTCCCCCCCCCCCTCCCCCGACACTTGGGGCCTTGAGGCCCGCCCTGGTATAAACAAGGGCCTGCAAGTTTGCAGCCATGGAGCTCAGGGAGTTGGTCATCCCTACCTGTGTCTGGGTGACGCCGGCCAGCTCCTGTGGAATGGCGCCGATGCCCTGCCGCGATGGCCTGCTGAGACTGGGCCACGGCTTTGAGCGCGTATGGGATCTGCTGTTGGCTCTGGCTCATGGCTGCATGTGAGTGGGCAGCCATGTTCTGGGTCACGGACGCCGCCTGTATGGAAAGCCCCAGGCCTTGCATACTGCTACCCAGTATGAGGGGCGACTTGATAGAGGCTTATAAGCTGATCAGAGGAATAGATAGAGTAGACAGTCAGAGACTTTTTCCCCGGGTGGAACAATCCATTACAAGGGGAAATAGATGTAAGGTGAATGGTGGAAGAGAGAGGGGGGATACTGCCTGTGGAAGTAGTTGCGACGGAAACATTAGGGACCTTCAAGCGGCTATTGGATAGGTACATGGATTACGGTAGAATGATGGGGTGTAGATTAATTTGTTCTTATTCTAGGACAAAAATTCGGCACAACATCATGGGCCGAAGGGCCTGTTCTGTGCTGTCCTGTTTTATGTTCTATGTTCTATCTGTCACACCGTCGCCCCCCCCCCCCCCCACCCTCCCCATTGCCTCCACCGCGGACGTCACCCGTGCGGTTTCGGCCTGGGTGCATGCATGACTGGCACCACTACCGGCTCCTGCACGCGGGTGGACTCCTCCACCTGCGTCTGAGCTGCCGCAAGCCGGCCGTCATCCGCTACGATCATCCCTGGGTCCGTGACTCTTTCGGATCTGTGGGTGGGTGCGGTAACTCCAGGAACCCGGGATCCATCTGGGCAGCAGATGGTTGTTTGCATCGGGCTGCCCTCCGGCTGCCCGGACCTCCGACTGCACCTGCTTCCTCCTGCTGTACCGGGACGGCTGTGTTGTGCGCACCAATTTGTGTCCCAGATGCCTCATCGCTAAAGTGACCAACCGAGGTGAGTGACTCTGCAGAGGTGGAGGGTCAAGGAGATAGCAGAGGCGTAATGTTGAGCTCTTCATCCGACCCGAAGTCCGGGGACCCCTGGAATGGTGGTCCTTGTCCATCCGTCCCCTGTGTGTCAGTGTCGGTGCGTCAGTTTCCTGTGCGTCAGTGTCCTGTACTTTAGTGTCCTGTGTGTTAGGGTCCTGTGTGTCGGTGACCTGTGCGTCAGTGTCTTGGGCGTCAGTGGCCTGTGTGTCAGTGTCCAGGGCATCACTGTCCTGGGCGTCAGTGTCCAGGGTGTTGGTGTCCTGGGTGTCGGTGTCCTGGGTATCGGTGTCCTGGTTATCGGTGTCCTGGGTGGGTGTGTCCTGGGTGGGATTGCCTGTATGTTGGTCTCCTCGGTGCTTGCCCCCCGTGCGTCAGTGTCATGGGTCGATTGCGACAGGGGCCTGTTGCTGTGGCTGCCCTCCTCGTCGCTGGGTATGGCCCGGCGGCGTCGCCCCACTCGCACTAGATGGGGACGGCGTCCGCCTGGTACTCCGGGTCTGTACCTTGCTCGTGGACGCCCGGTCACGTCCTGGGGGCGTCGTATGCCTGATGGGCCGGGTCAGTTCCTGTCTCGTGGCCGCCCTGGAACGTCCTGGGGTGTTCGTATGACTGATGGGCCGGGTCTCTCCCAGTGTCGTGGCCGCCCTCGAACGTCGTGGGGGCGTCGTATGCCTGATGGGCCGGGTCTATCCCTGTCCCATGGCCGTCCTAGAACGTCCTGGGGGCGGTCCGCATCCGCGGGGACGGGTGGGTCGACTTGGTTCTGCAAAACACACTGCAGGCTGCATGGTTAGACACGCAGACGGGGGTAGGGGGGAGGTGGGATATGACGGACGGGGGAAATGGGAAGGGGGATATGGGTGAAGGGGGAATCTGTGGAAAGGGGGCATAAGGGGGAAGGGGGGATATGGGGGAAGGGAGCATATGGGGGAAGTGGGTACGGGGGACGGATGGGGAAAGAGGGATATGGGTAAGGAGGTATATTGGGGTGGGGATATGGGGAAGGGGGTATGGGGGAAAGGGGAATACGGAGGAAGGGGCGATAAGGGGAAGGGGACATGGGTGAAGGGGGGATATGGGGAAAGGGATATGGGGGAAGGGGGATATGGGGAAGGGGTGATATGGAGAGGGGGATATGGGGCTATGGGGGGGGAAAGGGATATGGGGAAGGGGAAGGGTTTATGGGGGTGGAGAAGGGGGAATATGGGGGAAGGGGGGAAATAGGCGAAAGAGGGATATGGGGCAAGGGGGTATGAAGAAATGGAGGATGGGGAATGGGGATATGGAGGAAGGGGGAGTATGGGGAAAGGGGGATATGGCGAAGGGGATATGGGTGAAGGGGGAAATGGGGGAAGGTGCTATATCGGGGAAGGGGGATATGGGGGAAAGTTGGATGGGGATACGGGGGTAGGGGTATATAGGAGAAGGTGGGAAGTGGGGATATGTGGGATGGGGTGATATGCAGAAAGGGGATAAGGGGAAAGGGGATATGGCGAAGGGGATATGGGTGAAGGGGGAAATGGGGGAAGGTGCTATATCGGGGAAGGGGGATATGGGGGAAAGTTGGATGGGGATACGGGGGTAGGGGTATATAGGAGAAGGTGGGAAGTGGGGATATGTGGGATGGGGTGATATGCAGAAAGGGGATAAGGGGAAAGGGGATAAGGGGGAAAGGAGGATATGGAGGGAGGATGGGGAAAGGGGTATAAAGGGGAAATGCGCGATGTGCAGAAAGGGGGATATGTGCGATATGCGGGAAGGGGGTTATGGGAAGGGGCAATGGTGGAAAGGGGAAATGGGGAAGGGTGTTTATGGGGAAAGGAGCAATATGGGGGAAAGGGTGGTAGGCAGTAGGGATTCTCACTTGGTGGTGCGACCCCGAACTCTGCATCGGCAACGTGCCGGCCCTCGTGTTCGCCTGCAAGGTCCAAGGCCCTCTCCATGAACGGTGAGTGGTCGCAGCTCCGGTGGACCACTTCTGATCCTCTCACGCTCCCCGTTGTTGTGAGCGTTCTTCTGCTGCGCGGGGCAGCAGGGTGGCAGCGATAAAGGGCAACAGTGTTCGGCAGACATACACATGCGGACCAGCAGTTGTGTGCATGTTGGCAGAGGTTCACAACTCACCCTGCCAATGCAGCCTGCATGGGTGGGTGCAGCCAAGTCGGTTGCACCTACGGCTGTGCCGCCCATCGGGGGTGGGGGGGGGGGGGTGGGAGGGGGGCGTACACATCCTGTTTCGCGCCGTTTTTCGCGCCGGCGTCGGGCCATCGCTCCGATTACCGGAGAATCCCGCCCTGTGTGCAATGGGACAGAGAACCCTAATGCTGCCGGTGTGGCCGGGGGGTGAACGCATCAGAAAACGTGCGCGGTCTGACGGAGAATCCTGATGCTGGCGCGGTGAACACAGCAGAAAACGTGCGCGGCGGGATGGAGAATCCTGATGCTGGCGAGGCGGAGAGCCCTGATGCTGGGGGGCGGGGGGGGGGGTGGTGGGTGGAGAACATACCAGAATACGTGCACGGTGGGAGGAGAATCCAGATACTGGCGGGGGGTGGGGGTGGGGGGGTGGCGGGACGGAGAATCCTGATGCTGGCGGGGCGGAGAACCCTGATGCTGGGGGGCGGGGTGGGGGGGCTGGTGGAGAACATACCAGAATAAGTGCGCGGTGGGAGGAGAATCCAGATATTGGCGGGGGGTGGGAGGGGTGGCGGGACGGAGAATCCTGATGCCGGCGCGCGGGAGGTGCGGGGGGGGGGGGGGCGGGGGGCGGGGGTGGGGGGGGGGGAGAACACACCAGAATACGTGTGCGGCGGGACGGATAATCCTGATACTGGCGGGATAGCGAATCCTGATACTGGCGGGATAGAGAATCCTGATACTGGCGAGACGGACAATCCTGATACTGGCGAGACGGAGAATCCTGATACTGGCTGGACGGAGAATCCTGATACTGGCGGGACGGAGAATCCTGATACTGGCGGGACGGAGAATCCTGATACTGGCTGGACGGAGAATCCTGATACTGGCGGGACGGAGAATCCTGATACTGGCGGGATAGAGAATCCTGATACTGGCGAGACGGACAATCCTGATACTGGCGGGATAGAGAATCCTGATACTGGCGGGATAGAGAATCCTGATACTGGCGGGATAGAGAATCCTGATACTGGCGGGATACGAATCCTGATACTAGCGGGATAGAGAATCCTGATACTGGCGGGATAGAGAATCCTGATACTGGCGGGATACGAATCCTGATACTAGCGGGACGGAGAACCCTGATACTGGCGGGATGGAGAACCCTGATACTGGCGGGACGGACAACCCTGATACTGGCGGGACGGACAACCCTGATACTGGCGGGACGGACAACCCTGATACTGGCAGGATGGAGAACCCTGACAATGGCGGGATAGCAAATCCTGATACTGGCGGGACGGAGAACCCTGATACTGGCCGGGGGGGGGGTGGAGAACATAGCAGAATACGTGTGCGGCGGGAGGGAGAATGCAGATACTGGCGGGGGTGGGGGGGGGGGTGTGGGGGGGGCGGGGGGGGGGGGGGAGGTGGCGTGACTGAGAATCCTGATACCGGCGGGATGGAGAATCCTGATACCGGCGGGATGGAGAATCCTGATACTGGCGGGATGGAGATTCCTGATACTGGCGGGACGGAGAACCCTGATACGGGCGGGGGTGAACACACCGGAAAACGTGCATGGCGGGATGGGGAATCTCGTCCGATGTCAATGTCTAAGTATTTACATTGCTGACTAACTATGTCTGTGTTTTTCACGTATGGACCCATCTGCTTGGACTGTACACGGAACAATATTTTTCACTGTACCTCTGTACACGTGACAATAAATCAAAATGTCCCTTTCCAAATGTCCTGTGCTGGATTCTCCGTCCGTAGGT
This sequence comes from Scyliorhinus torazame, assembly GCF_047496885.1. Taxonomy (NCBI): domain Eukaryota; kingdom Metazoa; phylum Chordata; class Chondrichthyes; order Carcharhiniformes; family Scyliorhinidae; genus Scyliorhinus; species Scyliorhinus torazame. Next base: position 66,061,465 of record NC_092729.1, read on the forward strand.
CCTCCGCATCACCGGCCGCGCACTCACGCCCGCGAGTTTCCCGGCGGCCTGGGGGTGGCCACAATGGTGGTGGGAGGGGGGGCACCCATTGACAGCTACGGGAATGGAGAACGCCGTTGCCGGGGGGTACGCACCGCCGAAAACGGAGCTGGCGGGACTGAGAATCCCATCTAAGTTTTGTTGAGATTGTCCTGTGGGCCAACACATTTTCTGTTGCGTGGATTCCCCCTCAAGTTATTTGTCAGTCCGAGAGTCAAAGTAACTAACTTTTAATCATTACACCCAATAATCAACGAGAATATGTAAGAACTATCTGTTAAAATGGATTAGAGTATGTTAATCTATGATTACCAGAGTCCCAATATTAAACATCTTTAAACTGGTGATGCTATGACTGATCTAGTGCTTTTTACTTGAATTATTTACTTATTTTCTGTCGAAGATTAGTCAACTGTTAACATAGTTCATCCCAATAATCAGAGTGAACTTGAATTGATTTTTAGGTCGACTAAACAATTACCTCATTGATGCAACGCGTGGTTGAATGCAATGAGTGAATAGCTCAATATGTTAATGTCCACCAAACATTACACAGCCAATTATCATTTGCGCAACAGTGATCGAAAATACCGAATTTATTTCTCTACATTAATCACAGCAAATAACTAAAAACATTGCATTGCATCTGTCAGTGTGATTGCAAAGAATTGTTCATTCCAATAATCACATCCGGTTTTAAATTATTGTTCAGATAATGGTCAAATAAGATTGTAATTCAGTGGAATAGATGAAGCAATTCCTGACGATACAACAATAATAACATCAATTAAAATTTTATTTGCAAGGCTCACAATCACAATCATTGGGAATCCTCCACTTCACTGGCAGCACACTCATGTCCGCGGGTCAAACCTCATTGACCGGCTGCAGGAAAGGAGAATCCCGTTGTGGCGCGAGGACGCAGCGGCGGATAACGGGGCTGGCGGGACTGTGAACCGTATACATGACTTTAAAACGATGATAATTTTCCAAGAGAATTATCATGGCAAGAAACTGATTACTCTCAATCCATTGATCACTGACAATATGCATACATCTTTTCAATTAATATAATAGTATGTATTTAGACAGGTTTTCCATGTCTATCATACCAGCAATTACATCTCATGTTTTAATTCCATTAATCAGTCTTGTGCCATGACCGAATAGTGTGAGAATTCTCTCTGCCTGTTTCTACAAAAGAAAACTGAGCAATTCCGATGGAAGTCAGGATGACATATATTACACCATCATGTTTTGCACAACATTGATAGAAAACATCAAATTAGTTTCCAGTCCATTGGACACGGTGAATGGCGAAGAACGTTTAACTGTATAATGGGCCAGGGTTTAGAGAACACCCAAGTATATCATGGAGTTCACGTGACACACAACTTTGGGTAGTGTAAGTGGGAAGAATCAAACAGGGCGGCTGGTGTATTACATTAAACCTCGGCCAGCACCATTCCTCAAATCTATTCATATCGTATCTAGCTGATCTCCAATCTAACATGTCCTAACCACGTCCCGCATGATTTCTTCTTAGAACCCATTCTCGGTACTGTTAAATGGGACACGTCGCACAGGGATGCCCTCCCCCGAACATCTGGGAATTTGTGCACAGGCCCAACTTCTGGATTTATTTACCCTCTCTGCGTGCGAGTGAGACATGTATATTAAGGTGTTAGTATGCAGTTGACCTCTGCATGATCTTTGAATAATATGATAATACATAAGAACAGTAGCGCCGTCATTCTCTTCAGGTCAGCGTTTCGTTAATGCTCTCAAAGTTCCGTATGATATCGTTTATACCGAGTTGCGTGGATCCAATCTGCCTGTTCTTTATCTTTAATGGCTGTTCGGGTTGTTAGCAGCACTTGGGAGGGTCCTTTCCACCTAGCAGAAAAATAATCTTTGTTTAGTGCTTTCACATACACTTGATCTCCAGGTTTAAAGGTTTAAATTTTTCTTTTTGATTGGACCTGAGCCTGTCGCACCTTTTCCTGTATTTTTCCAGCGGTTTCACACATGGCCTGGGCATATTTTAGCGATGCCTCATCTGCCCATATTAAGGCTACTGCCGCTGCAGTGATATGGGCTTTAGGTCCAGTTGTCCCATTAATATGTCATACGGGCGAAACCCGTGTTCGACTTTTCTGATTTCTCAGGGCATATATTACTATGGGTATGACATCTGGCCATACAAGCATATCTTGTTATCACAGTTTTGTAAGTGCAGTTCTAATTTTTCCATTCGCCCTTTCCACCATTCCTGAGGATTGTGGCTGATATGGTATATACAATTTCCAATCAAATCCTATGGCTTCTGTCAGGGCTTTGGTCCATTTGCTAGTGAAATGAGTTCTTCTCTCCCTGTAAATACCCATTGGTATCCCAAACTTAGGTATTATTTCATTTAACAGAATTTTACCACATTTTCTAGCATCATCTCTTTTGGTTGGAGTAGCCTCTATCCAACGTGAAAACATGTCCACTCTCACCAGCAAATTTTCAAAATGCAGTTCGGGCTGTGGGAGATGAACAACGACGGCGGGTGCCGAACTCCGATGATTCCTCTGACAAATCACACGATAAGACTCTAAGACCATAAGACATAGGAGCAGAATTAGGCCACCCGGCCCATCGAGTCTGCTTCGCCATTCAATCATGGTTGATATTTTTCTCATCCCCATTCTCGTTCCTTCTCCCCACAACCCCAGATCCCCTTATTAATCAAGAACCTATTTATCTCTGTCTTAAAGACACTTAGTGAGTTGGCCTCCACAGCCTTCTGCGGCAAAGGGTTGCACAGATTAACCACCCTCTGGCTGAAGAAATTCCTCCACGTCTCTGTTTTAAAAGATCGTCCCTTTAATCTGAGATGGTGTCCTCTGTTTCTAGTTTTTCCAACAAGTGGAAGCATCCTCTCCACGTCCACTCAATCCCGGCCTCGCAGTATCTTGTACGTTTCAATAAGATCCCCTCTCATCCTTCAAAACTGCAACGAGTTCTGACCCAGAGTCCTCAAACGTTCCTCATGCGAAAATGTCTTCATTCCAGGGATCATTCTTCTGAATCTCCTCTGGGCACTTTCCAAGGCCAGCATATCCTTCCTTAGATAAGGGGCCCAAAGCTGCTCACAATACTCCAAATGGTGTCTGACCAGATCCTTATAAAGCCTCAGAAGTACATCCCTAATCTTGTATTCTCGCCCTCTTGACATGAATGCTGACATTGCATTCGCCTTCTTAACTGCTGACTGAACCTGCACATTAACCCTAAGAGAATCGTGAACAAGGACTCACAATTCCGTTTGTACTTCTGCTTTCCGAAGCATTTCCCCATTTAGAAAATAGTCTGTGCCTAGACTCCCCCTTCCAAAGTGCATGACGTCACATTTTTCGACATTGTATTTCATTTGCGACTTCATTGCCCACTCTCCTAGCTTTCCAAGTCTTTCTGCAGCCCCCTTGCTTCCTCAATCCTAACGGCCCCTCTATAGATCTTTGTATCATCTATAAACTTAGCAACAGTGCTTTCAGTACCAACTCCCAGATCATTAATGTATATTGTAAAAAGTTGTGGTCCCAGCACAGACCCCAGAGGCACACCACTAGCACCAGCTGCCATCCTGAAAAATACCCCTTTATCCCCACTCTTTGCCTTCTGCCAGTCAGCCAATCCTCTATCCATGCCAGGATCTTAACCTGAACACCATGAGCTCTTCCCTTATTCGACGATCTATTATGCGGCACCTTGTCAAAGACCCTTCTGTAAATCTAAATAAACCACGTCCACTGGTTCTCCTTTGTCTAACTTGCTTCTTACCTCCTCAAAGAACTCCATCAGATTTGTCAGACACGACCTCCATTTGACAAAGCCGTGCTGACTCAGTCCTATTTTACCATACACTTCCAAGTGCTTCGCGATCTCATCTTTAATAACAGACTCTAAAATCTTACCAATGACTGAAATGAGGCTAACCCGGCCTATGATTTCCCGTGTTCTGCCTCCCTTCCTTCTTAAGCAGTGGTGTTCCTTTAGCCACCTTGCAGTCCTTTGGGACTCGTCCTGCCTCCAGTGATTCCAAACAGATCATCACTAATGCCTCCACAATTCCCTCAGCAATCACTTTTAGGACCCTGGTGAGTCGTCCAGCTGGTCCAGGTGACTTATCCACCTTCAGACCTTTCGGTTTCCCAGAACCTTCTGCTTAGTAATGGTCACTGCACTCACCTCCGCCTCCTGGTTCTCCTGGAGCTCTCACATTCCACTGGTGTCTTCCACCGTGAAGACTGGTGCAAAGTAACTATTCAGTTCGTGTGCCATTTCTTTGTTTCCTATTACTACTGCTCCAGCCACAGTTTCCAGTGGTCCAATACCTATTTCTGACTCAATCTTACCTTTTATATTTTGAAAAAATCTCTTCCTATCTTCCTTTATATTGCTGGCTAGCTTGCACTCATACAAAAATTACGATATCCGCCTCACTGACAACAAATGGCACTCAGTCAAAATGCTTAACTCAGTAATAATAATCGCTAATTGTCACAAGTAGGCTTCAATGAAGTTACTGTGAAAAACCCCTAATCGCCACATTCTGGCTCCTGTTCGGAGAGGCAGGTATAGGAATTGAACCCGCGCTGCTGGCATTGTTCTGCATTACAAACCAGCTTTTTAACTCATATTGCTAAACCAGCCCCTAACCTCCTAAACCTAACCTCCAAAGCCACTCAATGCAAGGAAAATTAGAGATGGGCAGTAACTGTCCTCGTTTCATGAAATATGCATTAATTTATATTCATGCCCTATATAATTCGTTTAATTCGATTACCCTTTACTGGATCGTTTTTGATCAGGTTAATAATAAGGACGCAGATTAAGACCAGATATGCCTAAGCATGTGCGTTAACGAATTTTCTCCTCTCTGCCTCAACATCGCACTTAGAGGTGGCATGGTAGATACGTGGTTAGCACTGCTGCCTCACAGCACCAGGGACCCGGCTTCTATTCCAGCCATGGATGACTGTTTGTGTGCAGTTTGTCCGTTCTCCACTTGTCAGAATGGGTTTCCTCCCACAGACCAAAGATCTGCAGAATAGGTGGACTGGAAATTCCAAAATTGTCTCTTAGTGTCTAGAGATGTGCAGATTAGGTGTGTTTACAGAAATGGGATGGACAAGTTGACGTAGGTAGGGTCCTCTTTCAGAGGTCTATGCTGGCTCGCTCTCTAATTGTATTGGATTCTAATCTACAGTCCCCCCATCAATCCAGTCCAATCCATAAAGAGACAGGCAGGTCTCATGTTGTTCACTCTCTCGAACACTGTAGACAAGTGGGGAAGATACTTTGTGCAAGATGGTGAGGATAGGTACTTTTCAGGCTAACATTGGCAGTAAGGCATCCACGTTCTTTCTAAGCAATATTCCTTCCTCAGTTTTGTCGGAAATGTCCCTTGTTCAGGCCAAGTCTCATCATATTTGCGGTTTTTAGTTGCTGCATAACAGGTTTCTAAACAGATGTGTTCTGGTTCGCAGGCGTTCTACGCTCCGGACACCAGATATGATATCGTGCACAGGTCTACAAACCCCTTGAAATGACTGAAAGAGAATGTGTCGTACAACCCAGTTCATAAATGGCAAGCTACACTGCAGGAACTGATTTAGAGAGTTTCCATATTCACCTGGGACCGGGATGTGCAGAGCAAGTGAAGTTTGGGATCACTGGTATCAGAGAAGCAATATGTGATACACAGGAGCTGGGCAGGTTAGGTGTAATAATCATCTAAAATTTCCCCAAAGTGTCCAACTATGTGCAGTTTCGTTGATTTGCCAGGGAAAATTCTCCCACATTGTCCAAAGCCATGCAATCGAGGAGGATTGGCCATGTTAAATTGTCCGACAGTATCCAAAGATGTGCATGTTAGGTGGATCGGCCAAGCTAAAGGTGCCCCTTAAAGTCCGAAGGTATGCTGGTTAGGTGAATTGGCCAAGCAAAATTGCCCCTCAGTGTCCAAAGATGGGCAGGTTCGCGGGATTGTCCGCACTATAATCGCCCTGTAGTGTCCAGAAATGTGAAGATTAAGTGGACTGTGAATGCGACAATTGTCCCTTGGTGCAAGAAAATTACAGGTTTTGTGGATTGGTCATGCTAAATGTGCCCTCAGAGTCTAAAGATGAGCAGGTTCTTTGTAATAGTCCTTCGAAATGTGCACAGGATGTCCACAGATGTTCAGCTTAGTGGATTTCCCAGGAAACATTGCCCTTTAGTGCCAGAATGTGTGCAAATTAGGTGGATAAAGATGACAACATTGCTTCTTATGGTCCGTAGATGTACAGGTTTGGTGAATTGGCAATGTAAAATTCTCCCACATTGGCCAAAAATGTGCAGGTGTTGTGGAGTAGCCTTTTTAAATTATCACAGTGTCGGAAAATGTGCAGGTTGGTGGATTGGCGTTGTAAATTGTCCCTTTGTGTCTAAAGATGCGCAAGTTAGCGGGATTTGCCGTGATACCATTGCCCCGTAGTGTCCAAAAATGTGAAGTTTCGGTGTAATGTGAATGCTATAATTGCCCCTTACTGTCCGAATATGCGCAAGTTTGATGGATTGGCCATGTTAACTTGGCCCTTAGTGTCCAGTGATGTGCATCTGTGGTGAATTGGCCATCTTAAAATTAGCCCGTTCTGTCTAAGGTTGTGCAGGTTACTTGAATTGGTCTTTATAAAATTGCTCCGATGAGTCCAAAGATCTGAAGATTAGCTGGATTGGTCATGCTAAAGGTGCCCCTTAGAATACAAAGGTGTGGAGGTTATGTGGGTTGACCATGCTAATATTGCACCTTATTGGCCCTGCTCGAATTACCCCTCAGTGTTCAGAGATGTGCAGACTAGGTGGAGTGGTCATGCCCAATGTGCCCGTCAATGCCAATAGGTGGATTGCAATGCACCACCCTTCTCCTGGATGGCTTGCTTCTGATGTTAAGCCGATGAGATTGAGGACAAAACTTTTCCATTCACAGAAAGATATGTCTTTCTCTCTCAAGCCTTGGAGTAATTGTTAGAAGAACATAAGAAGAACATAAGAACTAGGAGCAGGGGTAGGCCATCAGGCCCCTCGAGCCTGCTCCACCATTCAATGAGATCATGGCTGATCTTTTGTGGACTCAGCTCCACTTTCCGGCCCGAACACCATAACCCTTAATCCCTTTATTCTTCAAAAAACTATATATCTTTGTCTTAAAAACATTTAATGAATGAGTCTCTACTGCTTCACTGGGCAAGGAATTCCATAGATTCACAACCCTTTGGGTGAAGAAGTTCCTCCTAAACTCAGTCCTAAATCTACTTCCCCTTATTTTGAGGCTATGCCCCCTAGTTCTGCTTTCACCCGCCAGTAGAAACAACCTGCCCGCAGCTATCCTATCTATTCCCTTCATAATCTTATATGTTTCTATAAGATCAACCCTCATCCTTCTAAATTCCAACAAGTACAGTCCCAGTCTACTCAACCTCTCCTCGTAATCCAACCCCTTCAGCTCTGGGATTAACCTAGTGAATCTCCTCAGCACACCCTCCAGTGCCAGTACGTCCTTTCTCAAGTAAGGAGACCAAAACTGAACACAATACTCCAGGTGTGGCCTCACTAACACCTTATACAATTGCAGCAGAACCTCCCTAGTCTTAAACTCCATCCTTCTAGCAATGAAGGACAAAATTCCATTTGCCTTCTTAATCACCTGTTGCACCTGAAAACCAACTTTTTGCGACTCATGCACTAGCACACCCAGGTCTCTCTGCACAGCAGCATGTTTTAATATTTAATCATTTAAATAATAATCCCTTTTGCTGTTATTCCTCCCAAAATGGATAACCTCACATTTGTCAACATTGTATTCCATCTGCCAGACCCTAGCCCATTCATTTACCCTATCCAAATCCCTCTGCAAACTTCCCATTAACCCCCCTCTTTGCTTTCTATTAATTAGATCTGAGTAGATCTAAAAATAGATCTGAGTAGAAAGAGTAGATCTGAAATCAAAACATAACTCAATCTCAAATATCCCACTAAATGCAATGCTGTCACAAAAGTTCCCACATAATTTGTCCCTCAGAGCCCCCGTAACATTTGGAGAATGAATGTTACATTTCCTCTGGAGCAATCTCATCATCCAGGACGTATATTGTCCAGAACGGAATACGATATTCAAACATGTGGCCTAAATCAGACGGCTTAATAGTTAGAACAATAGAATAGGAGCACTGAATCGCTACAGTGCTGAAGGAGGTCTGGCTGGCTCTCTCCCTTTCCCTATCCCCGTAATCCCACGGAACCTGAACATCGCTCGAAAATAACTGGTATTTGTAGCATGGCCGATCCACCTCAAAGACCTTTCCTGTGCAGTCAACCTCTGGGACTCTATGACTGGTCGACTGTGGGAGGAAAACGGAGCACCCGGAGGAAACCCACGCAGAGAGAGAGAAAGTGCAAACTGCAGACAGTCATCCAAGGTCGGAATTGTGCCAGATCCGGGAAGAACGGTGGTGCAGTGGTTAGCACTGGTGTCTCACGGCGCTAAGGACCCGGGTTTGATCCTACTCCCAGGTCACTGTTCCTGTGCAGTTTGCACATTCTCCACGTGAATGTTTCAGTATCACCCTCACAATCCAAAAGTGTAGGGTATGTGAATCGGCCATGATGAACTGCCACATAATTGGGGGAAAATGAGTACAGTAAAATTATTTTAACAAAAGGAATTATACCCGGGCATCAGGCGCTGTCAGGCAGCAGTGCTAACCACTGTTCAAACAACATATTCATATCTAGACCTAAAATTAGAAAATCTAACCTCAGTGTTGAATTCAACTGTGTTCTGACTAATGCCGGATAAATATTCGTTACTCTTAAAGTGACAGATCCCTTTTGGAAAGTAATAAATCATTTAGTCCTCTCCAGGAAGCTGCAAGTGGCATCGGCTTCAAAAATGCACCAAACAAGGTTATAATACTAATCACTGGTGACGTCGGCTTTCACCGTTATCTTGGAACCGAGATTCACTGTTTAGTGCCGCACATACTCGGGGTACAGATATCATTCGACGCCAGATATTGTAAACAAGAAAGAATGACTAATTGAGAGAGTCTGCCCTTTGAATGGCCCTGTAGAGTCACCAAGCGGGAGAGGTCAAACTGCAGTTATAGAGAGACTAATTCGCCCATAATTTACTGACGCTCCAGCTTTGCATTTGGGGCATAAGCAAGTTATCCCACTGGGATGTTCCCATATAAGGGCTCACACTGCAAATTACCGGAAGCTCTGCTTTTCCAAGGATAATTGCGGTGGGCTTTCAACAATCGGGCGGACGCTATATAAATGCCGAATTTTCGTTGGTTTAGGACCGCTTTATGCTGATAGTAACTCGGAGAGAGTTAGAAGGGACAACTCATCACTTCCAACACCTCGGTAACGATATAAAATCCCAGATCCAGCCCCACCCGTGACACCTCGCTCTCTCCCACACACACCACCGTGCAGCAGATCCCCCGCCTGAACACAAATCCCGACCCATGGGCCCAGTAAAATGTCCAACCCGTCTGACCCCCACTACCGGATGGATCTGACCGGACAACCACACCGCCCTCCCCTCCCCCACTACCAGTCCTCCAATCACACTGCCGCGACCCACCAAATCCGCTCCAAAACGAGCTGACTGGCACAACCCCAGTCCAGGTGGACAACCCATTCCTGCGGTGTGAAGCAACCTGACACACTCGCCTGGTCTGCACTGACTCGACGTCCCCACTGTGCTCCAAATCTACCCGCCCTGAATCCGCTTTCTGTGCGAACTGATCCGTCCGCACCCGGGTTCCCGACGTCTTGTAAGTACTCTTCCCGAGTCCACACTCTGCATCTCACAACCCCATGCGCCTCCCACCCACTCACCCTCTCGAACCTACCCAATCCGCCGGCTCCACAGACCCAAATCAACCCGACCAGCGACTCCAGTCCGAGCACTGCCTCCACATAGAACTAACCTCACTCAACCTTCCTAACACCAGTTCCACTGACACATCCATCCTGCCACATTTCCTCATTCCTGATCCTCCACCCAGCAATCAGGGGGTAGCGACCCAAACCCCCTTCCATCAACCCATCGATAAACCTATCCTGGCGAAACTCCTGTCTGAAAACCCATTCTCATGTGAACCCATCCTCCTCTTAGGGTCGTCCTGTCGGGACCGCTCCCCGCCCAACCCCAATCGAATAAAGCACGGTCCTATCCCTCCCAAACCGCCCCCCCGTTATCCAATAAAGCCCACCACTCTGACCCTCCCCCCCCCCCCCCTCCGCGCCCCCACCACTAAGGGCCAAACAAACACCCACTCATAAGCACCTGCACGACCCCTCGCTGGTACAACCCCCAACTCCTCCCCTACCCCACCCCAGCCCTTACACCCCTACACCCTAGCACACACAACGTCCCTCCATCCTACTGCCGCTACTCCTGCTCCGCTCCCATCGCCCTCCGAGTCGTCCTTCAATTCAACTATTTACCTCATACATTTAGATCGTCCTTTAAACACTATACAGGGCACCCCTCGCTGATGCATCCTTGCGGCACTTCACTGTAAATGTCCCGGCTCAACCGTCCTTGCTGAGGGATGTTATACCATAAAACCTTAAGACCCAGGAGCATAAGTACATAGAACATACAGTGCAGAAGAAAGTCATTCGGCCCATCGAGTCTACACCGACTCACTTAAACCCTCACTCCCACCCTATCCCCGGAACCCAATAACCCCTCCGAACCGTCTTGGTCACGAAAGGCAATTTAGCATGGTCAATCCACCTAATCTGCACGTCATTGGACTGTGCGGGGAAACCGGAGCACCGGGAGGAAAACCACGCAGACACGTGGAGAACGTGCAGACTCCGCACAAACAGTGACCCAGCGGGGAATCGAACCTGGAACCCTGGCGCTGTGAAGCCACAGTGCTATCCACTTGTGTTTAAATGTCATTCACCTCCTTTGACTTCCATAAAGGAGTGCAACACTTCACATTATTCGACATTATATTTCATCTGCCAATCACCTGCACTGTCTACATCCCTCCGTAGATGCGTCATCCTCACCACTTACCTTTCCAGTTACTGGTTGGGCGAGACGGGGGTAGGGGGGCGGGGCTTGCAATTCCAGCAACGTTAAATCCATCGGAATAAAGTGGTAATCCGTCAGATACTGGTACACTGAGGCAGTTACGGGGAACTGTTGCGACGGAGACCTTTACGGAATCAAATCTACGAAGCCCGAGACATTTACCCACTGATACCATGAAGAATCGAGAGTGTAAACATTTTCAAATGTGATGCAGGCACAATGTTTGGACCCTCCAAAAGGTGATCGGGGATATTCCCACTTGTCCTCTTACCGGTCTGCAGAGAACGGATGTGACCAGGCTCTTTCATTTGTAACGCGGTTTGCTAAGCAATAGGTGAGGCCAGCGAACTTCACTATCTCGCCACATTGAGTCAAGCTATTTTGAAAGGACAGAACAACATTTCTTATTCGCAGTATTTAGCTGAGGAGAAATTGTTTCTAAACATGACTTTAACATTGCACAACAGTCTGCCATAGTCCCTCACACAGTGGACAGTATTAATTTAATACGTCAGTCATGACACTGCCTCCGTGCGTCAGTTGAATTTTAGTCCCTTCTCCTTTTACCACACATTTACTATTTCCAGGTCTATGGAAGAAGGTGGGTTTCCCATGTTTTTTGGCTGCTAGTCTTTTCTCATAATCCCTCTTCACATCTCTGATGTGTTTTCCCAGATCTCCTCAAACCCCCTCAGTGCCCAGTTGTAATTTTCACCTGATATCTCTCATCAGCTCACTTTGTCTTCCTTATAAGAACAGAAGAACATAAGAACTAGGAACAGGAGTAGGCCATCTGGCCCCTCGAGCCTGCTCCGCCATTTAATGAGATCATGGCTGATCTTTGTGGACTCAGCTCCACTCTCCGGCCCGCACACCATATCCCCGAATCCCTTTATTCTTTAGAAAGGTATCTATCTTTTTCTTAAAAACGTTTAAAGAAGGAGCCTCAACTGCTTCACTGGGCAAGGAATTTCAGAGATTCACAACCCTTTGGGTGAAGAAGTTCCTCCTACACTCCTTCCTAAATCTACTTCCCCTTATTTTGAGGCTATGCCCGACCAGTGGAAACAACCTGCCCGCATCTATCCTATATATTCCCTTCATAATTTTATATGTTTCAATAAGATCCCCCCGCATCCTTCTAAACTCCAATGAGTACAGTCCCAGTCTACTCAACCTATCTTAATTTATTTCTCCATTTTCATTCAAGAAGCTGTGGAATTATCTGCCCTACTTTTCCATTTTTAAGGGAATGTCACTTGAAATTTTCCTGACCATTTACATTTCGAGGGTAGCCCATTGAACAGTTAGAACGTTTCTATCCAGTCTAACTACATTGACGTCGGCACTCGTTCAGTTAAATCTTTAAACTATGCATTGACTAGTTTCAATTTCAACCTTCACCCCGACCTTTATAATACAATGAGCACTGTCTCGCAAATACTCCATCTCTACCCCCGCTGACTTTAGATCTATGTGGCCATCGTCATTTTGAAGGTACCAGTCCAAAAGTGCAGCTTTTCCTCCTGGGGTTGACAAATACTGGGATTGGAAAATATCCTGAACATAATCTTGGAACTTTTGTCCCTCCCTGACCTTTACACTACCACTGCCACAGGCCGCATTTGGGTACCCCATTAAACCGATTCTACAATGTTTTCAAACCATGGCTGTACTCGTACCACCATCTGGTTAAAAACGTTTTTCCACACACTTCACCCTCAATCATTCGCCCTAACATTGAAATATGCCCTCTGCTCATATTTCTTCCTGTCTATTCGAGCCATGCCGCTCTACTTTTATGCATCGCAATCATCTCCCCTCAGTCTCCCCCGGTCCAAGGAAAACAACCCCAGCTTATCCAATCTCTTCGTAGCTAAAACTCACCCTCCCAGGCTACATCCTAGTAGATTACCTCAGCACCGACCACATCCCCCTGACATGTCATTTCCAGAATATCACACAATGTTCTAGCTGTGGTCTAACGACCATTTAACACAGTTCCTGCATGTCCTCTCTGCTCATAATCTCTACGCCTCGGCTAATCAAGGAATGATTAAAAGATGACTTTTAACCTATGTATCTACCAACCCTGCTACGTTACGGGACCGGTGTGCGTGCACACCAAATAACCTCTGTTCCTCGCTGATTTTTCATGGCCCTGCCTCGCTTATATTGTATTGTGTTGCCTGTTAGTCCTGCCTCGTGCATCACCTCACAAGTATGCAGAATTGATTTAATTTGCAACAGATCAGCCGATCTGAACAGTCCGTCTCTATCCTAATTTAGTCTAAGCCTATGCTTTTCACTGTTTACCAGCCCACCAACTTTAGAATAATCTGTGAACTGAAGATCAATCCTCCTACATTCATACCGAGCGCACTGCTATAAACCACTAACTGCAAGGCCAAAATATTGATCCCTATCTGACCCCACTGTACACACGCTTCCAATTAGAAAAACACCCTTTGAACGTCACCCTCTGCTTCTGCCACGCAGCCAATTATGGATCAAATATGCCATATTCCCTTGGATCCCATGAGCACTTACCTTTATCAACAGCAAAATCATACTCACATCCAAGTAGAATAATTCGCACGCATTCCCCTCATCTACATAGCTTGTCACCTCCTGCAAAAATAAAGTCAATTTGGCCAGAAATGGCCTTCTCTTAACAAAATCATGCTCACTGTTCTGGATTAATCCCTGCCTCGTCAAGTGCAGAAATTAAGTCTCTCAGAATTGTTTCCCCACCCCTGAGGTTAGACTGACTGGCCTCTAGTTTTATGGTATTTCCCTTCCTGCCCTCTTGAATAATTGTAGCACATTGTCTATCGTACAGTCCTCTGACACCATTCCTGTGGCAAGAAAGAATTGAAGGTTATTGCCAGCGCCCTTGCTATTTCCTCCCTCGCCTCACTCAACAGCTTGCAATACATTTTATCTGTCCCTGGAGATTGGCCTGCTTTTAAGCATGACAGACAACCCAGAAACTCCTCTATGTCTCGGTTAATCTATTTAGTTTGATCACAGTCCTCTCCGATTTCTATAATGACACGGCCCTCTTGCCAGTGAACAGCGAAACAAAGTATTCATTGAGCACGCGCCATGCACTGATTTCCCCCTGTGGTTCTTAATGGACCCTCCTATCTCCTTTTACCCTTAATAGACTTGTAAAACAAGCTAGAATGTTTCCTTATGTTCCCTGCCAGTATCCTTTCATTGCTCCTTTTCACTCCTAGTTTCGTTTTAAAGTTAACTTTTGCCAATTGTATACGACTCTAGTTCTCCTAAAGTTTTGAGTCCTCAATATTTGTCATATGCCTCACCTGTTCTCCTTATCCAATTCTGTATATGTCTCGATATCCAGGGCTATCCAACATGACTTGTTGTACAAACCCTTTTTCTTGATTAGAACACGTTTGTCACGTACTCTCCCTATTTCCTTCTTGAATACTTCCCACTGTCTGCCACAGATTGAGCTAAAATTGTCGACTCCCAGTCTAATTAAAATCTTTATTAATATCGGCCTTCACTCAGTTGGAAGTTTTATTTCAGGGTCAACCTTTTCCGCCCATTCCGATCCCATCACCAGATCCCAGCAGTGGCGAAGATACTGCAGAGAAACCCCAGTGTTGGATTTCAATTTCGTAAGACTGTGAGTAAAGGATACCTCACTCCGGTAATAAATGCATCAATAAATAGAGATATGGTATATGAAAACAAACTTTATTACAATACAGCATCAAAATGTCTTTAACATGACAGAATAATATAACTTGTAATTTTCGCTTAAGCAATGCGAACCAATACATTGAATAAAATACCTTTAACTGCCATCATTACTCTCAATTAAACAACACTAAAAAGAAAACGAATTGATTGATGACACGTGAGCCAAGGCGAGATTACATGTTGATCCTCCACTGTTCGAAAGCATCGTCATTTCCTGATTAATCTGTACATCGTATTTTAACCTTTAGCACTGCACCACAAGATTTAACACAACTCAAACTGTCTTCTATGGCTGCAACAGCGCAAGTGCATGAACATAATAGTTTGGTTCTAAACTATCTGAGTTATGCAATATGGTTTATTTTCAACTTTGTCCAAAAATCCCCTTTTCACAATGTCAGCCTACTTGTGGCAATTAAAGATTATAATCATGTTATATTCCTTAGTTTAATGTTCCCTCGTTCTTCTAAACTCTCGAGAGTGTAGGTCTGAACGTTTTAACCGTCAGCTTGATTATGCTGAGCTGCTTTAACAGCTTTTCGCGGCCTACTGAGTATGTTTAAACTAATTTAATTCGTACTTCCAGAATATAAAATGATCTCTGAAAGCCGTTATTGGAGGGTTTGCAGATTCCAGGAATTAAACTCTGCATCCAATTCAACATGTTTTATAGTTTCTTCCATTCTATAACTTCACGTATCGTCTAAAAATTATGATCATAAAACTATCAGCTGCACTCAATCAATTAACTCTACCTGCATTTCCGGAACTAGATGTCAATATAAGGATGATGAGCTTTTTTAAAGCTCAGATATGGCCTTTTTCTCATCCAAACATTCCCCTGACAAGACTGAAACATGTTTCATTGACAAAGCGACCAGAACCATTTCGATTATTTTCCACGTTTTCTGATTAACTAATTTGGACCTCATCCTCCAGAATGATTACAGTGACCATTTTAAAACATATATTTTATTGCAAACACAAACAAGATTGTGTTGCAAAAAACACCCACAAAAACAATAATTAATAATAACAATAATTTATTGTCACAAGTAGGCTTCAATGACGTTACTATAAAACCCCCGAGTCGCGACATTCCGTCACCTGCTCGGGGAGGCCGTGTGCGGGAATTGAACTCGCGCTGCTGGCCTTGTTCTGCATTACAAGCCAGCTGTTTATCCCACTGTGCTAACCCAGCCATTGCGCATCGTCTGGAACATATTACCCCATAATCTCCATTTTCTCACATCTCAGACAACAAAGACAAAGACAAACAAAGAAATGTACAGCACAGGAACAGGCCCTTCGGCCCTCCAAGCCCGTGCCGAACATGCTGCCCGACTAAACTACAATCTTCTACACGTTGGACGTGGTTCGCCGGAATCCGCCCACACTTCTAATTGGGATGTTCAATCCCTGGAAAGATCATCCTCATTAGAGCATATGTTATATGTTCCCTATGCACCACCTTAGATTGAACATCATAGAATAGAAGAGACTCACTGCAGTCCAGAAGGAGGCCATTCGGAACATCGAGTGTGCATGGATCATTTCAAAGTGCACGCTGCCTAAGACCCCTATCCCCGCAACCCAATATCCCCACGTAAGCATATTAGAGACCAAGCGAGATTTAACATGGCCAATCCACCTAACCTGCAAAACTATGGACTGTGGGAAAAAACCGTGCACCCGGAGGAAAGCCACGCAGACACGGGGAGAACGTGCAGACTCCGCACAGACAGTGACCGGAAGTGTGAATTGAATTTGATTCTTTGGCGCTGTGCGGAAGCAATGCTTACCACCGTGCCACCGTGCGGCCTCGCAAATGAGGACTCGGCATTAACCCAGTACTATATCTTACTCTATCCCCTAAAAATACCTCGGTCCCCACTTCTTCTCCCCACCTGCCCTTGAACCTTTGCACTCACATCGTCTCTTCCTCTCACAACCAGGTATAAATATCACAGATCCTCCTTCCGCACCATGTCTGGCGCTATGTCTGGCCATGATAAATTGCTCTTCGTGTCCAAAACGGTTTAGGGGCTAATGGGTTACGGGTGTAAGGTGGATGAGTGGGTATAAGTAGGGTGCTCTTTCCAAGGGCCTGTGCAGATTAGATGTGCCGAATGGCCTCCCTCTGCACTGTGATTTCTATGGTCCTATGAGACAGCACTTTAAAAGCGGAGACATCTTCCAGCAGCTGTTATAAAGCACTCAGAAACAAATGCTTAAATTGCACACATTTCCAACATGCCCGATGCAGAAGCCACTCTTGAAACAGCGAATTATCCAAGTGATACATGGACTGATTTGTCCCTGTTGCAAAACACCGCAGAGCCTATTGTGTTCAATGGTATTCTTCCTGGAGGCAATAACAAAACATGAATTCACTGTCATGTGTTAGAATATTACAATTGAGATGAGCAAGGTGTTTTCCTGTCCTGTGTAACTTTTCCTCACATTCTGAATGTGTCCTCTGAATGAGGAGCACGTCTCGCTCATCTTCCGGGGTTTTGCCAAACCCCGTTCTCGGAAGCGAAAAATGATCCTGAACTTCTTCATAGAAAGTGTCATACAGATTGACATAAACATACACTGAAGCACGCACAGACACGAATGCACACATTTACACGCAGAAGCACCCACACATATGCACACACATGTGTGCATACAAAAAAACGTACATGCACGCACACAAACATACGCACGCACACATGGCACACACACACACACAAACACACGTATACATCTACACACACATTCACACACATATTTAGCACGCACATCTACGCACAAAACCATGTACCCATACCCACACAGAACATACACCTCACACCTGTGCACGCAAATATAGCAAACACATAGACACATACAACGTGCTCATACGCATACATACCCATGTACGCAGCACACACACACAGAACAGACACACACACATGTATATATTTATAATATATGTGTGTACATACATATGTTGATGGATACACACGCAAATAGAACCAATACTTGAAGGGAGCGTTCTGAAAACCTGAGCACTGAGTGAACGTAATGACAAGGTGCTGAACTACCCAATTGCGATTGAACAGGAAATAGAGTGGACATTTAAAAAAAGGAAAACAGGTTTCATGTAAATGGTACAGGTCGGCCTTCCAACTTGGAATGCGCAAGACATTCAACATCGTCAGGATTTCAACTACGTCTGCTATTGGGAAAATGAGAATGGAGATAAGGGAAATGCATCACTGGACAATCCGTCTCATCATAAAACATGTGACCAGGAGGACAATGTCATTTCATACAATCTGGAAAGTGACTTCCCATATTGAAAGCGGACCTTCACTATTCTGTCCCGTCACCAACATTCGGCGTAGTGCATTACAGTTAAATAAAAGCTAATCCTAATCTAAATCCTGCAGTCAGTTTGACAGCAACGTTGTTCTGACATTACAGGAAATGCAGGTGTTCAATATTGCGGTTCAACCCCACTTTTCGCATGGGCAACCTGATTGGTCAATAGATTGTCGCCGAGACTATCACACCTGTATTCCCTGACGTATATGCCGCTTGGGTCATTGAATGTCCCCTCATCTCGTACCTGAATGGTCGACACACATTCTGAGATATTGGGCATTAGTTATTAGCCTCATCATCATTTCGGAAACTGCCTTTGCCATGTCTGTTGGTAAGCCCTATAGGAATCAAGTTACGCATCTACTCGCTGGCGCTCATAAGAATAACAGAGAGCCGATGGAGGTCTACAAAATATTAGGAGGGATGAATGAAATCAATGTCGTCAAATTGTTCCCCCTGGGGGGAAATCTGCAACGCGGGGTCACAGATATAGGTTGTGAGGTGGTAGATTTATAGTTAGAAGAGGAGGAATAACTTCTCGCAGAGGATGGGAATTTGTGGAACTCGTTGCTCATAGTGCGGTGTAGTCTGTGTTATTAAATAGTTTCTAGATGGATGTCGATATATTCCTGATTGATAGCACACAGGGTTAAGTGGATGTGGATAACCAGGAGGGAGGGTGATTTGAGACCAAGAACTTATGACTTGCATTGCTAGCACACGACCTGTCAATTTCTGACAACAATCCCGGGTATGGAGTGGTTTCCCATAAGGAGAGGGCCTGTATTCAATGGAGTGAAGAAGAATGAGAGGCGACCTTATTGCGACATATTGGATTATCAGGGGGTTTGACAGGGTAGATGCTGAGAGAATATTTGCTCTTGTGTGACTGACTAAGACTTGAAGGCATAATCTCTGAGTCACTTGGCGCCCAATTGGAACAGAGATGAGCAGCAATATCTTCTCACAGAGGGCAGTGAATCTGTGGAGTTCTTTACCACAGAGAGCTGTAGAGGCTGGGTAGTTAACTGTGTTCAACGCTGAGATCGGCACATTTTTAATCTGAAAGGGAATCGTGGATAATAGAGATAAGGCGGAAACGTGGAGTTGAGGATAATAAATTCTGGGCAGCCATTATCTCAATAAGTGGTGGAGCTATCTCGGTGGGCCCTACGGCCTACCTCTGGTCCGACGTCTCATGGCCTTATTTTGAATCAAAACACAATTTGTAAATTCAGTGATGAAAAGAATTTGGGTGAAATGGCATCATTTGAAAGGATGATCGCATTTGTTGAATCATAATCCATAAGAGCTATTTAAGAATTGGCATGGAAATAAAATATTGAACAGATACTGTTGAATAGTAAAATAGAATTCAAATGACATGACAATTTAAAAAAGGAACAAGGAAAGATGGAATTCCGGAGGAAGGATACAAAAACAACTGACTGGTCCAATTCAGTGAGATCGAGAAGGCACAATAAATTAATTAACAAACTTTGGTTTCAGTGTCGATGGAGTGCATTGAAACGCACAGAAATAATAGACAAATTATATGGAAGCCAGGTGGAGCCACACTTTTGGCATTTTCAGTTCGCATGTTACAGAAATAGGGACAGGCCTTATCCAAAGTGTAGGAGAAAGAGTATCATTGAAGAATTGGAAGTCTATGCCAAACATGAAAAGATGAACAGACTGAAATAATTGCCTTTCAAAGCAATTGAGAAATTTCTTGAGAGCCCATTACTATTCCAATAGTAGAACCAGAGGAATAGGTTTGCATTCAGGAGAGAATGAGCGGCACATTCGCAAATTGGGTTAGTCCCGCTGCCTCACTTTGCTAGGTTCAATTCCGACTCTGGGTGACCGTGTGGATTTTGCGCTTCGGCCCGTGTCTTCGCGGGTTGCCTCCGGGTGTCCGGTTACAGGCAACAGTCCACACCTGTGCAGGTAAGGTGGACTTGCCATTTCTTTTTATTAAAACAGGAAAAAAATGTATACAAGGCCAAACGGTACAAACACTAATTTTGTATTGGAGAAAGAGGGTAAACTCCCCTCTGTACCAACGCACGAAGAGGAGAGGGTGTAGGATACTCTGATTATTAAAACAGTTCACAATACAGATGTACAAAAAAAATCCGTACAAGCACTAAACTTTGCGCTGGAGAGACGAGATATCTCGCCCTGTACCAACAGAAGGGAAATACAGTGTTCTGGTGGGGGGAGAGGGGCAAGGAGGGCGGTGGAGAGCCCCCAATGGGCCATTGCCTGAACTATCTACGGAGGCAGAAAAACAAAATAATTTATGATGTGCCAAATTCCGGGAGTCCCCCAGCTGAATAGCCACTTAGTGTCCAAAGATGTGCAGGTTAGTTGGATTGGCCATGCTAAATTGACACTTAGTGTTCCACGCTGTGCAGGTGAGTTGGATTGGCGGTATCTTTTCATTAAAACAGTAAAAAATATATGCAAGGCCAAACGGTACAAACACTAATTTTGTATTGGAGAAAGAGGGAACGTTCCCCTCAGTTCCAACGTACGGTGTGGGGGGGGGGGGGGTATGATAAACTGATTATTTAAACAGTCCACACACATATCTACAAAAACAAATGGAACACGCACTAAACTTTGCGCTGGAGACCAGATACCCTCGCCTCTGGACGAATAGAAGGTAAATGAAGGGGGTGTAGTGGGGAGAGAGGAGAAAGGACGGTCCTTCGGGAGGGAGGGTGTCGGGGTATTGGCGCCGGCAGAGGGTGTGTGTGAAAAAGACACTGCCAGAATTATCTGCGGACGCAGAAAAATAAAATAATCTTGAATTAAGATGTGTCAGATTCCGGGAGTCCCCTGGAGGGTAATTGGATTGCCCATGCTAAATTGCCCCTAACGGCACCAGGATGTGCAGGTTAGGTGGATTGGCCATTCTAAATTGCCCCTGAGGGTCCCAGGATGTGCAACTTAGGTGGACTGGCCATGCTAATATGCCCCTTATCGTCGGACGATGTGCAGGTTAGGTGGATGGGTTATGCTAAATTGTCCCTTAGTGTCCCGAGGCGTGCACGTTAGGCGGATGCGCTGGGGAAGTTGGTCTTGGTAGTTGCTCTTTCAGAATGTCGGTGCACACTCGGTGGTAAGAATAGCCTCAATATGCACGGTAGGTGCAGGTTCCACCCCTGAACCAGAGAAGAAGGATAGCAGGGCATTAAGTTGGGTGGCCGGCTGACCGTCTGTGTTGTACATTCTGCATGACTGAATGCTATTGAGTATTTGAATAGACATTACTGATTTTGTAGAGGGCAGCAGAATAACTTCATAGTCGTACCTTTTTGTGATAAGTCGTTTACTTTGTGTTCAACGACGATTAGCACCATGCCAACGAGCAACAAGACACTCAGGCAATGCCTCACCAAGGGCACCGAGGTGGGAGGGATGTCTATGAAAGGATAATAAAAAGGGTTTATTTTCTTTTGCCCCAGCCATCCCCGGACAATGGGAGTAACGCTGACACATCGATTCCCTCATCTATTTCTGGCATTGTAAAGCTACTGACAGTTCAACTGTATGAAAAACAAGAGGTGTACCGAATTGATTGTGTCATACTCAGCATGGTTGAACGCTCGATTCAATGGTGCAGGGTTATTTGCTGGATGTCAGTATCGGGAAGCACCTGGAAGTGACCACTGACTATCTGACAGAATGAAATCTGGGCAACGGAATGCTCTGGAACGTTGGTATTATATTGATCGGCGCTTAGAAGAGTGATGGGGGATATTCTAGAAACAGAAAATACTGAAGATTAGATAGGGTAGAATCGGAATCAATGGTTCCAGTTGTGGGGCAGCCCAAAACTGGTGGGCCATAGTTTGAGCATACAGATTTATGTCTGAGATGAGCAGAAATGTCTTTACCGAGAGCATGATCAATCTGTGGAATATTTGAGGCGAAAACGTTGTCTAACTTCAAGAAGGAACATATACGAAAGAGCTCTTGGGACAAAAAGGATCAAGGATTCTGGAAGGAAGGTAGGACCAGGACACGCCATTTATGATCAGCCATGATGGAGCAGGTTCAAATGGCCGAATGGCCTCCAACTGCATCCGTTTGCTATGTATGGTTCTGTGTATACTTATCGGCTCTGTCCAGCCCTCTTCTGATATTGTGCACAGAAGTCAAGTCTCCTCTTGGACAGTTTTCTCCAAATCAGCCTCCAATCTAACCTCATAACTGACGTTTCTTGTCCCTGGAACCAGTCTTGTGAATCCCTTCTGCAGTCCCTGGACTACAGCAAACAGAACTGAACAGAGTATTCCACCTGAGATCAAACTGGAGTCTTATTTACGTTCCACATAACTCACTTGCGCTTGCACTCTATGCCATTCGTAATAAAGCCCAGAACACTATACTCTAAATTATACTTTCTCTCAACCTTTCCTGCGAACCTCAATGATCAGTACACTTATGCACCCAAGTCAATTTGCTCCTGCACAGCCTCAAACATTGCAGCTCTTAGCTTATGTCGTCTGTCCATATTCTGGCAACTTAAATACACGACTCTGCATTGGAATTCGCCCGCCACCTATCTGTTCACGAGACTAAGTTGTCAGTGTACATTTCAGCCTCTGGTCAGTCCTCCTCCCAATTTTCAATGATTCACTGTTCTGCACCATTCAGTTAGCTGAGAAATCATTCCCCCTGAACAGTAATAAAGTCAGTCATAATACATAAGTAAATCAATTCTTCCAGAAACTTTATCTACAACCTGCAGCATTTCCAGATCACTGTGTTCGTCGAATATTTGAACATCCCTGTTTAAATGCTCATTTTCTGACTGTCACCCATATTGTGAATCGAGGGCTACCATTTTCCAGAAATTGAAAGAGATAGCTCAGGGTATGTTTCTCTGGATTGGGATGTTCCCCTTCGATCCGATTCACCTATTTTCAAAAATCTAATCTAAAGTACAGAGCCCTGCTAAACGGACAAATGTTCAATCATTGAAATACTTGCGTGGGCGCAGTTTGCTGCACCTCATTCCACCATCTCCAAAGTTTCAACAGAGTACAATTATTTATACTATTGTTTTGTGAGGGATAAATCGCTTCTTCAACGGAAACTGTGCCGAACTCCGATTAAATTCAAAATAATTGTTGTTTATATATTGTGGCTGATTCACCGAATATATTCAATGCTGGGAATGAAATGGCAAGTTTAATCTCTCCCCGTTGAGCAGCGTAGAATGGGTTCATCCAGTCATTACCTGCTATGAACTCTACCTTCAAAACAATGACGTGACGATTCAAGGTCGGACAGCGAAGGAAGTTGAATTCAGGAATTTCCTGAAAGTTAGCGGCATATAAATTGAATACTACAATACACGTTCCAACGTTTGCTATTAGGTGGCCATACTACCTCGTTGGTAGCCATGCATGTGACTTGTATTTAAACTCATTTTTCCCCCCTTATTAACTATGCCATCATTATTTGAAGATGAGGGAGTCAAATTGCTACTGGCAATTAATGCATGCAAATGATAAGGCAACACAGTCGCCCACCCGCAATTGTTCCTTGCAGATATTCAGTAAAAGTTGGATAATTTTAAAACTAAATCAATCTTCTATTTGACTACAGTTGAAACAATGGGAAAGACATTGATATAAAGAAACGTACCTGGCATTGCCATACGCAGTTCCTGATCATTCTCAGTCACCACAACATCTTTGCTCCATGGAGAATCCGTTCAGTTTCCTAAAACATCTGTTTGATACTGGCAGCCATAACTTCCCAGAGAATCTCTTCCCTTAACGTTGACTTTGAAGATCGCAGTTCGCTGATCGCCATTCATGTGATGAGATTGTACCGGTTCCACGCTCCGGTTTCTGTACAAGTGGA
This sequence comes from Scyliorhinus torazame, assembly GCF_047496885.1. Taxonomy (NCBI): domain Eukaryota; kingdom Metazoa; phylum Chordata; class Chondrichthyes; order Carcharhiniformes; family Scyliorhinidae; genus Scyliorhinus; species Scyliorhinus torazame. Next base: position 66,085,637 of record NC_092729.1, read on the forward strand.
ACATGCCCCCGGAGGAGCGAATGTCCCCATTGCAGGAAATAAGAACAATTTCGCCGCTTGAAGTAAGTGCGAAATTTTTGAATTTGTTGATAGTCGGTTGAGAAAGTCGATCTGCAACAGGAAAATAAAAATCTGGAACGTTTTGAAGCACAATGACAAATAAAGAATCTTGCGTGCAAACAATGTTGATGAATGTTGGAATTTCAGATACATTGTAGCCTATGTGGTTAGTGCAGTAAGGCTTCAAGGTATAGGTTATTGTGTGTTTCACTGTTGCAGTAGTGTTTATAAAACTCCTGTTTTGAAATATAGCATAGGCGTTTTTGGAGAGAGGGGGCGATTAAAGCATCGTAAACGCTTGGTAAATGGATCTGCATTTTATTAAGAGGGTTTCTTTCAGGGTCGTGAATTTGAGATATTGTGATCAGATGAGTAAGATGAAGTAGCTAATGTGAGGAGCCAGGGCTCCAAGTAGTCAGCTGTTGCTGTTTCCAACGTTAGTCATTGGCAGTAAAGGGAACTGATCGTGTTTCTGAAGAAACTCAGCCGAAATATCTGCATTATTCTCACAATGTGCCAGGTCTCTCTCTTTCAAGCACTCTCAAAATATCTATCTTTCTCAAAGTAGAGTATTCAAGACATCTCTATGCAGCAAATAGTTGTGAGTCTGCGAACTGTATTTAAACGTGGATTGTGACCTGAGATAGCTTTGCTGTTTGAGTGGAAGTGAAGGTACAGGTTAAGGGTTATTGTGTCACTACATTGATTAGAATTGTTTAAGGAGTAGTTGTAAGCTATTTCCTTTTGTAATGCCAATTACATTTTAATACTCTGTTCGCAATAACGTTTGTTTTAATGTACCGTATCCTTACTCTCCGTGAAATTCCCCCTGGAGCGAGATATCCTTTCCTCACCGCCTTACCAATTAATAGAACAATCCTTACGGTATCGCAGATACCATTGCGGTCTGTCTAGAGTCGTAATAAAATATTTTTGGGCTCGAACGCATGCCCTATTCCTAAACAATAGCAATGTCGTCTAATGGCTCAGAGAAATTATTTTGATAAGCTACCTCCAATATTTATCGAAATGGGATTGCTCAGATTTGACCTCCTCCAGCGCTTTTCGCTCCAATCCAAGCATTCACAACTGTAGTTTCCTCCAATGACCACGGTGTCGTTATATTCAAGGTGCGTCTTGCACTGTCCTTCGTCATAATCCCTTCGATTTGTAGGATTCCGGTTGTGATAATATTGGATCCTTACGGCAGGACATTGGCAACGAAAATTCAAAGTTATCTTCTCTCCGGTAAAAAAGTGTCCGTAAGGCGGGAACGAAGTTAAGTCTGGCATCGGTAAATCAACTGAAGTCAAACAGATCACACATTGAATACATTTCTCCAATCGGCGTGCCAATCATACAGCAGACCTCATTATTGGTGAACCATTAAGTAGTCTCACATTGAAATAACATAAGGGTTGCAATGTTGCTTGATCACAGCTTTTAACTTTGCAATAAATATACTTTGCTGTAATAAATGTACTATGTTTTATTGACGATAGAGAGTAAAGCTTCGTAAACGTTCTTACAACAGAACTGGTTCCAAAACCTGAAGATACTTTGCAATCCCAGTATCTTGAGAATGACATGAGCTAACGTTTCTAGTCTGGATGGCTTTGTCAAAGCGGGAGAGAACTGGAAATAGCGCCAAATGTATAAAGATGTGGGCGGGGGAATTGGAGCAGCACCTCTGGACAGGATGCCTGCCACGTGTGGAAATTGACAAAGATATCCTGGGCCGAAAGACAAAAGGAATGTAAATGCGGATGATTATGGCGAATGAGGATGCTGACCGTGGCACATCAATAACTTAGAAAATGTTAATTTCACAACAAATGTAAGCAGGATAGAAAATGCAACTTGGAGCTGGGAACAGATGGACATCGTGGGAACGGAGTTCTGCCCAGTATACCATCTCTTCTTTCCACTTCCCTCTTGGAGGTTGACAACGGGTGTGCTATCTCCTCTGCAACATAACTCGTTCAACTGTTTCAACATTAAACACTGTCGTTCGTTCTGAATGTTGTTGCCAAATAGAATCTACAAGAAGTGGGCAGGTCGCAATCACTGCTCCGAACACAATAAACAACTGGAGGAAAGTCTGAGAGCAGCAAACATTGCTCAAGCATTTGAGGAACGTTGCACACTGATTTATGCAGCAGGTTATTTCCACTTGTTTTAATCTCCTCACCAAGACTGAAAATAGTTAAATGGTGACACGTTAGCCCAGAAACTGCAATTATTGTATTCAGTTTTAAAATCGGTTACTCACATATGTCCATTCCGAGAAGCCAGCCGAAATGAACTTAAAAGAAAAGGAGTGACAATGTTAAAAAATAACCTAGAATGTGCATCATTCCGTGCACTCTTTCCACACATTGCAAATAACAGAATGTGGAGATGGAAACTCAAATGATTTCCAGAGCCTAAGACCGCTGGGGTTTAAGAGACGTTTAGCTTTCAGCACACATAGCGGTCTTCGGTCCATTCTGTCTCCACTGGCACTCATGCACCTATCTTTCCAATCGCATTTTCCAGCCCGTGTGTCCGTAGTCTTGTATACTGTAGAGTTTGAAGTGCTCATCAAATGCCTCTTAAAATTATGTGGGCTCTCGGCTCTACCAACTTTTTAGGCAGTGGTTTCCAGATCGACAACACCCGCTGGGTCAATGGTTCTTCCTCAACCGCTTCTCCAATCTCCTGCCCCTGTCCTTTTGTCTATGGATTTAGAGTACCAATTATTTTTTTTTGCAACAAAAAGGGTAATTTAACGCGGCCAATCCACCTACCTTGCACATTCTGTTCTGGTTGCAGGGGTGAGATGCACGCAAACACGGCAAGAATGTGCAAACTCCACATGGATAATGACTCGAAGCCGGGAGCGAACCTGAGTCCTCGGCGCCCTGAGGAAACATGCTAACCACTGCGCCACCGTCCTACCCCTTACCTTAAACCTGCGTCCCTCCCCCACATGGTTAATTACCCTCCGCGAAGGGTAAAAGTTTCTTTTGAGGTACCGTCTCTCTGTCCCTCATAGTTTTATGCACCTCAGCAAGATCCACCACCAGCCTCCTCTGCTCCTAGGAAAACCATCACAGACTATCCACCCTCTCTTCATAGCTGAAACACTCCAGCCCAGGCAAGCTGCTGGTGAATCTCCTCTGGATCGTTTCAGGTGCAATCAAATTCTTCCCAGAATGTGGCGGCCAAAATTGCACAGAGCTCTAGATGTGGTTTGAAGTGTGCTTGTTAAAACATGTGCTTACATCTAATGATTGAGCCAATCCAGGGAGGCATCCCACATGCTTTCGCCACCTTCCTACAAGAATCTATGGACATGCACCACAAGGTACCTCTGCTCCATTGTAATGCACAGCCTCCCGCCGTTCATTCAGTATTCCTTTGCCTCGTTAGTCCTCCCAAAATGCAGCACCCCGCACATCTCAGGGTAAAATTCCATTTTTCACAGTCAATCTCACCATCTCATTTATATAGTCCTGGATTCTAAGGCTTTCGTCCTCGTTATTTACTGTCTGGTCTGTACTATACACTGTACCTCGGTGACGTGACAATAAATCTAAATCGAATCTACCACACCACAAATTATCTTCCTATTGCGAACATTCTGATCACTTGCTCCACAGGGTAGGGATTTGGTTGGGTTGAGTTGGTTGTTGGGAGTTCATAGATCATAGAATTTACAGTGCAGAAGGAGGCCATTCGGCCCATCGAGTCTGCACCGGCTCTTGGAAAGAGCATCCTACCCAAGGTCAACACCTCTACCCTATCCCCATAACCCAGTAACCCCACCCAACACTATGGGCAATTTTGGACACTAAGGGCAATTTATCATGGGAAATCCACCTAACCTGCACATCTTTGGACTGTGGGAGGAAACCGGAGCACCCGGAGGAAACCCGCGCACACACGGGGAGGATGTGCAGACTCTGCACAGACAGTGACCCAAGCCAGAATCGAACCTGGGACCCTGGAGCTGTGAAGCACTTGTGCTATCCACAATGCTACCGTGCTGTGTCAATCTTGGAAAATTGGAAGATCAGGAAGATACGATCGGTGTTAATCTAATGATAAATACGTCCATTGACATCAAGATTTAATAATTCTACGCCACTTTTTCAGTCTGAATGGGGTTGCGGGGTGGGGGGGGGGGGTTCATGACTGTAAAGGTTTGCAGCCTCCACGCTAAAACCTCAGACCCAGATTTATGTGACACACGTCATTGGAGCAGTCTGGCAAGTAGCTCATCTCTATTCCCAGTGACGTTGTGCGCTGCTCTGGTTGGGACACATCAGAAGACTCGAGATGGACGAATGCCTGACAGCAGCAACAAAATAGGGGGCTCTGCACTTAGAAACATAGAAAACAGTAGCAGGAGGAAGTTATTCGCTCCTTCGAGTCTGGTCCAACATCCATTATGATCATGGCAGATCCTCCAAAATAATAGCCCAATCCTGCTTTGCCCCAATAGAAACAGAGGGGTGTCATCGAGACATAGGGTCCTGTTGTGCGGAAGGCCATTGTGCCTACGGAGTCTGTACCGACGTTCTGAAAGAGCACCAACAAAGGCCCACTTCCCCACCATATCCCCACAGCCCCAGCTAATCTTTGGACCGTGAGGGATAATTTGACATGACAAAGCCACGTAATTTACATTTCTCTGGACTCTAAGGGGCAATTTAGTAAGGCCGATTGACCTAAACATGACCTAAGCTAACGTGCTTAGATTTTCACCGAATCTCAGAATAATACAATGCAAAAGATGTCATTTGGTACAATAAACCTGCACCGACACATGGAAAACACGTGACCTGCCTATCTAATCCCTTTGCGAGCACTTTGCAAATAGCATTGAATGTTACGAGATGCCAAGTACTCATCCAGATGCTTTATAAAGGCAACGCGCCTCGATCACCGTCCCAGGAGGTGAATTCCAATCCATGACCGCCCTCTGGGTAAGAAGGTTTCCTTCAAATTTCCCCAAAATCTTCTGACCCTCACCTTGAACCTGTGTCGCCTCGTGACTGACCTTTCAACTAAGGGGAATACCTGCTCCCTATCTACTCCGTCCACGCCCATCATAATCTTGGATACCATAACCAGGTAACCCCTCAGTCTTTTCTGTTCCAGTGAAAATACCCGAAGCCTCTCTGGATAACATCTCTCCATGACTTTAGAAATTCTCTCCCAGACTCCATCCTGGAGTATCACTTCTACATCCCCTCCAGTACAATCACATCCTTCCTATGATGTGTGGATCAGAATTACACATAGTGCTCCAGCTATGGCCTCACCAAAGTTATATATAAATCCAGAGGACCTCCCTCACTTGCTCTTAATTTTCTGGAAAACATGTTCGGATCTCCTGATTCGACCTGCCAGAAATGTTTCTATTGCCACTTTCCTTTCCGAATTTAAATTTTGACTTCACCGCAGTACTTTCTATTATGCTCCAGTCTTTCCACACTATTGCGCATTTTGTGACCGCAATGAACGAACATTTTGTTTCGTTTTGACATTAGAAATTAACGTTTGTATATTCCCCGTGACTGCTCTCCTCTTTTCGAAGAAAGCTGAGAACTGATGACTGAACAGGAGCGCGCCACGCCTCAGACGAGGGGATTGGCTGAATTCTAGGCCTTCATGAATAATTCATTCATGGCATTTGAACCCATTTAGCTGGGGTGAATCGGTATCAGGAACCAGACGTCCAGCCAATCGACCCCGAATTTGCGCTCGTCTGGGTAACCGCATGACTCTAGTTTGGCAGAATTGCCCTCATCATTTCTGGCCACCTGCTTGGGCTGCCACTTGCACAATTTCACTTCTGAATGCCTCCTACTGCTTTGAAATAGTTTTACAGAGAACATTCCAATAGCTGGAACCAATACACTCTTGCTAGCTCATCTCTCAAATTTGTAAAGTCTGCCTTCCACAATTTACTTTGTGGAAATGCCGGCGTTGGACTTGGATGAGCACAGTAAGAAGTCTTACAGCACGAGGTTAAAGGCCAACAGGTTTGTTTCAAGCACTAGCTTTCGGAGCACTGCTCCTTCCTCAGGTGAATGAAGAGGTAGGTTCCACAAACATAAACATAGACAAAGTCAAAAATGAAAGACGATACTTTGCATGCGAATCTTTCCAGGTACTTAAGTCTACAGATCCAGGCGGAGCCACTGTAGAGAGATAATCACATAAAATAGAAGTGTGAATTGTCCAAAGCCAGGACAGTTGGTAGGATTTCGCAAGACCAGGCCAGATGGTGGGGGTTGAATTTCATAGAATTTCATAGAATTTGTAGTGCATAAGGAGGCAATTCGGCCCATCGAGTCTGCACCGGCTCTTGGAAAGAACACCCAACCCAAGCAAACACCACTCTATCCCCATAACCCAGTAACCCCATTCAACCAACAATAAGGGCAATTTTGGACCCTGAGGGAATTTAGCATGGCCAATCCACCTAACCTGCACATCCTTGAACTGTGGGAGGAAACCGGAGCACCCGGAGGAAACCCATGCACACGCGGGGAGAACGTGCAGACTCCACACAGACAGTGACCCAGCCGGGAATCGAACCCGGGACTCTGGAGCTATAAACCAATTGTGCTAACCACTATGCCACCGTGCTGCCTCGTGTCGAATGTAATGCGACAAGAGTCCAAGGTCCCCGGTGAGGCCATTTCTCATGTGTGCAGAACTTGGATATGTTTCTGCTCATTAGAAGCCTTTCTCTCCAGTGGCTGCATCATCATCCACCACCTGCAGGACAACCCTTGATGCAGCTGATTGCCTGCATCAGGGTCCTCCACCTGCATGACCCTCTTGTTGTAGCTGATTGCCTGCATCAGATTTCTCCACCTGCACGACCACCCTTGTTGTCGTTGACTGCATGTACCAGGGTCCACAAGCTGCACGACCACCCTTGTTGTAGCTGACTGCCTGTACCAGGGTCCTCCACCTGCACGACCCTCTTATAGCTGACTGCCTGCACAGTGTCCTCAACCTGCACAACACTGTTGGTGTAACTGACTGACTGCACCAGAGCCCTCCACCTGCACGACCCTCTTGGTGTAGCTGAATGTCTGCATCAGAGTCCTCCACCTGCACGACCACCCTTGTTGTAGCTGACTGCCTGTACCAGGGTCCTCTACTTGAAAGCTCCACTTGGTGTAGCTGACTGCCTGAATCTGGGTCCTCATCTTGAAAGATCCACTTAGTGTAGCTGACTGCCTGTACCAGGGTCCTGTACCTGAAAGATCCACTTAGTATAGCTGACTGCCTGTACCAGGGTCCTGTACCTGAAAGATCCACTTGGTTAGCTGACTGCCTGTACCAGGGTCCTCAAACTGAAAGATCAACTTGGTGTAGCTGACTGCATGCACAGCGTCCTCCACCTGAAAGCTCCACTTGGTGTAGCTGACTGCCTGTACCAGGGTCCTCAAACTGAAAGATCAACTTGGTGTAGCTGACTGCCTGTACCAGGGTCCTCAAACTGAAAGATCCACTTGGTGTAGCTGACTGCCTGCATTAAGGCCCTCCACAAGAATGATCCACTTTGTGTAGCTGACTGCCTACACCAGGGCCCTCCAGTTGAAAGATCCACTTGCTGTTTCTGGCTGCAATGTACCAGGGTCCTCTACCTGCGCGACCCTCGTCGTGTAGCTGACTGCCTGTACCAGGGTCCTCCACCTGCACGACTTACCTTGGTGTAGCTGACTGCTTGTACCAGGGTCCTGCACCAGGGTCCTGTACCTGAAAGATCCACTTGGTGTAGCTGACTGCCTGGACCAGGGTCCTGTACCAGGGTCCTGTACCTGAAAGATCCACTTGGTGTAGCTGACTGCCTGTACCAGTGTCCTTTACCTGGAAGATCCACTTGGTGTAGCTGACTGCCTGCATCATGGTCCTCTACCTGAAAGATCCACTTGTTGTAGCTGACTTGGAGTGCAGTGTTCAATTCTGGTCGCCACACTAGCAGAAGGATGTGGAGGCTTTAGAGAGGGTGCAGAAGAGATTTACAAGAATGTTGTCTGGTATGGAGGGCATTAGCTATTTGGAGCGGTTGAATAAACTTGGTTTTTTCTCACTGGAACGACGGAGGTTGAGCGGCGACCTGATAGAGGTCTACAAAATTATGAGGGGCATAGACAGAGTGGATAGTCAGAGGCTTTTCCCCGGGGTATAGGGGTCAATTACTAGGGGGCATAGGTTTAAAGTGCGAGGGGCAAGGTTTAGAGGAGATGTACGAGGCAAGTCTTTTACACAGAGGGTTGTAGGTGCCTGGAACTCGCTACCGGAGGAGGTGGTGGAAGCAGGGACGATAGTGACATTTAAGGGGCATCTTGACAAATACATGAATAGGATGGGGATAGAGGGGTACGGACCCCGGAAGTGTAGAAGATTGTAGTTTAGGCGGGCAGCATGGTCGGCACGGGCTTGGAGGGCCGAAGGGCCTGTTCCTGTGCTGTACTTTTCTTTGTTCTTTGACTGCCTGCATCATGGTCCTCTACCTGAAAGATTCACTTGATGTTGTTGGTTCAGGAAGCTGGGCAGGCAGTCAGAAACACGAAGATGGGAGAGTAGGTTGACGATCCTGGCGCAGCTGTCAGCAACACCAAGAGGGTCGTGCAGGTGGAGGACCCTGGTGATGCTGACTGTCTGCACAAGGCCCGCCGGCTGTAGTCGCTCTGTGCGATGCTGACTGCCTGCACCAGGGTCCTCCGCCCGCATCCTTTCTACCTTATGACGAATAACTGCCCCACGGCCCTATTCCCGCACTGTCCTCCAGATGTTGGTATTGTGTACTTTCTACCTTGATCGGACTTTTTAACAAAATGCTCTGTGACATTTTCGCATAGTTTACGAACAGAGGGCAGCACGGGAGCACAGTGGTTAGCACTGCGCCTGGGACCCGGGTTCTAATCCGACCTTGGGTGACTGTCTGGGTGGAGTTTTACTTTCTCCCCAAGTCTGCGTGAGTTTCCTCCCGGTGCCCCGGTTTACCCCACGGTCCAAATAGCTGCAGGATCGATGGATTGATGGATTGATCACCGCCTTTTTGTCCCAAGGTATGCCGTTCGGTGACGCTAATCCATAGGTGGGTAGGGTCAGCCTATGTAGGGTGCTCTTTCTGTGGGTTGTTACAAACTCGATGGCTTCATTCTGCACTGCAGGACTTCTATGTTGCAAATCAGGCAAACAATTCCTTGCACGGTTTCATATTTTCAGTTGCAAAATATAGGAAGTCGGCATTCAAAAAATACATGCAGGCTTACATCTGTTAATGCAGTTCCTCAGTTTTAAACAGTTCCTCAATTACAATCACAATCCTTGGGACGTTGAAGCTAATATGCATAATATGTACTCACCGATTGGAAGGAATCGTCGTAAACATTTTCCAATCAGGGTCACACACGGTGATTGGGCTTCCAAAGTGTCTACATCTTAGACGTTCCTAGATGTATTCCTAATATTTTTTTGTCTAAAGGATATGACGAGTTGGTTGCCCTGGAAACTAAGATTTTAACACAAGATAACACCTTCGCCAAATTCACCAATTGACCATGTAACACGCGACAACTTGATCAGCAACTTCCAGTCAGCAACATCACTCAAAGAACAAAGACAATGTCAACACTGGAACAGGCCCTTCGGCCCTCCCAGCCTACACCGATCCAGATCATCTATCTAAACCTGTCGTCTATTTTCCAAGGATCTACTTCCCTCTGTTCCCAGCCCGTTCATATATCTGTCTAGATGCATCTTAAATTATGCTATCGTTCCCGCCTCTACCACCTCCACTGGCAAAGCGTTCCAGGCACCCACCACCCTCTGCGTAAAAATATTTCACGCACATCTCCCTTAAATTTTCCCCCTCTCACCTTGAAAATTTTGAACCCTTGTAATTGACACCCTCACACTTGGAAAAAGCGTATTGCTATCCACCTTGTCCATACCTCTCATAATGTTGTGGACCTCAATCAGGTCCCCCTCAGCCTCCTTCTTTCCAACGAAAACAATCTTAATCTACTCAACATTTCTTCATAGCTAGCACCCTCCATACCAGGCAACATCCTGGCGAACCTCCTCTGCACTCTCTCTAAAGCATCCACATCCTTCGGTAATGTGGCGAACAGAACTGCACGCAGTATTCCAAATGTGGCCTAACCAAAATCCTATACAACTGTAACATGACCTGCCGACTCTTGTACTCAGTACCCCGTCCGATGAAGGCAAGCATGCTTTATGCCTTCTTGACCACTCTATCGACCTGCGTTGCCACCTTCAGAGTACAATGGACCTGAACCCCCAGATCTCTCTGTACATCAATTTTCCACAGGACTCTTCCATTAACATAGAACATAGAACATAGAACATAGAACAATACAGCGCAGTACAGGCCCTTCGGCCCACGATGTTGCACCGAAACAAAAGCCATCCAACCTACACTATGCCATTATCATCCATATGTTTATCCAATAAACTTTTAAATGCCCTCAATGTTGGCGAGTTCACCACTGTAGCAGGTAGGGCATTCCACGGCCTCACTACTCTTTGCGTAAAGAACCTACCTCTGACCTCTGTCCTATATCTATTACCCCTCAGTTTAAAGTTATGTCCCCTCGTGCCAGCCATATCCATCCGTGGGAGAAGGCTCTCACTGTCCACCCTATCCAACCCCCTGATCATTTTGTATGCCTCTATTAAGTCTCCTCTTAACCTTCTTCTCTCCAACGAAAACAACCTCAAGTCCATCAGCCTTTCCTCATAAGATTTACCCTCCATACCAGGCAACATCCTGGTAAATCTCCTCTGCACCCGCTCCAAAGCCTCCACGTCCTTCCTATAATGCGGTGACCAGAACTGTACGCAATACTCCAAATGCGGCCGTAGCAGAGTTCTGTACAGCTGCAACATGACCTCCCGACTCCGGAACTCAATCCCTCTACCAATAAAGGCCAACACTCCATAGGCCTTCTTCACAACCCTATCAACCTGGGTGGCAACTTTCAGGGATCTATGTACATGGACACCTAGATCCCTCTGCTCATCCACACTTTCAAGAACTTTACCATTAGCCAAATATTCCGCATTCCTGTTATTCCTTCCAAAGTGAATCACCTCACACTTCTCTACATTAAACTCCATTTGCCACCTCTCGGCCCAGCTCTGCAACTTATCGAAATCCCTCTGTAATCTGCTACATCCTTCCACACTATCGACAACACCACCGACTTTAGTATCGTCTGCAAATTTACTCACCCACCCTTCTGCGCCTTCCTCTAGGTCATTGATAAAAATGACAAACAGCAACGGCCCCAGAACAGATCCTTGTGGTACTCCACTTGTGACTGTACTCCATTCTGAACATTTCCCATCAACCACCACCCCCTGTCTTCTTTCAGCTAGCCAATTTCTGATCCACATCTCTAAATCACCCTCAATCCCCAGCCTCCGTATTTTTTGCAATAGCCTACCGTGGGGAACCTTATCAAACGCTTTGCTGAAATCCATATACACCACATCAACTGCTCTACCCTCGTCTACCTGTTCAGTCACCTTATCAAAGAACTCAATAAGGTTTGTGAGGCATGACCTACCCTTCACAAAGCCATGCTGACTATCCCTGATCATATTATTCCTATCTAGATGATTATAAATCTTGTCTCTTATAATCCCCTCCAAGACTTTACCCACTACAGACGTGAGGCTCACCGGCCTATAGTTGCCGGGGTTGTCTCTGCTCCCCTTTTTGAACAAAGGGACCACATTTGCTGTCCTCCAGTCCTCTGGCACTATTCCTGTAGCCAATGATGACATAAAAATCAAAGCCAATGGTCCAGCAATCTCTTCCCTGGCCTCCCATAGAATCCTAGGATAAATCCCATCAGGTCCCGGGGACTTATCTATTTTCAGCCTGTCCAGAATTGCCAACACCTCTTCCCTACGTACCTCAATGCCATCTATTCTATTAGCCTGGGGCTCAGCATTCTCCTCCACAACATTATCTTTTTCCTGAGTGAATACTGACGAAAAATATTCATTTAGTATCTCGCCTATCTCTTCAGACTCCACACACAATTTCCCATCCCTGTCCTTGACTGGTCCTATTCTTTCCCTAGTCATTCGCTTATTCCTGACATACCTATAGAAAGCTTTTGGGTTTTCCTTGATCCTTCCTGCCAAATACTTCTCATGTCCCCTCCTTGCTCGTCTTAGCTCTCTCTTTAGATCCTTCCTCGCTACCTTGTAACTATCCATCACCCCAACCGAAACTTCACACTTCATCTTCCCATAGGCCTCCTTCTTCCTCTTAACAAGAGATTCCACTTCCTTGGTAAACCACGGTTCCCTCGCTCGACGCCTTCCTCCCTGTCTGACCGGTACATACTTATCTAGAACACGCAGTAGCTGATCCTTGAACAAGCCCCACTTATCCAGTGTGCCCAACACTTGCAGCCTACTTCTCCACCTTATCCCCCCCCCAAGTCACGTCTAATGGCATCATAATTGCCCTTCCCCCAGCTATAACTCTTGCCCTGCGGTGTATACTTATCCCTTTCCATCATTAACGTAAACGTCACCGAATTGTGGTCGCTGTCCCCAAAGTGCTCTCCTACCTCCAAATCCAACAGCTGGCCTGGGTCATTACCCAAAACCAAATCCAACGTGGCCTCGCCTCTTGTTGGCCTGTCAACATATTGTTTAAGGAAACCCTCCTGCACACACTGTACAAAAAACGACCCATCTATTGTACTCGAACTATATCTTTTCCAGTCAATATTTGGAAAGTTAAAATCTCCCATAATAACTACCCTGTTACTTTCGCTCATATCCAGAATCATCTTCGCCATCCTTTCCTCTACATCCCTAGAACTATTAGGAGGCCTATAAAAAACTCCCAACAGGGTGACCTCTCCTTTCCTGTTTCTAACTTCAGCCCATACTACCTCGGAAGAAGAGTCCCCATCTAGCATCCACTCCGCCACCGTAATACTGCTCTTGACTAGCAGCGCCACACCTCCCCCTCTTTTGCCTCCTTCTCTGAGCTTACTAAAACACCTAAACCCCGGAACCTGCAACATCCATTCCTGTCCCTGCTCTATCCATGTCTCCGAAATGGCCACAACATCGAAGTCCCAGGTACCAACCCCCGCTGCCAGTTCCCCTACCTTGTTTCGTATACTCCTGGCATTGAAGTAGACACACTTCAAACCACCTACCTGAACACTGGCCCCCTCCTGCGATGTCAAATCTGTGCTCCTGACCTCTATACTCTCATTCTCCCTTACCCTAAAACTACAATCCAGGTTCCCATGCCCCTGCTGCATTAGTTTAAACCCCCCCCCCAAAGAGCACTAACAAATCACCCACCCAGGATATTTGTGCCCCTCAGGTTCAGATGTAGACCATCCTGTCTGTAGAGGTCCCACCTTCCCCAGAAAGAGCCCCAGTTATCCAAAAATCTGAATCCCTCCCGCCTGCACCATCCCTGGAGCCACGTGTTTAAATGCTCTCTCTCCTTATTTCTCATCTCACTATCACGTGGCACGGGCAACAACCCAGAGATAACAACTCTGTTTGTTCTAGTTCTGAGCTTCCATCCTAGCTCCCTGAAAGCCTGCCTGACATCCTTGTCCCCTTTCCTACCTATGTCGTTGGTGCCAATGTGGACCACGACTTGGGGCTGCTCCCCCTCCCCCCTAAGGACCCGGAAAACACGATCCGAGACATCACGTACCCTTGCACCTGGGAGGCAACATACCAAACGTGAGTCTCTCACGCTCCCACAAAATCTCCTATCTGTGCCCCTGACTATAGAGTCCCCAATTACTAATGCCCTGCTCCTCTCCCCCCTTCCCTTCTGAGCAACAGGGACAGACTCCGTGCCAGAGGCCCGTACCCCATGGCTTACCCCTGGTAAGTCCCCCCCCCACAAGTATCCAAAGCGGTATACTTGTTTCTCAGGTGTACGACCGCAGGGGATCCCTGCACTGACTGTTTTTTCCCAGTCCCTCTTACAGTTACCCACCTATCTCCAATCTTTGGTGTAACTAATTCCCTGAAGCTGCTATCTATGACCCCTTCTGCCTCCCGAATGATCCGAAGTTCTTCCAACTCCAGCTCCAGTTCCCTAACTCGGTCTTGGAGGAGCTGGAGATGGCAGCACTTCCTGCAGGTAAAATCAGCAGGGACACTAACTGCATCCCTCACCTCAAACATCCTGCAGGAGGAACATTGCACTCCCTTCCCTGCCATTCCTCCAACTTTCTACCAAGATCTGGCTAAAAAATAATAATAATATAATAAAATATGGTACTTACCTCAGACCAATGGGTTTTATTATTAGGTTAGAGGAGGAGGGCGCGTGGGAGACACGACACGTGTAGTGTCTCGGGTTTCCTCTCCACCAGAATATATTGGGGAGGGTCTTCCCAGACGTCCGCGGGTCGACTTCCTGTTCCCGCCTAAAAAACTAATTTAAAATTTAAAAAAAAAAGAAAAAATTCTCAGCTCCTGCTGAAATTGACTAACCAGCCAGCTGTTCTCACGACGCCGAAATCGACTGGCCTGCCCCTGCAAAGACAAGTGCTTTTAAAGGTTGACTTACCTCCCAGCAACCTCCTTCCGCAATGCTCCCGCTGAAACTGACTCACCACTCACCAGCTGTTCTCACGCCGAAATCGACTGGCCTGCCCCTGCAAAGACAAGTGCTTTTAAAGGTTGACTTACCTCCCAGCAACCTCCTTCCGCAATGCTCCCGCTGAAACTGACTCACCACTCACCAGCTGTTCTCACGCCGCCGAAATCGACTGGCCTGCCCCTGCAAAGACAAGTGCTTTTAAAGGTTGACTTACCTCCCAGCAACCTCCTTCCGCAATGCTCCCGCTGAAACTGACTCACCACTCACCAGCTGTTCTCACGCCGCCGAAATCGACTGGCCTGCCCCTGCAAAGACAAGTGCTTTTAAAGGTTGACTTACCTCCCAGCAACCTCCTTCCGCAATGCTCCCGCTGAAACTGACTCACCACTCACCAGCTGTTCTCACGCCGCCGAAATCGACATAACCGTATAGTCCGCTCTTGAATTAGATCTTCCAAAATGCATCACCTAGCATGTGCCTGGATTGAACTCCATCTACCATTTCTCTGCCCAGCATTCCAATCTATCTATATTTTGCTGTATCCTCTGACAGTCGTTCTTATTATCTGCAACTCCACCAATCTTAATATCATCTGCAAACTTGCTAATCAGACCACCTACACCTTCGTCCATATCATTTATGTATATCACAAACAACAGTGGTCCCAGCACGGATCCCTGTGGAACACCACTAGTCACCTTTCTCCATTTTGAGATACTCCCTTCCACCACTACTCTCTGTCTCCTGTTGCCCAGCCAGATCTTTATCCATCTAGCTAGTACACCCTGAACCCCATACGACTTCACTTTTTCCATCAATGGGAAACTTTATCAAACGACTTACTGACGTCCATGTATATGGCATCTACAACCCTTCCCTCATCAATTAACTTTGTGACTTCCTCAAATAATTCCTTTAGGTTTGTGAGACATGACCTGC
Organism: Scyliorhinus torazame; assembly: GCF_047496885.1. NCBI lineage: Eukaryota > Metazoa > Chordata > Chondrichthyes > Carcharhiniformes > Scyliorhinidae > Scyliorhinus > Scyliorhinus torazame. Next base: position 66,101,298 of record NC_092729.1, read on the forward strand.
CCTGCAGAAAACCATGCTGCCTATCACTGATAAGTATATTTTCTTCCAAATGTGAATGGATCCTATCCCTCAGTTTATTCTCCAACAGTTTGCCTACCACTGACGTCAAGCTCACAAATCTACAATTCCCTGGATTATCCCTGCTACCCTTCTTAAACAGAGGGACAACTTTAGCAATTCTCTAGTCCTCCGGGACCTCACCCGTGCTCAAGGATGCTGCAAAGATATCTGTTAAGGCCCCAGCTATTTCGTCCCTCGCTTCCCTCAGTAACCTGGGATAGACCCCATCCGGGCCTGGGGACTTGTCCACCTTAATGCCTTTTCAAATTCCCCAAACCTCCCCCTTCCTTATGCCGACTTGACCTAGAGTATTTCCACATCCATCCCTAGCCTCAACATCCGTCATGTCCCTCTCCTTGGTGAATTCCGATGCAAAGTACTCATTAAGAGTCTCACCCATTTCCTTGACTTCATGCATAAATTCCCTCTTTTGTCTTTGAGTGGGCCAATCCTTTCTCTTGTTATCCTCTTGCTCCTTATATACAAATAAAAGGCATTAGGATTTTCCTTAACCCTGTTAGCCAAAGATATTTCATGATCTCTTTTAGCCCTCTTTATTGCGCGTTTGAGATTTGTCCTACTTTCCCGATAATCCTCCAAAGCTTCATCATACACAATCAGTGCTCGGTACAAAATTTATTGCCATTATTTCTGAACTTGAATGTAACATGTCAAACCTATCAGTTTGGAAAATGCAGTAAACGAGGCAATGAGGTAATCTGGGACATCTGTGGAACAAATGCATGTACTAGGAGGCGGTGGCATTCTGACATTTTCACTGCACTCGTCACGCAAAGTATCTGGGGACATATCTGGGTTCGAATCCCAAACAGTAAATTAGGAATTCAATGAAAAAAATCTGGAACTGAAAGTCTGATACTCTGGAGCACGTGTCAATTGGTGGAAGGAGCTGGCCTAATTCAACAACGACCACATCTGTATCCACAGTAATGTGCTAGACTCTGAAGTGGTTACTGAAGAACCGTAGAGTAACACAATTCCTATACTGCCTAAGGAGGCCATGAACTGACTCAACGACAGAGCAGCCCAACTAAGCAAGTCCTAGACCTTAACCCTACCTAACCTGCACGTCTTTGTATACTAAGGGGCAATTCTAGCATGGCCAATGCACTTAACCTGCACATCTTTGGAGACTAAGGGACATTGTAACATGGCCAATCCATATAACTGGCACATATTTGGACACTAATGGACATTAAGCATGGGCAATCGACATAACCTGCACATCTTTGGATACTAAGGGGAACCCACATCAATGAAATAATTACATTAAAAAACTGGCACCTGCTCAATGTTCTCTGATAAGTTACTGAGGACAAAATATCTTATTTGTTTTTAGTAGGGCAATTTAGCACGGGCTGTCCAACTAACGTGCATATGTTTGGGCTCTGGGAGGGAACTGGGGAACTCGGAGGGAACACATGCAGACACGGGGAGAAAGTGCATACCCCACACAGTCAAACAAGGCAGGAATTGAACACGGGCCACAGGTGCTGTGAGGGAGCATAGCTAATCGCTGTGCCCCACTAACACGAACATGTCTTGTTTTTGGGAGTTAGTCTTGTGCATGTTAAATACATACTGATTTTATTATACGATCATTAAAACATATTTTACGAGATGTGGGCGTCGCAGTGTGGGCCAGCATTTATTGGCCATACTTAGTTGCCCTCCAGAAGGTGATGATGAGTTTCCTTCTTGAACCGCTGTAGTACATCACGTGTAGGCACTCCCACTGTGCTGTTAGGGAGGGATTTCCAGGGTTTTGCCCCAGCGACAGTGAAAGAACAGCGCTATGTTTCCAAGTCAGGGTGGTGAGTGACTTGGCGGGGAACCTCATGATGGTGGGATTCCAGGTATCCTCTGCTCTTGTCCTGCTAGATGACAGTGGTCGTGGGATTGGAAGGTGCTGTCGAAGGATCCTTGGCGAGTTTCTGTAGTGCACTGTGAAGTTGGTACACATGGCTGCCACTGTTCGTCAGTAATGTTGGGTTTGAATGTTAGGGATCGGAGGAACCTTGGAAAACGAGGGATATTGTGAACCTCGTCAAAAAGAAAAAGGAGTCTTTTGTACGGTCTAGAAGGATGGGACAGTCGAAACCCTTGAGGAGTATAAATAAAGTAGGATGGTACATAGGCGGGAAATTACGAGGGCTAGAAAAGGGTTTGGGTAAGTAGGATTAAGGTGAATCCCGAAGCTTTTTATTCTGCTGTAAAAAGCAAAAGGGTGGCCAGGGAAAGGATCGGACGACTTAAGGAGAGTGAGGAGGAATCTATGTGTTGAGCCAGATGAAATGTACGTGGTACTAAATGAGTACTTTGCATCAGTGTTCACCAATCAAAAGGATTTCGTGGAAGATCATTCTTGGGTAGGGTGTGTGGACTGATCACGATCATGTTCACATCGAAAAGGAGGAGGTATTGGGTCTTTTAAACTATATTAAGGTAGATACGTTTCCAGGGGTAGATGGGATTTCCCCCAGAATTGTGACGGAAGCAAGGGAGGAAATTCTGTGAGCTTTGGCTGACATCTTAAAAATAATAATTTTTATTGTCACAAGTAGGCTTACCTTAGCACTGCATTGAGGGTACTGTGAAAATCCACTAGTCGCCACATTGTAGCACGTGTTCGGGTACACTGAGGGTGAATTCAGAATGTCCAAATTACCTAACAACACGACCTTCGGGACTTGTGGGAGAAAGCCGGATTACCCGGAGGAAACTCACGCAGACACAAGGGGAATGAGATACCGGGAATCTAACCTGGGACCCTGGTGCTGTGAAGCAATAGTACTAACCACTGTGCAACCATGCTTCCCGTGTCCTTCCGTGCCACCTTTGAATATTCATTGGCAAGAGCTGAGTTCCCAGAGTACTGGAGAATAGCTAATATGGAACCGCTGTTTGAGAGAGGTAGCAGCCATAGTCAAGGAAAATGTAGGCCGTTGAGCCATACGTCTGTAGCAGATAAATTAAAGGAGAAAATTCTTAGGGACAGGATTTATACCCATTTGGAAACAAATGGACTCATTAGCGATAGACAGCATGTTTTTGTGAAGGGGAGGTTGTGCCTCAGTAACTTTGTCGAATTTTTTGAGGAGGCGACAAAGATGATTGATGAGGGGAGGGCAGTGTATGTTGTTTGCATAGACTTCAGTCAAGTCTTTAACAGGTGTCTCATGGCAGACCTGTACACACGGTGACGTTCAACGGGATCAGATGTGAGTAGGACGATTGATACAGAACTTGCTCGGCCATAAAAGGCAGGGTAGCATTAGAAGGATGTTTTTCTGAATGGAAGGTTGTGACTAGTGGTGTTCCACAGGGATCTGTGCTGGGGTCATTTTGTTTGTAGTATGCACAAACGATTTGGATGAAAATGTGGCTGTTCTGATTAGCAAGTTCGCGGATGACACCAAGGTTGGTGGAGTGGCAAATAGTGTTGAAGATTGACAGAGGATATAGCAGGACATACAGTGCATAAGGCGCTCATTTGGCCCATCGAGTCTTCACCAACCAACTGAAGCCCTCACTTCCTCCTTATCTCCGGAACCCAATAACCCCTCCTCACCTTTGTTTCCACGAAGGACAATTTATCATGTCCAATCCACCTAACCGCCTGTGGGAGGAAACCGGATCACTCGGAGAAAACCCATGCAGACATGGGGAGAATGTGCAGACTCCACACAGTCAGTGACCCAGCGGGGAATCGAACCCACAGTGCTTTCCACTTGTTGTTTCCACTCCGTTGGTTGGAGACCTGGGCAGAGAAATGGCAGACGGACTTTAATGCACACAACTGTACATTAATACATTTTGATAGGTCAAAATTTGAGGGGAAATATACCGCAAATGGCAAAACTCTTACGAATATAGAAAGTCAGAGATGTCCACAGATCTTTGAAGGTGGCAACAAAAGTGGACAAATTAGTCCAGAAAGCATTTGGAATGCTTGCTTTCATTTGACGGGGCATCGAGTACAAATACTGCCAAGTCATGCTACAGTTGTCTTGAACCTTAGTAAGGCCACACTTGGAATATTGGGCATAATTCTTGTCGTCACACACCAGAAGGATGTGCAGGCTTTGGAGAGGGTACAGAGGAGGTTTATCAGGATGTTGCCTGGCTGGAAGGTGTTAGCTATTGGAGAGGCTGAATAGACTCGGACTGTTTTCATTCGAACCACGGCGGTTGGGGGGTGACCTGACAGAGGTGTACAAGATTATATGGGGCATGGGATAGCCTGCATGGGCAGGCACTCTTTCCCAGGATGCAGAGGCTAGTCACTAGGGGGAATAGGTATAAGGTCCGTGGGGCAAAGTTTAGCGGAGATGTGCGTGGCAGTTTTTTTACGCAGAGGATGGTGAGTAAATGGAACCCGTTCCCAGGGGAGGTTTTGGAAGCTGATACATTAACGGCGTTCAAAAGGCATCTTGACAAATATATGGATACGATGGTTATATCGGGATACTGGGAAGTGCTGAGTATTTTGGCCAAAGTTGATATCATGACTGCTTTAGTCTTGGAGAGCCGAAGGGTCTGTCCCTGTGTTCAATTATTCCTTGTTCTTTGTTCAGTCAACAGTGCTTTTTCCTGGATGGTGTTGGGCTTCCTGAGTGCTGTTGGAGCTGCACTCATCCAGGCAAGTGACGGAAATTCCAATACATCGTGGCTTTTGCGTTGTCGACGGCGGACCGGCTTTGGGGGGTTACGAGGTAAATTAATCGCCGCAGGATTACCAGTCTTTGTTCTGCCCTGGTAGCCACAGTAGTAATATGGGCAGCCCAGTTCCGTTTCTGATCAATGCTAATCAACAGAATATTGATTGTGGGGGATTCAACGATGATAAAGTCAGTTAATGCCAAAGGGTGGTAGTTAAATTCTCTCTTGGAGGATATGGTCATTGCCTGGCACTTGTGTTGCCACTTGTCAGCCCAAGCCTGGATATTGTCTAGGCCTTGCTGCATTTGGACATGGGCTGCTTCATTATCTGAGGAGTCGCGAATGGTGCTGTACATTGTGCATCCGCTAACATCCCCACTTCTGACCGTATGGTGGAAAACAGGTCACTGATGAAGCAGCTGAAGATGGCTGGGCCGAGGACACTACCCTGAGGAGCTCCTGCAATGATGTCCTGGAGCTGAGCTGATTGACCTCCAACCACCACAACCAATTTCTTTGTGCCAGTTATGATCAACTAGCGGAGAGTTTTCCCCTGATTCCCATTGACTCCAGTTCAGCTGGGGTACATTGATGCCATACTCGGTCAAATGCTGCCTTGATGTCAAGGGCAGTCACTCTCACCTCACCTCTGGTGTTCAGCTCTTTTGTCCATGTTTTAATGAAGGCTGTAAAGAGGTCACGGGCTAAGTGACTCTGGCAGAAATTGAACTGAGCGTCCGTGAGCAGGATATTTATGTGTAAGTGCCGCTTGATACCACTGTTGATGACTCTTCCATGGCTTTGCTGATGATAGCGAGGAGACTAAGGTCATTGGCTGGGTGCATTTGTCCTGTTTCTTGTGTACAGATCACACCTGGGCAATTTTACACATTGCTGGGAAGATGCCAGTGAGTTAGCTGTACTGAAACCTGTTTGACTAGCTGTGTGGTAAGTTCTGGAGAACAAGTATTCAGTCCTATTTCCGGAATTTTGTCATCGCCCATGGTCTTTGCTTTATCCAGTGTATTCAGCCGTTTCTTCATATCACGTGGAGTGAATGATACCGCCTGAAGACAGGCATCTATGATGCTGGGGGATCCCCGGAGGAGACCGAGATGGTTCATCCATTGGATACTTATGGCTGAAGATTGTTTAGACTGCCTCAGCCTTGTCTTCTGTACAAAAGTGTTCGGCTCATCCATCACTGAGGATGGGGATATTTGTGATGCCTCCTCCTCCAGTGTCTTCCTGCCTCTCTGTATATCTATCTATCTGTCTATCTGTCTGTCTATCTATCTATCTATCTGTCTATCTATCTATCTATCTATCTATCTATCTATCTCTCTATCTCTCTATCTGTCTATCTATCTATCTGTCTGTCTATCTATCTATCTGTCTGTCTATCTATCTACCTATCTACCTATCAATCTATCTGTCTATCTGTCTATCTGTCTATCTGTCTGTCTATCTGTCTATCTGTCTATCTATCAAGCTATGTATCTACCTATCATCTATCCATCTATTTATCTGTCTATCTGTCTACCTATCGATCTCTTCTTCCCTGCCCATCGGTCTCTGCTGGTCTGTCCATCGATCTATCTTCTGTCGATCAGTCTGTCCACCACAGTTAAATATGCAGGATGTGCGAGCAAGTGACTTGTGAGATAAAGCACCTGAAGGAAATTTGCACCAATAATGAAGTAATTCTCGACAAAATAATGTCTTGATATTTATACGACCCCCGCCCCGGTTACGATTAATTAATGTGCGATGAGAGGGTTCGCTATTGAGATAAGTGCTGCATTTCGAATGTCATTTAAAATTCTGTGGAGTTCAGAAAGCTCCTTTAAGATAGGAATGTTGTAAAGGAAACCGCAGTTCCTGTAGCGGGAAACAGGCCAGATATCTCTCTGCAGTTGGATAATTCTTCTAATTTGTTACAAATGTCAGGAAATGAAAGCATTTGGGAAACACTGATAAGATTGGAAACAAACAACAAGAGTTTGTGAAAGGAAATTTAACGAGGCTTCTGAGAACGTTCGGCAGTAGATGGTAGATTTGGCCTTTGGTCGGTCTTCGGGTTACATACGGCTGTGGTTTGCGAACTCGCAATAAAGAAGCCCAAATTGCGTTCTGTTCATGATGAGGTGCCGGAATAAACAATTGGGGACAAAACTTGTTACGTGTTAGATGATGGGACTAAATGCACTTTTTCAAAGTGTATTGAGGACCGAAAACTAGCTCGGGGTCTACGCTGAGTCCAAAATGCTGTTACGTTTCCTTGCGATGTGGGCAGCTGAAGTGAATGGGTCAGAAGATGAATGATTATATTTATTGCAAATAAGCTTGATGTTAGTCAACTAATGAGTCAGGGGGATGGGATCCAATATCGGAAGTCGAAGGGAAGGAAAACGAGGCCAGAAACAAAAAGCAGTAAGGGGGAAAGTGAAAGACAGAGAAGCCATAGACAAAAAATAAAGAGAGCCACAGTACAGGGTACAGTGACTGAGGAGAGTGTGAAAGGGGACGTGGCCAATGCAGGATTGAGGGCGTTGTACCGAAATGCTCGCAGTATAGGGACAAGGTAAATGTGCTTGTTCCGCACATTGAAATTGACTGGTACGATGTTGTTCGCACCACAGAGACGTGGCTCCAAGGGGATCAGAGCTGGGATCTAAATATCCAAGGACACATGTCCTATCGAAAGGACATTCAGATGGGCAAAGGGGGCAGGGTTGCATTGTTAGTAAGGAGTTAAGTTTAATCGATAGCACGGAGCGAGAAAGGATCAGAAGGCATAGAATCTCTGTGGGTAGAGTTGAGGAATCGCAAAGGTAAAAAGACCCTGATGGGAGTTATGTGCATGCAGTAGTCAGGATGTGGGGCAGAAAATAAATCGGAGATTGAAAAGGCATGTAAAAAATGCATTATTACAATACTCATGGGGGACTTCAATATGCAGGTGGACTGTGAAAATCAGGTTGGTAGTGGATCCCAAGAAATGGAATCTGTGGAATGTCTAAGAGATGTTTTTTTGGTGCAGCTTGTGACAGAGCCTACTCGGGAACAGACAATTATTGGTTTGGTGATGTGTAATGAGGTAGATTTGATTAGGGAACTTAAGGTGAAGGAACCCTGAGGGAGCAGTGACCACAATATGATATAATTTACCCTACAGTTAGAGAGGGAGATGCTGCAATCAGATGTAACAGTATTACAATTAAACAAGGTTGACGACAAAGACATGAGGGAGGAGCAGGCCAGAGTTGATGCGAGAAGGAACCGAGCAGGGAAGACAGTGGATAGCAATGGCAAGGGTATTTGGGGGTTATTCGGGGGGGGGCACAACAGAAATTTTTCCCAAGGAGATGGAAACAAGCTAAGGGGAGGACAAGGAATCCATGGCTGACGAGGGATGTCAAGGACAGCATAAAAGATGAGGAAACAACATATAAAGTGGCGAGGATTAGTGGGAAACCAGAGGGTTGGAAGCCATTAAAAGCGAGCAGAGGACAGCTAAAAAAAAGCAATATGGGGGGAGAAGATGAAATATGAGTGCAAGCTAATTAGTAATATAAAAGAAGATATGAAGAGATTTCTTCAATATATAAAAGGTAAGAGAGAGGCAAAAATAGCCATTGTACCACCAGAAAATGTGGCTGGAGAATAATAGAAAACAAAGAAATAGCAGACGAACTGACTCGTTACTTTGCATCAGTCTTCATGATGGAAGACACCAATGGGATGACAGAGCTCCAGGAGAACCAAGGGGCAGAGGTGAGTGCAGTGACCATTACTAAGGAGAAGGTTCTGGGGAAACTGAAAGGTCTGAAGGTGAATAGGTCACCTGGACCGGATGGACTACACCGCAGCGTCCTAAAGGTATAGCTGAGGTCATTGTGGAGGCATTAGTGATGGCCTTTCAGGAATCACTGGAGGCAGGAAGGTTCCCAGAGGACTGGAAGGTAGCTGATGCAACACCACTGTTTAAGACGGGAGGGAGGCAGAAGACCGGAAATGTTATGCCGGTTAGCCTGACTTCGGTGATTGGTAAGATTTTAGAGTCCTTTATTTTATTTAACTTTTTATTTTAATTTAGAGTAGCCAATTCATTTTTTTCAATTGAGGGGCAATTTAGCGTGACCAATCCACCTACCTTGCACATCTTTGGGTTGTGCGTGCGAAACCCACGCAGACACGGGGAGAATGTGCAAACTCCACACGGACAGTGACCCAGAGCCGGGAACGAACCTGGGGTCTCGGCGCCGTGAGGCAGCAGTGCTAACCCACTGCGCCATGGTGCTGCCCTTAGAGTCTGTTATTAAAATGAGATCGCGAACCACTTGGAAATGCATGGCAAAATAGGACTGAGTCAGCACGGCTTTGTCAAAGGGAGGTCGTGCCTGACAAATCTGTTCGAGTTCTTTCAGGAGGTAACAAGCAAGTGAGACAAAGGACATTTCCAGAAGGCCTTTGACAAGGTGCCGCATAGGAGACTGTTAAATAATTTAAAAGCCCATGGTGTTAAGGGTAAGATCCTGGCATGGATAGAGGATTGGCTGACTGGCAGAAGGCAAAGAGTGGGGAGAAAGGGATCTTTTTTAGGATGGCAGCCGATGAGTAGTGGTGTGCCTCAAGGGTCTGTGCTGGGACCACAACGTTTCACAATATACATTAATGATCTGGAAGAAGGTCCTGAAGGCACTGTTGCGAATGATACAAAGGTGATACAAAGATCTGTAGATGGACAGGTAGTATTGAGGAAGCAAGGGGGCTACAGAAGGACTTCGCCAAGCTAGGAGAGTGGGGAATGAGGTGGCAAATGAAATACAATGTGTAAAAGTGTGAGGTTATGCACTTTGAAAGGAGAAATTTAGGCACGGACTATTTGCGAAATGGGGAAATGCTTCGGAAATCAGAAGCACAAAGGGACTTGGGAGTCGTTCACGATTTTCTTAAGGCTAATGTGCAGGTTCAGTCGGCAGTTAAGAGAGCAAATGCCATGTTAGCATTCATGTCAAGAGGGCTAAAATACAAGACCAGCGATGTATTTCTGATGCTGTATAAGGCTCTGGTCAGATCCCATTTGGAGTATTGCGAGCAGTTTTGGGCACCAAATTTAAGGAAGGATATGCTGGCCATGGAAAGGGCCCAGAGGAGGTTCACACGAATGATCCGTGGAATGAAGAACTTGTCGTATGAGGAACGTTTGAGGACTCTGGGTCTGCATCCGTTGGAGTTTAGAAGGGTGAGCGGGGATCTTATTGAAACTTACAGGATACTGCGAGGCCTGGATAGAGTGGACGTGGAGAGACTGTTTCCACTTGTAGGAAAAACGAGAACCGGAGGACACCATCTCAGATTAAAGGGACGATCCTTTAAAACAGAGATGAGGAGGATTTTTTTGAGGCAGAGTTTGGAGAATCTGTGGAACTATGTGTCGCAGAAGGCTGTGGAGGCCAATTCACTGAGTGCCTTTGAGGCAGAGATAGATATGTTCTTGATTAATAAGGGGCTCAGGGTTTATAGGGAGAAGGCAGGAGAATGGGGATGAGAAAAATATCAGCCATGATTGATTGGCGGAGCAGACTCGATGGGCCGAGTGGCCTAATTCTGCTCCTATGTCTTATGGTCTTTGTCAGTGTCCTTTCGTGGAAAACGGGAATGCAGTGTGTTTCTGAAGCGATGAGCTCTTGGGAAGCAAATGAACAAGTCTCTGTGTGATCCTGAATAACCAGAAGCTATCATGTAGGTGCAGCTATATTGTATCAATGGGAATGGGATGATGGAAATATTCTCATGGGGTTTTAAGTACAATTATGTATTTTTCAATTGCATTGGCCCTCGGTGCGAACGCACCTGGAATATTGTGCCCGGTTTAGCCCCCTCCCCTCCCACCCATCCCTCTTTCAAAATCGCTACTCTTGCCAGGCGGTGGTAGTCCAGCGGGATTTGAAGAAACAACTGTGGGATGGTGAGATTGTGCTCTCAGATTTGATTGCGAAAACAGGCCCTGAAATCTGCACAGGTTCCAAGAGGTGACCTCAATGCATGGAACAATGAAATAGAACAGTACAGCACAGAACAGGCCCTTCGGCCCTCGATGTTGTGCCGAGACTTGTCCGAAACCAAGATCAAGCTAGCTCCCTCCTTGTCATTCTGGTGTGCTCCATGTGCCTATCCAAGAACCGCTTGAAAGTTCCTAATGTGACCGACTCCAGTATCACAGCAGGCAATCCATGCCACCCCTAACATCTCTCTGAGTAAAGAACCTACCTCGGTCATCCCTCCGATATCTCCCACCCTGAAACTTATAGTTCTGCCCGTTGTAACAGCTATATCAACCCGAGGAAATAGTCTCTGAACGTCCACTCTATCTATCCCCCTCATCATCTTATAAACCTCTATTAAGTCGCCTCTCATCGTCCTCCGCTCCAAAGAGAAAAGCCCTAGCTCCCTCAACCTTTCCCCATAAGACCGATCATGCAAACCAGGCAGCATCCTGGTGAATCTCCTTTGCACCCTTTCCAATGCTTCCACACCCTTCCGAAAGTGAGGAGACCAGAACTGCACACAATACCTCTAATGTGGTCTCACCAGGGTCATGATCAGTTGCAGCATAACCCCGCGGCTCTTAACCTCAAGCCCATTGTGAATAAACGCTAACATACTAAAGGCCTTCTTCACGGCTCTATCCACTTGAGTGGCAACTTTCAGAGATGAGACATGAACACCAAGATCTCTCTCTTCCTCCACATTCATAAGAACCCTGCCATTGACTCTGTAATCCGCATTCAAATGTTTGCTGCCAAAATGTATCACCTCGCACTTATCAGGGTTAAACTCGATCTGCCATTTTCTGCCCAGCTCTGCATCCTATCAATGTCTCTTTGCAGCCTACAACAGCCCTCCACTACATCCACTACTCCACCAATCTTGGTGTCATCAGCAAATGTACTGACCCACCCTTCTTGAACTATTCTGACCCGGGGAGAGATTGCGGACGGGAGGTGATTTCGAACCAGGGGACAAAGCTTCCCACAATAAGGAGAAAGCCATTTCATATATCTTCGCCAACAGTTTTGCTGAATCTTTGGAATTTCCTCATGCCCGGAGCTGTGGAAGTTGCGTCAATGAGCATAGTCAATAAAGTTATGGGCAACTTCATGTACATGACATGATATAACCAGGGGCTGGTTTGGCTCACTGGACTAAATCGCTGGCTTTTAAGGCAGGCCAGCAGCATCGTTCAATTCCCGTACCAGCCTCTCCGAACAGGCGCCGGAATGTGGCGACTAGGGACTTTTCACAGTAACTTCATTAAAGCCTACTCGTGACAATAAGCGATTTTTATTCATTCATTTTCATTTTCATTTCATTCTGAGACAGGTGCTTTCAGGTAAGATTATCCACCATCATCTAATTGGATGGCAGATCACTTTCGACCTTCCCACAGCCTTGTAATTTCCATCAACTATTTAGATGGGGGACCCAAATGTAGCATTTTCAAGTTTGATGTTGACAATGAAATTGGTGGGAATGTGTGTGGTGAACAAGGTGAGAGACTTCAAGCTTTAAATGATACATCACATAGAATCCAGAAGAAGACTACTTGGCTCAACAAAAGCATGTCCATCCTCCTCCCTAACCGAAAAACCACCTAAACTTTACATTACTAAGGGGCAATTTAACATGGCCAACTCAACTCACCTGAACATATTTGGACTGTTGGAAGAAACCGGAGGCTTCGGAGAGAGGCAGAGACTGTGTAAACTCCACCTAGACATATATCCAATGCTGAAATTGAACCCGGGTCCCTGGTACTGTGATGTAAAGGTGTGAACCATTGGACCCTGGGTAAATGAGAGAACACCTGAAAGGCAACGTGGATAAATGTGAAGTTCTCCACTTTGGCCGCAGAAACAGTATGGCAGAGTTTAAAGTAAATGTTGATAGATTTGGGAATCTCTTCCGCAGAACAGTCCTTGATGTCCCAGTGCACCAGTTACTGAAAGCAAGCGTACCAGTACAAGAGAAAGTTCGGAAGGCAAATTGAATGTTGACCTTCATTGCGAGAAGACTTCAGTACAGCAGCAATGGTGGCTTTCTGCAGCCGGACCGTACCCTGGTGAGACCACATCTGGAATATTATGGGAATTACTGGTCTCCTGAAGAGATAATTTGTGAATCTCGAACAATTCGAGTTAATCCAACCTCTCATAATAGCTAATACCATGCATAATCAGGCAACATGAAGAGAACAATATTCTTGCCAGAGATGGAGTGGAGCGAAAATTCACAAGACTAGTACCTGGATAACAGGATTGTTGTATGAGGACAGATGGAATTAACTGGAATTAAGAAGAATGAGAGGGGTCCTGATTGGAATTTAGACTAGTCTAGAGATACTAGAGGCATCAAAGAGCTTGCTTCTATTTGGCGGGTCTAGAACAATGGGCCACAGTCTAGGTCGTAGGCCATTCCTGACCGAGATACGGAGGAATTTCTTCACTCTGAGCTGTGGTTTTCCTCTCCCATGCCCCACCGCAGGTTTTGGAGAAGCAATCACTCAATATATTTGAGAAGGAAGTAGATAGTGTTCTAGATTCTAAAGGTATCGAGGAATATGCGGAGAGCACCGGGGCATTGTGTTCACATAGAGGCTCAGCCATGATCCTGTTGAGAGACGGAGCAGGGTCGAAGGGTCAAATGGAATTCCCCTGTTCCTAATTTCTACGTTTCCCATTTTACTATTCAAAGAATACAAGGAATAATACAGCACAGTAGCAGGCACTCCAGTCCTCCAAATCTGCCTCGAACATGATGCCTCTCGAAACTAAAACCATCTGCGCCTCTGGGGTCAGGTAGCCTCTACTCCCATTCTATTCATGTCTTCGTGTTGACGCCGCGGAAACGTCCCTGTCTTTCCTACTTCCACCACTTCCCCCAGCAGCGAGTTCCAGGCACTCAACACCCTCGCACCTTAAATCTGCGTTCCCTCGTAATTGACTCTTCCACTCTGGGAAATGAGCCTGACTATCCACTCCTTCCAGGCCACTGATAATTTGTGAATCTCGAACAATTCGAGTTAATCCAACCTCTCATAATAGCTAATACCATGCATATCAGGCAACATTCTAGGGAAACTCATCAGTAACCTTTCCAAAGTCGCCTCAACTTCTGGTAGTGTGGCGATCAGAATTGTGCGCAATCGTCCAAGCATGTTCGAACTCAGGTTCCCTGCAGCTGCGGCATAACTTGTATTTTCTGAAACGTAATGCCCCTCTCAATGAAGGCAAGCTTGTCATATGGCATCAAAGAGGTTCACAGCATGAAAACAGGCCCTTCGGCCCAACTTCACCATGCCGCACAGTTTTTAGCACTCACCTTTTCCCAATTGCCTGCATTGGGTCATATCCCTCAATACCCATTCAATATCCATTTTCCCATATAACTGTCTAAATGCTTTTTAAATGCTTCTTAATTACCTAACCACCCGTGTTGTCGTTGAATTCCCGTGTTGTATTTGGGGAATTCACGATTCCGATGCTTTCGAAATCGAGAGGCGCTGGTGGTATATTCCTCCTCGACATGGACGTGAAGTTTGCCTGTTAGGTCTGCAGCCAGAACATTGTGTACAACGGTCAAAACGTTGCCTCAACATTGTCTACGTCGAGAGGAATCAGCACAATGTTTGCTTCAATATCTGAAGATGTAGCTTTGTAATTAATTCTACGATTTCGGGGTCGCTGGCTGGGTCAGTATTAATTGTCCAAAGGTACACTGCAAAATGACACAGCGACGTTGATGGAGCAGACCGATAGTTGGAAAATGAAGTTGAATGCATACAGACGGTGACATAGTGGATAGCACTGCTGTCTCACAATGCCAGAACGCCCAGCTCAATTCGGCCTTGGGTGACTCCCTATCTGGTGTTCGCACGTTCTCCCCCTGTCTGTGTGGGTTTTCTCCGAGTACTCCGGTTTCCTCCCACAGTCCAAGGATGTGCAGTTGAGGCGCATTAACCATGAAAATGTGCCCATTCTTGCCCAAATGTTTAGGTGGAGTTATGGGCCAAAGCTTTTTCAGAGGATAGGAGGAGAATCAATTACCTGAATGGCCTCCATCTGCACTCTAGCGATCCTATGGATGCGAATACGTGTAAAATCATACATTTTGGGAAGAAGATGGAACGACAATGTAGAACAAGGTGTAAAGTAATAAAAGCGTTTGAAGAACAAAGGGATCTGGGTGCATCTGTGCAGAGATCATTGAGGGTGGCAGGACCTGTAGAGAGAGTATAAAAGCAAGGAAGTTATGGTGACTTTACACAAAACACCTGTTTGACCTCAGCTGGAGTATTATGTACATATCTGGGTGCTACACTATAGAAAGGATGTGAACTCATTCGGGCGAGTGAGAAGAGGTTTACAAGAATGGGTCCAGCGATGACAAGCTTCAGTTATGAGGTTTAGTTGTCGAAGTTGGGACTGTTGAGCTTGGAGAAATAAACGTTCAGAGGAGTTGGATGGTGATGTTCAAAATCACGAGGGAGCTGGAAAGAGTAGAGATGGAAACACTGTTCCCACCGGTGAAGGGATTGAGAATAGAGGGGGTCAGACTGAAGCATATTTACAAAAGAAGCAAATGTGATGTGAGAAGAACAAGAAGTACTTTATTGACAGGACCGATTGTTCGGTTCTGGAATGCCCCGCCTGGAAGGCGGGGACGGAATACAGTCGAAACATTCTAGACGGCATTAGACAATTACTGGAATATAAATAATATGAAGGAATGCATGGACAAGACAGGGGAATGGCATTGAGTCATAATGCTCTTTGAGGAGCAGTTGAGAAGACGATGGCCCAATGGCCACCTTCTACACCATAGTAATCATATGATTCCATCAGTGTGATCAACGTCCAATTCCCATTTCTTTCCAAAATTACGCATCACCGGGAAACGTGCTACAACTTGGAAACACATCTTAGCAAAGTCGAATTTCTGTCTTCAGTACGTGATTAGCGTGGAACAGACTGTAGAGATAGCCAACCAGGCAGTCCAGAAACAAAACGTCAAGACCTCAGTATGTCGCCTAGTTTCTCGTTTGGTTGCATGTTTCACTTCCCTCTTTCTATTGCCCAACCTGACAACCGTGCCCACTGCATCCTGCTGTCAGTGGAGTTATCTGATGGGAAAGGAAACAGACTAATCCAAACACATAATGGGGAAGTTCGTTGTGGTCACTGCGATTAAACAGGCTTCATTACTGAAAGTCTGCAGTTTCGGATCAAGTAAACAGCAATCTTAATGCCACGTTACATTTTCTGACTCACATATATGTAAAGAGGCTGAACAATGAACACCAATGCTTCATTCGGCAATGAGCAAAACACACACACAAACACAAATATATATATATATATATATAAAACACTTTCGATCCGGATCTTTCTGAAATAACCCTTATTTCACGAAGTCATCAGCTGATGGAGGCTGTTTGCCGCCATCAACAATCATTTCATCTTGGGACTTATTTGGGTTATATTATTTGGGTAAAAAAGTGTCCTGAATTCATCAGGCTGCATCGGCACGTGGTCAATGTGGGAGAGATTCCCAAGCCACTACTGCCAGCTATAAATTGCAGCACACTCAATTCATAAGGAGAGATTAGCATGGCGACACATTGGTTAGCACTTCTGCCTCACAGCGCCGGGGACCCGCCTTCGAATTTGGCTTTGGGTGACCGCCTGTTTAGAGTTTACACGGTCTCCTTGCGTCTGCGTGGGTTTCCTCCGGGTGCTCCGTTTCCTCCCACAGTTCAAAGATGTGCAGGCTAGATTGACTTGCCATGATAAATTGCCCCTAGTCTCCAAAGGTATGCGGTTTGGAGGATTGGCAATGGTAAATTGTCCCTTAGTGTCCAAAGTTGTGTTTTTTTATGGGGACAGGGCGGGGGAGTCACCTAATGTAGGGCGCTCTTTCGGAGAGTCGATGATGACAGTAGTCCTTCAAAAACTGTCAGCATTCACTCATATCTCAGAAATGTTTTAAACAGCATGGAATATATTCTACGAAGATGAAGAATACAAGATGACATTTCCAATATAGGAGCAGATAATTATTTCTACCAACGCCCTGTTACATCATAATGAACACAATGATTTACAGGTTTCCAATATTTACCTGTTTCACAAAGAAAGAATGGGGCAAGATGGCAGATTACAGGAGGTGTATGGGTCATTTAAAATTTGTGCGGCTTATGCAGGTGGAAGCATTGGGAGTTTTCATAAAATCAATGTATTCAAGGGAGGAGAGCGCCCATATTTATCAGACAGAGTTATGGCCAACTTGTCCAGAAAACTGATTTGCTTATGTTGACAGTTATCTGCACATCAATGGAATCGTGTGCCCCTGCAGGACGCACATCAATAGGACGAGTTGCCTTCAAAACTGTGCATTCCTCCAGTGTCTTAGTCAGCCTAAAGACAGCACTCAGTCGTAACAGATCAATCCATCAACAAGTTAAATATGGAGGCAGAAGTAAGGTGCGCTCCATGAGATCAGTGAAAAACAAACAAATCTGGTTGGTTGGATAATGTCGTCTGCTAAGCCTAGATGTGAAAATGTTCAGAATGACAGCAATGTGCTGGATTTATGACTTAACCTGTATAAATATAGTCAGACATTGAAATTTGCAGAGTGCCATATCGGATCCTTCTCTGGAATTGAACTCTCCCTACTGGCTGGAAGAATTCTGCAATCTAAACCGGTACCCACGTCTTCAATGATTAATTTGTGCAATTCGTCCACAACTATTTAATGTAGTCGGAAGGATACTCTTATTGAACCGTCGGACTGGCTCTGCACAAAGGGAGCGCCTAATTCATTTACCAAATATTCTTAGTGCTGCAAGCTTGCCTGAGGCCGGTCTGGTCAAGTATCATAAAAGTCTGTCGAGTAGAACTCACAACAGGAGGCAAATTGATAGATTGCAGAGCCATTTATATGGGCTAGACTTGCTGGAAATTGCGCAGGCGGCCGAGGCTCGGAGACAGATAGGAGTTGAAGTCGTGTTGACAATGTAAGGACTAGTTCTGAACAGGTCGGAGGCCAGACCTCCATTGGATAACCAAATGGGGCAGAATGGTGCTGTCGCGATGTAACATTGAAGCATAGCTGGTATTTAGGAATGGAAAGTGAGGTTATATGAACAAAGTTGAATTTAAAAATATTCATTTTAAAAAAAAGTCACCAGGACTGCAGAAAAGAGCAGAGAAGATACCTTCAGCAGGGAAGAAAGAAAGTACCAAAGAGCTTCAGGGTTTGACCCCGAGCTCTATAACAGAACAAGAGACTGAGATTACAGTTAAACGTATTAACTGAAGTCAGGAGACAAAATTGCATTCACTGGGAAAGGCCTCATCAACGAGTTTGATTCAAGAATAAGCCAACCTTGAGCGAGAGGTTACAGGTGTATTCTGATAACATCCCGAAAGATGTTCAGGAAGGAAATATTGAGTTTTATAAGCTTCTAAATACATTCGGCTACAGGGATAGTGTGTTCGTGGCACAGTGCAATAAAAAGGATGAGGCGTTAATGGAACCGGTCAGTAATTTGAAAGAGAGACTGCCCCATCGTTCAGCTCGATGGACAGGAAATACAAACCAGAATATGTTACACAAGGTGCACAATTAGACCAAAAATGGAACCCATGAGAGCTATCGTGGCTCTGTAGAACACATGTTACTCTTTTAAACTGTGCGCAGCTATTGGAGAGGTCCCGAAACAGATTTAGTAAGGAGCGGTGTAAAACAGATCCCTTCATATGTTAGATCACGAGGGTCAAAGCAAGAGACGTGTACCCACAATGCCCAAGTTGATATCAAACATTATGTTGTGAAGGGGGGTGGTGATGTAAGAAATTAGAATGGGACAAAGAGTTAAAACGTTGAGAAAGTTGTGTTCTGGTACATTGTTTGAACAAAGGTAGTGTAGGATTGTGTAACTGCAGGTCTGGGCTGCGCCCGTCCAGGTTCTGCAGAACAATTAACCCTTTCAGGACACGTGTTATTTTTTAAAAAAAATAACACCTCCACACAGCTTTTGCGTTTTCAATGCAGATTCTTAAAACATAAGATCGCAGGAAGGGTTTTGAAAGATTAACGAACCAACGGCAACCTCAACCATAGCTGGATGGCACCTCATCAAATTGTTGAGAAGCAGAAATGAAGCATTTTACCACAAGAATAATGTGGACAGGCCGTCTGCTGTTTTTCTTACTGGCTTACAGCGTAGAGGTTACAGGAACATCGACTGGACTGGATTTCAGAACAAAGGCTTTGCCCAAATATTCTCTTAACAGGTGCTAGCCGGTGAGAATATGTTACAATTTAAGCACTGCAAGCTTATTATAATTTCCGCCGAGATCATTTCATAGTGCAGTACACACATATTGTACGCACATCCCAGACTTGGAGACATGTATACATTTTCCTGGATCGGAGGCCAGGGACACTGTGGCGAGTGACTCACATCCTAATTCACCACAGATGTCCATGGTGTGATAGAATTCTCTCCACTTGCCTGTATTAGTGCTGCTCCACAAACAATCAAGAGGCTCGACTTCACGGATGACAATGTAATCCGTTTGATCGATAACCAATCGTCAAATGTCACTCTCTCCACCATCGCAGGACAGTATCCTTTATCATCTGAATATTCATTTCAGGAGCTCTTGGAAGCTCATAGGAGAAAACCTCCCAAGATCTCTAACGCTCCCAATCCAGAACAGCAGGAGCAACGTACACATTAGATCAGACCACCTGAAAGTTCCCTGACAAGCCGCTCACCATCTTAACTTATAAATGTAATACCGTTCCTTTATTGTCTCTCGGTCACATTTCTGGGACTTCCTGACTGGGAGGGGATGGGCCTCATGCTTCACCTCTTCAGATTCCGTGCAATCTCATGTTAGAAATGGCGCATGCTCCATGAAGCAGTCTTGAAGATTTTCAGTCGAATGATAGCAGTGTTTCAGTGGTGAGATCACCAGGAGTGCTGGTGCACCGACACCACATGGACACAGTTCAGCACCATTTTATCAAGGGAAAGAAGGGACTGCCATGAATGAAAAAGTACAAACATAAAAACTGTACCTCGCCTTGTCAAGGTATAAGGAACCTCTTTTAAATCCATATCTGAACATTGCGTCCCTTTAATTCCTGTCTAGCTGGCTGGTCCAGCATTGCAAAATTAGGGTTTAAACGGCTGGCTTTCGGTTTTGACCCCCGCCCCCCCCCCCCTTCAGCCCCCGTGCTTTATATGTTCGTTGAACTGGCCCAAAGTAATTCCCCTCCATGTTGTGTTCTGTGTGACAGGGTCACGTGAAATACCTTTGATGGACTTGGCCGGGAGCCCCTTGGCGCTTTTGGAATTGCTGGTCTTGTTCGATTCTCGATTGATATTGCTGCAGTCCCTCAGAACCTCTGGAAAAAAAGGCAGGATCCATTTTGGTTTTCATTCTCTGACAGTAAGCCTCGATTGTCGCTATCACCTCACTCCCTGTCAAGTTTTAATGCTTCCAGCCAGCCTGTGGAAGTGCCAGTGGAGGCTAAAGATCTCTTTCAGTTAAGGACTTGTGCCTGACCACCTTCTTCTTCCTGCACAACGTGGGAGCTGTTAGCAAGTAATCCAATTGATTATGATTAGGCAACTATGAGACCAGAGATCTGAATTCACTCTCACCTGTTGAATTCTTCCTGAGGTTACAGAACAGAGAGAGGGGCTGTTTTACAACCCATTCAAGGCGTTCCTCTTCAGAACTTCAGTGTCACTCGGTGAGGGCTGGTTTTCCATCTGGTGGCCCTGACATAGAATTGCACAGACTTGAGGGGAATCTTCTCTGTCAAGCCCAAGTCACTGAAAGTCAAGGCAATGTCCCAGGCGAAGCATTGTCACCTGGGCGTTCAAAGTGAAGCCAAATACTAGAACATGCAAACCAATCGATGGTACACAACACCTCGCATTCTGAGGTCACCAACTGCAAAAGCCGCTATGTCAGCAGCCAAGATTATCATATCTCGTCCTGTTTAATTCCCATTATTTACATCCTTCCGCTTCCCCACTGTGTGACTTTCTTGTGGAAGTGTAGGGTGGAAGGGGTGTGATGGGACTAATTGGATCAGCGGACTGTTGCTCGATTATTACCAGGATATATTTATCTCTGCTAATGTTATGAATAAACTGTTTCTTTATGTTTTTTCTGAGAAATCTGGTGCCTGTATGTCATTGTTGCATTCTTGAATCAAATAACTCAGGAAAACATCCAGATTATTGGTGAATTCACGTACTTTGGGGCTCTGGAGCCTGTGGGGTTGTAAACTACCGCGCACTAGCCGACGGTGTCACATCGAAGGACCTTAGATCGTCCTTAGCACGTTGAAAACAATGCCTTGTCTTTCTGACACATGGTCACTTTTACGTGGGGACTCCGTCTGTCAATTTTCAAAGTGCAATTTCCGACATATTGTACAGTGATAATTTGCATTTCATCAATTTAACTGGTGAATAATTTTGGCTCGGATTCACTGTATTGTTCCCCTGACCTTCGTCCAAATAATGTTCTCTTCTGCCTTCACATGGGAGTGCAGAAAAGTTTCAATGGAGGAAGGGTGACACATTGAAGCGTGTAATGTTCCTCAACATTCCCTATCATTCCTGAGTAGGATCCACAATATGAGTGCTGTCTATTCAGTACGACTTATATACAAGTATGGAATAAACCCAGACGTGAGCCAACTAAATGTACTTATTGAGTACAAATCATTGAATGGAAGAAACGGTGCCCTCATGTATATGATTTCCACCATGGGCAGAGTGCAATTTGAATGAAAACCAACATTGTTTGAACCATGAACTGCTCACTATTTGAGCAGTTATTTAATTCTTTATTTGAATTGTAGAAGTGTGCATCAATACTGTATGAAACTTCCCATAGATTCGCTGAACTCTATATCAATGGACAGTTCTATGAAGTGGACAATTTAGGATGTGCAGGTGACGTAGATTGGCCATGATATATTGCCCCACATCGTCCAAAGAAATGCAGATTAGGTGGACTGACGACGCCAGATTGACCCTAAGTGTCCAAAAGTGTTCAGGTTAGGTGGACTGACCCCGCTAAAGTGCCCCTTAGTGTCCAAAGATGTGCTGGTTAGGTGGAGTGGTCATCAGAAATTGTCACTTAGCATCCAAAGATGTGCAGGTTAGCTGGAGTTACCAGTCTAAATTGACCCTTTGTGTCCAAAGGTGTGCAGGTTAGGACGATTGGCCATGCTAAATGTTCTCTTCGTGTTCAAAGATCCTCTGATTAAACTGATTGGCCGCGCCGAATTAACCCTTAGTGTCCAACGGTGTGCGGTTTACGTGGGGTTACGTGGATAGCTTGGTGGAATGGGCCTAGGTGTGGTGCTATTTTAGCTTGTCGGTGCAGTTTCGATAGGCCGGATTTCCCCCTTCCCATCTGCAACTTAGTGGTTCTATGCTTTATGTTTAAAGAACACAGGTTTCCAGCAAACCAAAACTCAGTGCGGCAAATGGGCCATGGAACTCCATAATTAGTTTATACAGTGAGCATGACGAACGGTTTTCCTTTGTAGAAGGAATCCTAAGTAGGAAAAAAACACACATTTCATATTTAGTCAAACCATTTATCAGAGAACACGGGATACACATGCTCGCACAGGGAACAGGAGTAATCTTGAACGTTCTTTGGAAAGGTCTGTCTAGAATGGCTCACTGGAAGTTGCAATGCTGCTGCCGGTAAAGTTTATTTAGCTTTGGGCACCTCTACTCAGATTCTGCTCATTTTTATCAATTACATTCCACGGATCTAAGGCATTCCATACAAGAACCTACGTATACAGTTCTCGTCTTTCTGCCACTTCTGAGTGAGCACCTTCCCTACGTCGACCCTTTCCAAACTGGTCTGTTTGGAAGACGTCGGTTGGGTCCCTGCACGGTTTGGTGCTCAGCTGATTGATCTCGGAGTTTTGGATCTGATTGCAAACCCCCTTATCGTTTAGCGGAATCGTTCCAAGTATTGTCAAATTGTGGCCCGTGGAAATTACGTCTCTCTATCTCTATGTCTCCCTCTCCCTCTCTGGGTGATTTGGAGAGGAAGCTTCAGAAAAGGGAAGCAGCTCTGGAACAAACCTGGCGTCAGAGGAACTGTTTGCGCAAACTCTCTCGCAACCGCACTGCTCTATAAAGGGGCTCCGAGCAAGTGCCGAGCAGAGGCATTGAAGGCATCACACCCACTGCACTTACTGGTCCAGGCACCATCGCTGCTCGTCCTAAATCTCAAGAAGCTCTTTCCCTCTTCGGTCCTGGTCTTCGATTGTGGTTGTCGATTGTGGTCTTCAATTGTCGTTTTTGATTGTGATCTTCAATTGTGGCCTTCGATTGCGGCCTTCTCACAAGGGGAGCTCGATGGATCCCAACTCCTCCTTCAGCAACGTGACCTGCCACCCGGCTGTCGTCAACTACCGCTACTTTGGCGCCCTGCTGGGGATCCTGGTGACGGCCGTGGGGACCGTGGGCAACGTCATGACCGTGCTGGCCTTCGCCACGGACAGGAGGATCCGCACCCGCCTCAACGTGCTCATCCTCAACCTAACGGTGGCCGACCTCATCTACTGCGCCTTCCTCCAGCCGGTGACGACCGACACCTACGTCCACTTCGCTTGGCGGCAGGGCGCGACCATGTGCCGGGTCTTCGGCCTGGTCCTCTTCCTGGCTAACTCCGTCTCCATCTTCAGCCTGATCCTCATCGCCATGAGCCGCTACGTCCTCATCTCGGACACCCGGAGGTTTGGCCGGGTCTTCTCCCGCCGCACGATGCCCTTCTTCGTCGCCCTTAGCTGGCTGTTGGGCCTGGCACTCTTCGGGCCCCTCTGGAATATCTATGTCTTCCTTCCGTCCGTCTGCACGTGTAGCTTCCACCGGGAGCGCGGGAGGCCTTACACCACCATCCTCACCATTTTCATGTTTGGCCTGGGCCTGGGCTGCATCGGGATCTTCTACTTTCTCATCCATCGTAAGGTGAAGGCGGTGGATCAGGCTCTGAAGGGTCATCGATTAGAGGCCGAAGGGGGCGGAAGGATTCCCAATGCGGCCCATGCCTCCGCCGCCGACAGCGGGATCGCTGACGGACCCAGCGTCAATTCCTTGTCCGGGGAGGCGGCCGCGCGGTCGACAGATGCCACCAACGCCGATGTCGCGGCCCCCAGCGGCGAAATTGCTCCCCAGGGCGGGGAGTGCGCGACCTCTAGCTCCCAGTCCAAGAGGAGCAGCAGTGGCGAATTTCAGAAGGTCACCCGCATGTGCTTCGCCATGTTCCTCGTCTACGTGACCTGCTACTTCCCCTTCTGCTTCCTGCATGTGGTGGACGGGAAGAAGCGGGCCCCCGTTCTCGTGCACATGGTGGCCGCCAACTTCACCTGGTTGAATAGTTGCATCAACCCCATACTCTACGCCATAATGAACCGGCAGTTCAAGGACGCCTACTGGGGGGTCTTCCGCAAGGCTGCCAAACTATTCACCCGCCCGGGGAGGCAGTAGGACGTTCTTCCTCCCCCTCCCTTCATCCCATCCAAGTGCCTGCTACAGAGGAACAGGAGGAGACCATTCAGCCCCTGTCCTTCAGGCTGTTGTACAGGAACAGGAGGGGGCCATTCAGCCACTCTCCTCCATGCTGTTACACATGAGCAGGTGAAGTTAAATCAGCCCCTCTACTCCTCAAACCTGTTACACAGGAGCAGGAGGAGGCCAATCAGCCGCCACTCCTCAAACCTGTTACACAGGAAAAGGAGGAGGCTATTCAGTCCCCCTCCACAGGCATGTTTCAAAGTAACAGGAGGAGCCCATTCAGCTTCCTCTCCTCCCCGTCGAACTTGTTACACAGGAAAAGGAAGGACGCCATTCACTCCCCCATTCCACCAGCATGTTGCAAAATAACAGGAGGATTCCATGCAGCTTCCCCTCCTCCTCGTCGAGCCTGTTACACATGAGTAGGAGGAGGCCATTTTCTGCCCTCTACCTCCCATCCTCGACCCTGGTAAGTTAGCATTTTAAATTACATTGAGTACCGTCGCTCGTGGGATCTTGCTGTGCGCAAATGGACAGCCCCGTCACAGGCAGCCACACTTAATAAGGACTACGCTGTCTGATCAATCGCTTTCTGAAATCCGGAGGGAAGAGAGGGGCTGACGGAATACAGGGTGAGAGAGAGAGAGAGAGAGAGACGGACAGACAGACAGACAGAGACAGATAAAGTGAAAAAGATAGGAAGAGAGAGGGCGACAGAGGGGAAAGAGAGGTATTGGGAGAGGTAGAAAGACACACAGAGAAAGAGACAGAGGCGGATAGAGACACAGAGATACAGTGTGTGTATGCATGTGTGTATGAGAGGGAGAGAGAGAGAGAGAAAGACACATAGACAGACGAGGCAGGGAGAGGCAGTGAGAGAGAGAGACAGGGAGGCATAGAGAGAGAGCGAGAGAGAGATAGATGGGAGGGGATAGAGTAAGGGAGATAAAGAGAGAAAGAGAGAGAGGGAGAGAGAGAGAGAGCGATTTACAGAGAAAGAAGAGAGAGAGAGAGCGGTGGCCGGCAACGGCCAGATCCAATAAAGTGAAAGTGTGGCTATATTCCATTTGCAATTGCAAGTGAGGAAATAGTGGACAGAAGTGCAGTAAAAGATGAAAACTCATATCGTTGTGGTTAGCATATGAGCAAGAACAGAGTATTAGCAAATTAACGGGGAGTTCTGGATATTTTTGGATATAATCCAATGGAAGAAGACTGAAGAATGTAATGGCGGAGATGGATCAATGTGCCCGTGTACATGAGTCATAAAGAAATACACTGAAGGTACAATAAATTGCGAGGAACAACAATGAACTCTTGTTCTTGGACGATTGAGTAGAATGGCAAAAATAAACTTTTTATGGAACTCCACAGAGCAACTGTAACCCTGTAACTTGCATTAGCTGCAGATCAGAGAAGTTTCACTGACTCCCACGATGAAGATGTTGGCTTGTGGGGGAAAGCAGAGTCAGTTGGGCCTAAAGTTAATGGCGCTGAGAAGAATGGAAAGTGATTGTATAGAAGCACAAACATTTCAGAGGGTGTTAGACAGGCTCGGTGTTGAGAGAATGTTCACAACAAGTGGGGAAATATTTTTAGTGGGCGCAGTATACAACCAAGATTAACCCATTTAAATGGAGTGGAGGACATTTCTCACCGAGTGTACGACATTCGATCATTTAATGCATTCAAGCCTGTGTTGCACAATGTTTTATATTTCAACCATAGAATCCATAGAACTCCTGAGGCTGCCATTTGG
Organism: Scyliorhinus torazame; assembly: GCF_047496885.1. Classification (NCBI taxonomy): domain Eukaryota; kingdom Metazoa; phylum Chordata; class Chondrichthyes; order Carcharhiniformes; family Scyliorhinidae; genus Scyliorhinus; species Scyliorhinus torazame. The sequence goes on from NC_092729.1 coordinate 66,127,451, forward strand.
CCGATCAAGTCTCCAGCGACACCTCCGATAGAGCCTGACACCAAGGCCCACTGCCCCCCTCTTTCCATAGCCCCACCTAAGCTGCACATCTGCCCTAGACGTTTTGATATATGGCAACTGGAAGTGAAATTCTGATCACAATGACTGCAACATTTTCAGCGTTAGTTTTGGCCCACTCTCCAGATCCATAGCTCAGTGACGTGCATAGCTCCAGCAAACTGCATGAGGAAGTTGTTTTATTAACTACTGCCGGGTGTGACCATTGCTTGAATTATTCGGGAACAGTGTTTAGTTGTTTAAGTGATAAAGGCAACAATTCGCCAAATATCACACAGTGTCTTTAGGCGACCAGAAACCTGGAGACAAGGCACAAAAATCAGCCAATATTGTGGTCAGTATTAGAGACGACAGCAGTACAAGTTGGGTGTCACAGTGGAAAAAATAGTGGTTTCAACTCGAAGATGCTTTAGTTGAAAGAAAGAGGAACTTCGCCACTAGCAGGAAGGACGGTGACTCAGAACTAACAGGATATCCCAAAATATATTCATCAAAACATTTTGCACTGGGTTCACGTTCTGCCCTCTAATTTAACTTTTAAAATCTCCTGCTAGCACTCGTTCACGAATGCACCCCGTCGATGCCAAATACCCCAACCCATTACCTGGTCCAGCTTGAAAGCAGATTACCATTTGATTGCCTCTCCTAAGCGAAACAGTGGTGCTGGAGGCCAAAAGGCCTGTACAACTATGTTTGTAACTGCCAATTCCTTGCATGTTCACTTCACAGCAGTTTTGTCACCACACTTGCCCATTGCTTTATTTCTGTGGCTTTGGGACACTTAACTGATTGATCGTCACAGAGGGCATTCAGAGCCAGCCAGACTCGACTGCATCCAAGCAACGCACAGGTCAACAGACTCCCAACTTCCATTCGATGATTGTCCCATCCTCCAAAACATGTCATAGAGTGAGCAGAGTCCGTCTGTTACCAGGCTCATTCAGATCCAACACTCTAACTCTATTTCTCTGCATAGACGCTGCCGGACTTGCTGAACCTATCCAGAATTTTCTGTATTAATATAACATGGAGACATCACCAAGCTTAAAGCCGAGAAGTCAGAGTTGACCTAAAAATATGAGCTGTGGAATTGAGAAGGTATTTTCTCCCAGCGAGAGGACAGAATACTCAATATGATACTTCGTGGAATAGTTGGGACTGATAAAAGTCATGTAATTTAAATGAGATTTGTGAGTCTTTGATATAAAAGATTATGCGGAAGTGGGAATAAAGTTGGATGAACCAAGGGTTCGGCTTCGGCCTCTTTATTTGTAGTAAATGCAAATATATTGAATTGGTATCAGGCGTGAAACGTTCCAAAATGTATTAACTGCAAGTCTGTGCATTCAGCTTCGGAACCTTTCACATGTAACCCAATGTAATTTAAACCTTACACACGGAGCAGTGTAAACGAGTAACTAATTTGTTTGAACATAAATCGTCAATAGATAATATGTCAAAACTGTTCATATATCTTCAGCTGTGCGAAATCTGGAGGGAAAATAAATATGTTTAATATCGAAGCAAGAATTTGAAAATGTAAGTGGTGTCTGGAAAAGGTTACACCAAAAGGTGTTGCTTCAGCACAGAGGCTCTTCATCGAGAAAAATAAGACGTTTAACGCTAACATAATGAAAATGGCACCGGAGCCAATATTGGAGCTGAGCACATTGGAACAATATTTGTATCTGTAATCTTTGGATAATTAATACACCTTGTCATTAATCAATTCCCTACTGGGTGATGGGGATAGGGTGGAGGTGTTGACCTTGGGTAGGGTGCTCTTTCCAAGAGCCGGTGCAGACTCGATGGGCTGAATGGCCTCCTTCTGCACTGTAAATTCTATGATCACCACAGTTACAATCTAAATATTAAAGGGCCCCATGGCAGGCTTCCAACAAAGAGCCAACATGGGCATATGAAATAGAAAGTATATTCGGCAACACTATTGCTTTTTTTCCGGAACTTAAGTGGCAGAATAGATCGGAGGAGCCCCTGAATGTGATGCATTTGCATTTTCAGGCGGATCTGAGTAACGTCCAACACAGGTTAATGAGCAACATTTGGGTTAATTGGGATTTGCAATGATACACTGGCATGGATTCAAAAAAGTATAAAATACATAATCGAAATATAGCAATACGTGGGTGATTGTCAAGTTACCGGAGCATGGTTAAAATGGGGCAACCCTCGCATCTCGACTTGGGCTCCAACTGCTCACATTATATGTAAAGGTCTTTGATGTGGAGAGGGTGGGGGTGTGTTTAGATATCAATAGTTCGTTCCAATTATTCTGCTGGCATAGACGTAGATGGGTATATCATCAGTGATTTCAATGTAAGGAGGTATCAAGGGATTCAGGCAGGCTCAAAGACTATTGATGATTACGACGATGGACAATGATGTGGAAACATGTAATGTTATCATTAAAGAAAAGGGAGCAGAGAAAAACTGAGAGTATTTCCAAAGTCGTGAGAGGTTGTGGAGGCTTGATATCCGAAGGGACTTGCATATCAGTGCTTATATGTAACTACATGCTAACATGCGGATTCAGCAATCAACTGGGAAGGCAGAATTATGCTGGCCTTCATTGCAAGACGATGTGAGTACAGAAATGTACACGTTTTGCTGTAATTGCATCGAGCCATTGTAAGACAACACCTGGACCACCGAGTACAGTTTGGGCTTCCTTAAGTAAAGGAGCATAAATGTGTAAACGAGATTGCACAGCATCGATTTTATAGGATGATCTATCCTGTAGTGTGGGTGTTCTCCCACGCGAAATTGAGGATACTGGAGTTATTTTCTATAGTAATAAATATTACAGCACCGGGTTAATGTCCAACAGGTTTGTTTGGAATCACTATCTTTCGGAGCACAGCTCCTTCAGACTCACCTGATGCTTCGGAGCGAAAGCCAGTGATTCCAAATATACCTGTTCAGGCGGATCTGAGAAACGTCCAACGCAGGTTAGTGAGCATCCCAGTCTACATTGTGGTTTAATGCTATAGTCTAGAGTAGCGAAAAATGAGAAATTATCTAATTGAAACAGGCATTACTTTCCAGAACACTAAAGGGCAGATGCAGAATGCAAGTTTCCCCCAGCCTGAGGATATATCCCCAAATTACAATGCGACCATTTTAGACATAGACGAGGAAGAAACACTTTCCTCAATGTGTTGAGAATCTACCACAGAAAGTTCTGCAGGCTCAGTCAAACAAGAACAAAGAACAAAGAAATGTACAGCACAGGAACAGGCCCTTCGGCCCTCCAAGCCCGTGCCGACCATGCTGCCCGACTAAACTACAATCTTCTACACTTCCTGGGTCCGTATCCCTCTATTCCCATCAGATTCATGTGTTTGTCAAGATGCCCCTTAAATGTCACTATCGTCCCTGCTTCCACCACCTCCTGCGGTAGCGAGTTCCAGGCACCCACTACCCTCAGTCATTGAACATATTCAAGACAGATGCCGACATATTTCTCGATCTGAAAGATTACCGGGATAACAAGATTGTGGGGGAACATTGCGGTGTTCTACCGGGTCAGCCATGATGCAGTTGAATGACGGTGTCGAAGCGAGGGGTGTGGAACGTTATAATTGTCAGAGATGGAGATGGGGAGAAAAATGCTGGGGACAGTTAAAAGTTGAAGCTCTGTTTCTTATGAAATACATTTGATATCTGCTCCTCTGCAGATAAATATCTCAGTGTTTTGCTCGTTTGCAGCAGGCGGGATGAGGAGATACAATTAATAAAAGTTTCCTGATCTGAACACTGACTAAATTATCCTTGAGGGTCGCTGAGAAGTACAGACAGCAAAGCATATCCTGCAAATGATCACAAAGTGAATGAGATTAGAACAAGACTAGAAAGTGCCATAAAACCTAGCAAGCATGCTGGTAGGGGTCAGTGTTACAATGGTAGTAAAAAGAATGAACATCAGAGAGGAAAACTGTAGTTTCAACTCGAAATTACAAAGAAAGGGGAACATGGCCACTGTCACGCAGTACACTGTCTCAGAACGAAAGAATTATGAAGTAAACAATGTCACAATGCTTTGAATATAACTTCTCAGACAAAGTTTGTACAACAGCATCAGAGGATGCAGATTCACAAATGTAAACCCCCAGCCTCCTCAAACTGTTCGACTTTGTCTGCAGACTCTGAGTGGGCTGCTGGATATGACGTCAGCGGTGAGACTGGCGGAGCTGCGCCCTCCTACCTGCGCTCCCTTGCCTGCATGGAACAGACGCAAAGGGGACCTGTCACCGCATTTGGCCGGTGCTTCCGTCAATACTGCAAGAGCTCTGAGCTGATTGGTAGGGCCAGCTTCTGCATTGACGAAAATGAGGAAACTTCGCAGACACGCGCCGAATGATCAATATCGAATTAAAATAAGCTATCAGAATCTGCTTTATTTGCTTTTAGTCATTTGTATACTTTTCGAAAGAAGTATTGTGCCTTGAAGACCACAGCAGCGAGAGGATATTTGTTGTATTTATTTGTTGTATTTAGTTCATATTTATTCCACCAAACAAAATATACTCATTCAGCAGCGTGCAATTATTGAACATTCCCCGAATGGCCCCTAACCCAGAAAGAGGGAAAAACATGTCGCAGAATAATGTACAGATTGGCGGATACCATGAAACCACAGTACTGTTCAGAACAAAGCGGATAGGACATGAGGAGATTGAAAGATTAACTCTGAGCACTCTGAGCCCTGCTGTACAGTTTGAAGGGTGTTAGTGTTTGTTCATTTTTCAGAATTACATCTGTGATATTCTCAGCTGCAGCAGACTAAAAAGGCGAGTGAAATACATGCACATTCTGTGAAATTATCTCAGTCTGAACATTGTGCCCTGTGTCTGATTTAGTTGTGATGAAATCACAGATTGATATCCTTGTTTCAATAACATTTAGATCATGCAGCTAAACCGGGCACGATTTGCTGATAACCTCCTGCTAATAATGAGAGCATGCGAATGGAAGTAACCTGAAGATCTGTTTTGAAGATTACTTTAGCAGCTTGCAAATATTCTACAAATTGTTCCAGACTCATTTATGAAATGAAACAGATTATCTCTGTGTCTCCATGAAATATCACGAGAATTGTGAATAGATATGTTAGATTGCTCCTGAAGATGAGAAAACACACTTACTGGATTCTCCCGACACCAGTGAAGAGTTTCACCTCTGCCATGACATACAGTTCCTCCAATTACTCTTGGGACATATTAAATGAAAGCGGGTAAATGGAGTTGAAATCAGCCATGATTGAATGGTGCCGTGGACTCGATGGGCCGAATGGCCTTACTTCCGCTCCCATGTCTTATGGTCTTATCTATCTACCTATCTATCTAGCTAGCTATTTACCTATCTATGAATCTTCTTTCTCTCCCTGTCTCCCTCTTCTCTCTGTCTCTATCTATCTAACTCTCTCTATCTATCTATCTACCTATCTGTCTGTCTATCTATCTATCTAACTACTATCTATCTATCCATCTAGATCGCTCTCCTCTATCTAAACCTCTAATTTGTCCTTTGGAACGCCTCGATTAAATCTGGGTTGGTAAATGTGTTCGAGACTGAGAGAGACAGCCTTGGACAGCGCAGTGTTTTGCGGAGCATCCGCAGAGCTCCAGTGACGCAGGTTCGTTACCGGCCTCGGGTGACTGTCGTGTGGAGTTTGTACTTGCTCCACGTGTCTGCGTGGGTTTCCTCCGGGCGCTCCGGTTTCGTCCCACATGCCAAAGATGTGCAGGTTAGGTGGATTTACCATGCTAAATTGCCCCTTAATGTCCAATCGTTTGGGTTGGGTTCCGGGGATTGTACGAGGACAGGATGCTCTTTTGGGGGGTCGGGGTGGACTCGATCGGTTGAGTGGCCCGCCTCTGCACTGGGGATTCTCGGATTCAATGACGAATTTTTGATCAGTGAGGGATTCGAGCGTTACTGAGACTAAGACGGGAAAGTACAAGTTGGGGTTTATCTCATTCGATCGGCCACGGCCACTGAATGGCCGAGCGGCCGACGTCCGCTCCGGCCTCTTGTGGTTTGACGGGGATCTTGGACGTGAACATTCATGTCCAACTGCAAATATTGCAATTTTGTGCAACGCGTTTCGTAAAACAAGACTTCACGAACAATGCAATATCGAACCCTTTATCTACCCCGCCACGCCTCTCTCCGAGAAGCACCTGAGATCCTCGGAGACTTTCAACAGACAAACTAGAGTCCAATGGTCCAGACTGAAAGCCACATTCCTTTGGGTCACTTTCACCTCCTGGCTCTTGCAAACACCAGCCTTTTCCAAAACAGCCTCCCCGAACATGCGCCGGAATGTGGCGGCGAGGGGCTTTTCACAGTAACTTCATTTGACGCCTACTTGTGACAATAAGCGATTTTCATTTCATTTTCATTTCATTCATTTTCAAACAATGCACATTAAAAGAAAAACATGACCACTGCAATCGAACACACTATTACCGCAGGGTTTTAACCCTTTAATTGCCCCAATACGTCGAACCCAATGTTCCTAAAATCATCCATTCGGCGTGGAAGGAGAAGTGTGATCGACAGTCCACTCTCACAAATCCCCGAAAGGGCTTACCGAAAAATGGTGGACATTGGACTACTCGGTTGAGCAGTCGATGGTGATGATGGTGCACTGGCACACGGAATAGGAAGTTCAATAGCTCTCTTTAATTCCGTCAGACTGGGAGGAAAGGATACCGCGCTCCAGGATTGATTTCTGAAGACATGAGGATATGTGGCTGGATTCTTTGTTTGTGGACCACGCATCACGAAATCGGCCCATCGGAGGCGGAGCATCGCGGGTGGGGCCGATAATGAGATACGAACGCGGTTGCAACTATGTGCGGGACGTGTCGCAATGACGCCGATTTGGACATCGCGATTCAGCGCTAAACCGGCGCACGCTGCAATTTCGGCGTCGGAGCTATTCTCCCCCCCCCCCCCGCCCACCCCCCGCCATTGCCCTGCCTGGTTTCGGCGTCAGGAACTATTCTCTGCCCGATCGCCGTTTCCGATTTTGATGTCGAGCAATGGAGAATCCCGCCCAGGGCTTATTAAAACAAAACTGTATTACCACCGCAGCATTAAAATATCTTTAATATCACACCAGAAAATAACTCGCAATTACCCCTAATCAATGCCAATTAACACAGCGCCCTAGTAATCCTTAACTGCTATCGTTACTTTCACTCAGACGGCCAAACCATCTCGCCTCTCAATCCACTTTGCGATGCAGTGAGCGCTCGGGAACACATGTTGTATGAAGATGTCCATAGAGACTGTTTTCAAAGGTCGACTTGAACCCCTGACAGAACAACGCAGAATGTCTGGCCGTATTTTTTCAGGAGCCTCTCGACTCGCCTACCAACCACAAAACTAAAACTGAACCTCCCCACCGGACTGCTTGACCCGCAGGCTCCTCCCGTTCACGTCATCATCTCCCGAAACCTAACACTGTCTCTAATTAACTACTCCTCAAGGGACCCTCTCAATAGATTTCAAAACCCGTTAGCCCAAACGTTTCATTGATGCTGTAATTGTATCTGGATCCCAGGATTACTACATGTGTGGGAACGTCGTGTAAAAAGAAATTGTTCATTGTTCCAACTTGTTCCCACTTCTTGAGGTCAGATTTATTGTCAACGTTCAGATACTGCTGATAAACTGTCTCTCTTGCAAGTTCTCCCATCTGGTCTATGCCCATGCATGATCGGCGAAGTGGCTGAACGATAGACGGCCGCAGAGCTTCCGGTGCCGTGGCCTGGCTGGCTCGGGCAATGAACCCGCAGGCGGTGGCCAGCTGGTCCTGGGGTAAGACGAAAAAGGCCTCGCGCTTCCGAGAACTGAATGGGGCCAGTTTCAAATGATGGTTTCCACTTCGTTTCTAGTGGACTTTGTCGTCGTTCCTTCCTCGCTCAATTTTGAGAACCGTCTTCAGGAAAGGTTCATGCCACACAATTCGCAGGCAGCGACCATCTCCAACAAGAGAGGACCGAACCATCTTCCCTTGACATTCAATGGCATCACCATCACAGAATTTCCCCCTCCCCCACTGCCGACATTATGTGTGTTACCATTGATCAGAAACTGAACTGGCCCCAGCTGTATTAATACGGCGGCTACCACGGCAGGTCAGAAGCTGTGAATCCTGCGGAGCGGAACTCACCTCCTGACCCCTCCCCCTCCAGCCACTCCAAAGCCTGTCCGCCACCGACAAGGACACGAGCCAGGAGTGTGATGGGGTAGTCTCCATTCGCCTGGCCGAGCGCGGCTCCTAAGACTCTCAAGAAGCTCGACACCATCCTGGATGAAGGGGCCACGCCCGATTGTTCCCCATTCCACACATATTCCAACTCTCCGCCAGCGATGTACACTGGCAGCCGTGTGTACCATCTACAAGATGCACTGCAGCAACTCAACAAGTTTCCTTAGACAGCAACTTCCAAAACGACGTCCTCGACTGCTATTAGGGCAAATGCAAAACATACTCGGCAACCCCACCACCTGGATGCTCCCCTCGAAGTCACTGAACTCCCGGTCTTGGAAATATATCGGCACTGTTCCTGGATCAAACTCCTGGCACTCCCTCCTTAACAGCGCCGCGGATTAACCAAACCCAGTCGAGATGGCAACAGGTTCAAGAAGGCAGCTGACACACTGCCTTTGGAAACGCACCTGGGGATGGGCAACAGACTGTGGAGCTCTGCGGCAGCCCACGTCCCATTGATGGACTTTAATAAAAACGAGTTTGGTGTCAGCGAAGTCAATCCGTAGATACAAGAAGCCAGCGTCTGTCTTTGCTGGGTTAGGCAATCCACGATGAGTGCCCGATGTGGCGACCGAGTTACCTGGCTTGTCCTGGTCTGGTTCGAGATTGACCCGGGCAGGGTATGAGGTGTTTCGCTGATAGCATGGAGGCGAGCTGAGCTTGGGCCAACAATTCCCTGTCGAACTTAGTCCCTCATTCCAGGGGATGTATCCACTGTCATATAACGCTATTGACTCGGATTAAAGCACAGATTGACAATTTCCAAATCCCAATGACATTAGGATTAGGGCGACAGTGTGGGAAGGCATTAAAGAGGATTATCATCCATGGTCGTGTTGCACAGTACAGCACGTCGACAACCTGAATAGCCTACTCCTGTTCATATCTACCTGTCCTGGTAATGCATTATGGGGAACATGTAGATTGAGCTTTCCTCTGTATCTAACCCCGTGCTGCAGCTGGCCTGGGAGTGTTTGATGGGGACAGTGTAGAGGGAGCTTTCCTCTGTATCTAACCCCGTGCTGCAGCTGGCCTGGGAGTGTTTGATGGGGCAGTGTAGAGGACGATTTACTCTGTTTCTAACCCTGTGCTATACCTGTACTGGGAGTCTGATGGGGTCACTGAAGAGGGATCTTTACTCAGTATCTAACCCCGTGCTGTACCTGTCCTGGGAGTGTTTGATGGGGCAGTGTAGAGAGAGACTTACTCTGTTTCTAACCCTGTGCTGTAACTTTCCTGGGAGTGTTTGATGGGGCAGTGTTGAGGGAGATTTACACTGTTTCTAACCCTGTGCTGTATCTGTCCTGGGAGAGTTTTATGGGGACAGTGCAGTTTGATTTTTGCTCTGCATTTAACTCCATGCTTCACCTGTCCTGGGATTGTTGGATGGGGCAGTGTCTAGAGAGCTTCACTCTTCAGCTAACCCTGTGCTGTACCTGTCCTGGAGTGTTTGAAGAGAAAGTGCAGTGTGCATTGTATTCTGTATCTACCCCCATTCTGTACCTGTCCGTGAAGCGTCTTGAAAATCATTAGAGTAGATGAGCCCCCAGGGCCTGAAGAAATACTTTGCAAGGCAAGGGATTAAATTTCTGGGCCTTGACATAAATCGCTGTACCCTCATTAGCTACAGATGAGGTCTCAGAGGAGTTGAGGAGAGCGATTGTCGTTCATTTGTTTAAGTTGAAAGTCAGAAGCTTTTTTCCCAGACTGGAAGAGTCAATTACTAGTGGACATAGACTTAAGGTGCGAGGGACAAAGTTTAGAGGAAATGTCCGACGAATTTTTCTTTACACAGAGGGTAGTGAGTGCCTAGACTTCTCTGCCGGGGTGGTGGTCTAAGCAGGTACGATGGTGATATTTAAGAGGTGTCTTGACAAATACATGAATAGGATGGGAAAAGAGAGATATGAACCTTGGAAGTCCAGAAGGTTTTAGTTTAGACGGGCAGCATGGTCGCTGCAGGCTTAGAAGACCTGTTCCTGTGCTGTACTTTTCATTCTTCTTTGTTCTTTGTTCTCACAACAATACCCACAATACTGATAACAAAAGAGCCAATCATGTATACAAGGAAAACTGTTATACAGTTACCCCAAACAGTCAGTCGGAGCATCAACTCCAACACTGACAGTGATCAATAGCTCCACGGAAAAGGGGAGCATGGACACAAATCTGAGAACAATAGACCGGGACGTGGTAACAATGCATCAGAATCCGAAAACTATAGATTGGAACGTCACAACAATGGGAAGGAGTTTATTCGAGGCTCTTGACTATATTTCCCAAGACTCGATTCGATTAGCATTCAGGATTGAAGTTGAACTTATGCTTATTCAAACGGGATACTATCCGATCGTGGCCATGGTCGGTGTGTCTGGTGAGTCTCACTTTCCAGATATTTATTACATAAACTCTGTTTAACTGCATTACTGTTCTTGTCATTAACTCCGCCCAGTTTTCTGCTGTTGTACCAGCTAAGTCTCTGAATCCAGTTATTACCTCTGTAAAACACTGCAAATTACTTTAACATTTTTATACTTCACTCTCTCCTCTCACTCCCAGTGGAATTGCTGACAAGTCCCTATATGCTACTACTATATTTGTTATCCATTTTTCAAGTATCGCTCTCCTTCTTATTTAAGTCACGGATCATGGACAATGACATCTGTTCCCATCGCAGACTCTGTTCCCTATCCACTGGCTCCCTTCCTGTACCTGAGACTGTCAAGACTAATTACAACTTCTGTTATTCTTTACCCTGAGCTGATTTCTGAGAACATATATATTCTATCGTTAATCATGTCCACTGTCACATGCAGAATATCACCCTCTGGCTAACCCCAGCTGTCAATGTGAATTAAAGATCGACTATCCAATTCTCTGCTGAATATCCTTCCTGTTACAAAGCTGCAGGATCGAAGCTCATCCCAATCTCTGGTGACATTCCCGTTATCCATTGTCGTTGTGCTCACTGACCCCGATCACATGCCGCCCTGGCACAGTCCTTAATTTGCTCTCCACCTGACCCATTCCCCCCCCAAGACTGTGTCCATCTCATTAACCAAATCTGTGTCCAATTCCCGAACTGTTCTTGCTGGTTCCCGTTGAAACAGCGCCTGGAAATATTCCCCGACTCCACAAGCTCCCCTTCCATAACCCTGCATCTGGATTATCCGGCCGCCGACGCCGAAATCCCGTTTTGCTACCGGTGATAGGCCATTGCCTGAGGCCCTCTCCCCGATGCTCCGTCCTGACCGGATGCCCGATGCTGCCGTCCTGCTCGGCCCCAGCTGCACTGGGCCTCGGTTGCCGTTTTACTCTTTTTTTTCTGGCATAAAGCTCCACCGTTCCCTCGCCGGCATCGGGACATAGTCCCAGAATCGGAGAATCCAGCCCCATGTGTCTTCCTGAAACCGTTATTTTTACTGATCCAGCCCCTCTTGAACCTGTGCTGCGGAAATCTCGATCCATAAATGGTACATCCACACTGTTGGTCACTTCCAGAGTGACCTGTCAATCGCCACATGCTGGACAGATATCGTGTCCGGGTGTATCCAGCTTGGGTAGATAATGTGAGCTGACTTCCGAATGTGACATCAATGAGCTATGTCAATCAATCTACCAGTCCCTGCATTTTACCTTCCCTATTCCTGTGAATTACCTCCACCTCTAATTTGTCACATTACATTTTCAGAGATCCCCACAATGTGTTGCCTTTAAGAATGTGTCCGAATCCAGGATTTCAGTGAATGTAAATCCCTCAGGATCTCGCCCTAGTTTTGATATTGCCTCCAGAGAGTCACTTGTGCTGCTGTGATAGAGTTCAGACAACCTGAAATCCTGGGTTCAGTTCCTCGCGTCTCCAGTGTGCAGCGCCATGTTGGACAGAGGATTTCAGCAGCGCTGACGCGTGTCTTTGAAACTTGTCCCGTGCCTGTACACTGGGGATCTGTGTTAGACACTCTCTGCTGAACATATGTTCAGAATGTGGAGATGCCGGCGTTGGACTGGTGTGAGCACACTAAGAAATCTCACAACACCAGGTTAAAGTCCAACTGGTTTGTTTCAAACACTAGCTTTCGGAGCACTGCTCCTTCCTCAGGTGTTTAGCAATAAGATTAACCCGTCTAGTGTTATTCCAAATGATCCAGGGATATAACTTGCAGCTGAAGGGATTTTGACTTAATTCTGTTGTGGTAAGTAAAGGTCCTGTAGAGGTTTCTGGAAGATGCATTGTGAACTGCTGTATACTTTGAGGGAGGACAGAGGACTTGGTGACCCAGGCCTGGGCGAGGAATGGGGACTGTAGTTAGGGAGTATCTGGGGCTGTAACATGACCGGCAAATGGTGCAGAGGCTGCAGAGTGTGGTAGCTCTGGAAAGAGAGTGGTGGTGGGGCGGGTCCTCCTTCGATGTGGTTCAGAAGAACATAGTGGTATTATCGCTTAACTGGTAATCCATTGAAGAAGGACAATATTCTGGACGCACAGGTTCCAATTCCAGCACGGAAGTTGGTGGAATTTGAAATACAGAAGAAACAAAGTCTAGAATTAAAAGTCTAATGATCACCTTGAAATCATTGTCAATAGGGGCTGGTTTAGCATAGGGCTATAGATCTGGCTTTTAAAGCAGACCAAGGCAGGCCAGCAGCACGGTTCAATTCCCGTACCAGCCTCCCCGAACAGGCGCCGGAATGTGACGACTAGGGGCTTTTCACAGTAACTTCATTTGAAGCCGACTTGTGACAATAAGCGATTTTCATTTCATTTCATTTTCAATTGTAGTCAAAATCCATCGGTTCATTAATGTCCTTTAGGGAAGGAAATCTGACTTCCTTACCTTCTATGACCTACAAGTGACTCCAGTGTCACTGCAATGTGGTTGAATCTTAACTGTCCTCTGAAAGGGCCGAGAAAGTTACTGAGTTGTATCAAAGTACATTCAGGTCACAAATAAACAAAAGTGGGTGGATCACCCGGCATCGACCCTGGAACCGGTAATAAGAACGGCAAACACAGTCCTGTGGACCCTGCAAAGGTCTCATTAATAACATCTGGGGGTTGTGTGGAAATTGGGTGAGTGTCTCACAGACAAGTCAAGCATCACAGACATTATTATCGAAGGAGAATAATTGATGAAGCGGCTGAAGATGGATGGGCCGAGGACACTATCCTGAGCTGGCAATGCCACCAGGAAAACAGGGGCCAGGGCGGAACTGGGAGATACGCGAGGACGAGGAAGAGGATGTAAATTCCTGAATTTGTTCAATCTGATAGATTATGTTCTCATTGTTCAACTTCCCTTTCCCTCCATGAATCCCCCAATCTCCTCTGTTACACCGACCTGGGACCACCACTGGGACCGACCTGGGACAGTTGCCACTTGACCACCATCCTGTAATAAAAAACAACGAATACACCTGATAATTTTGATGTTTAACAACAACATGCCCAATGTTACCAACTGAACAACCCTCCGCCATCCTCTACTCCCCTGGTTCCCGTATAGTGGCTTCTTCCGACTTGTCAAGGGCTCCTGCCCAGAGCTTCCCCAGTAACTGCAGCACAGTGGGCGAAGGCTGCTGTCTTTCAATGGGGAAGACGACAGGTGGTTTGCAGGAAATCGACGAGCAGCTCTGGGACTGAAGGGCTCCTATTCAGACTGTGCCACCTTGACATGTGCAGCAGTAGTCTGGGCTGATGTGTATCAGTAGGGATACTGGTGGTGAATGGAGTACAGATATCGTCGCTAAATACTCTGCAAAAGGAGCGAGTGGCCGAATAACTGTTACTGTATAACTGAGTCAACGGACTGAATGAACTCTATATATTATTATTATCAGCTCATCCTATTCCTGTGTGACAGACACGAGAGATTGAACGATCTGCTCCAGTTTCCGTACAACAGACTTGAGTGACTGAGCGGTAACCTCCTCCTATTACGGACTAGCAGATGAGGTACCGAATGGGCTGCGCCTCCCATTCTTGTTTACCAGTCTTTAGGGACTGAAGGGCCTCCCCGGATTCTGTTGTAACAAACACGAAGGGCTGAATCGCCACCTCCTGTCTTTGTGGCGCTAACTTGATATACTGAAGGTTTCCTCCTCCTGTTGAGCTGTAACATTTTCGAGAGACTGAATGGGCTCCTCCTCATCCTTATGTTCTGGCCCAGCTGACTTGAGGGACCAAATCATCTCCTCCTCCTTCTGTTATCCTGTAAATGATTGAACGAGTGAATATCCTCCAACCGCCTGTTCGGGCTCGAGGAATTCAATTGCCGCCTGCTGCTCCTATTGTAGTGCAACAAAGACAAGGGAATGAATGGCCTCCTCCTCCTGTTCCTGTGTAATCGACTTGAGGTACTCCTGCACCTGTTCCGGGTTAAGACACTCGAGGGACTGAATGGCCTCCTCCCATACTGTTGCGGTGTACTAATCTGGAGGTTTATGTGTCTGCGGTTGACAGTGTCAGTGTGACAGTGCCGTGCTCAATCTGGTTGTCACCAGTTGCATCTAGCTCTCGCCAGTGGCTAACAGTCTAACTATTGCAGCATGAGACGTGATTGTCAGTCTCTCCCGTCATTACGGGGCATCCTCATCAATAAGTCCTGTTTAGTAGATCCCCGTGGCGACTTGCCGAAACTGGGCACCTCCCAGACCCAGGCTCAGCTAGAGGGGAGTCGGAGGTCCTCAGACATGTGGAATGCTGGCTCACTGACATGTTGTTTCGACATGGTATCCTCGATCGATATCCCAGCTACAGGTCAATAACTCCCCTGCATTCTGCCGGTCTCGGGAGGTAGTTTTAATGGAGTAAATACTGACAGAAACTCCGGAGTGAATTCCTGTAGGTGGGAATCTGCCATCTATCAGGCAGCTTTCTGACAAGCCCAGCAGCAGAACTGGTACCAGACAGCACTGATTTCACCCTTTGTTGTGAACAATACTAGCAATGGCCAGGGAGAGATCCTGATGCTTGGACAACTCAGGTTCTCCAGACTATTTACCCAGGCCTGTACCCTGGAGAGGACACTCCAGCTTTGTGGTTCCCGATGGCACAACACAGGAGGAAGCAGTTATCGGTTATAAACTCGCACTGGATTGGCACAGAGCCTGAGCACCAGGGGTTGCTGTCGGCACTGGGATAAAGCATCAAGTTTCAGTGAACAGCGACCTTCCATCGCCCCCTGTCCGTTAGCTGCTGTCTCACGCGGCCTACTGGTTTCAATGGATCAGTGATGCTCAGGGAGCCCTCACTTAACAGGCAGGTTGTTAATCTGTGCACCAGGCGAGACAAACTCCACAAAAAAAACCAGCAGTCTTTCACACCACAAGCTGGAACAAAATGACCCAGTGTCCTGCTCTGACCAATGACCTTCCGCAGTTTGGTGATGTACACAAGACAGCTCTGATCGATAATGAATTTACACGGCTCATTTCTGAACTGTAAGAAACTGGACCCGCTTAACGTGGATCCTGTAAAGAGAAACATGACACATTATTGTGACAAGGGAAAACCCAATAGGCAACCAAGGAGACTGCAGACGGGTTCACAGTAAATATATCAATTCAATCGTGATCAGAAAGGTGTTTTAATCTTCACTTGTCAATAAGCGACAGTCCAATTTACCTAATTTAACTACGACCCGTCAGTCACACCCTGATTTCAAGGATCAGTTCTGAGAGACACTTATTCTTGCTGTCAGCAGAATTCCCAGGTCCGAGGGAGTGGATCGTCTCGCGGTCTTCACCCCTAGTGTGGAATCGCCGACGCAGCTTGTTGAACGGAACTGGACAGAGATTGCTGGAGCTCTGTTATTCTCAAGAAATTAGCAAATCTTCTCCGGAGCATTCAACACGTCATCAATGAAGACGAACATCTTGCTAAGGCCATCCCCACACCCACACTTCTTGCCTTCAAACAATCGCGCAAACTTTGCAGCAAACTACCCAGCCTTCAAGAGAACAGTGACCGCGACACCACAAAGTTCAGCCATGGCAACCTGTGCAAGACGTGCCAGATCATAGACAAGGGCACCACCAATACACATGAGAATACCACCCACCGGATATGCGGTACATCCTCAGGTGACTCGGCCAACGTTGTCTACCTCATACGCTGGAGGAAAGGATGCCCCGAAGCGTGGTACATTGGCGAGCCGATGCAGACGCTGCGACACCAGATGAACGGACATTGAGCGACAATCGCCAGGCAGGAATGTTCCCTTCCAGTCGGGGAACATTTCAGCAGTCAAGGACATTCAGCATGTGATCTTCGGGTATACGTCAGTATTCACACAAAAAAGGACAATGTTGTCGAGGAGAATACTGAGATTCAGGCTATGAGACTAGAAGGGCTTAAGGTTCATAAGGAAGAGGTGTTAGAAATTCTGGAAAGTGTGAAAATAGTTAAGTCTCCTGGGCCGGATGGGATTTAACCTAGGATTCTCTGGGAAGCTAGGGAGGAGATTGATGAGCCGTTGGCTTTGATCATTAAGTCATCTTTGTCTACAGGAATAGTGCCAGAAGACTGGAGGATAGCAAATGTTGTCCCCTTGTTCAAGAATAATTCACAAACGCTTTCCACGCGGGCTGCTCTCGGGGTTTATGTACCAGAGGAACGCGCCTGCAGGAACAATCGCTCCTCATGAAACGCCGGTACAATTCAGACAAAAGCTCCGGGATGGAGATTGTGGCGCCCGTCGTCGGTAGTTGGGGCAAAGAGGGAGCTCTCTATGCCACGCACAGACCCTGAGGTCAGGGAGCCGCCACCCCCCTCAGCAGTCATGAAAACAAACACCTCGGTTGTAACATTGCATCGGTGTAAGGACATTATTATAAAACTTTTGTCTCTTTTGTGTTTCCTTTTTTTATCTCCGTTCTTCTGTCTGCTTTAATCTAAAATCATTTTGTTAGCTGCTGCAACATTCCTGCGCCCTTTGCGATATCTGTTTACATTACAGTCTTTGGACCTTTGAATACCCCGATCCTGATGGACTAATCCGGAGCGGCCCTTTTGATTCTGTGGCGGAACATGTGTTGTCAAATCGATAGACTTGTCAGTCAGCCAATCGGGATTTGTGGCAGTTTCAGCCATCTCCTATTGTTTCCTGTGATTGGTGGAGCCAGACCGAAACTTCCGGAGAGGAAGCGCGTCTTCTGAAAAGTTCAATGTTGTTTTCAATACGATGAAGGAAGCCAGCAAGCACTGTTGCTTCACAGCGCCAGGGTCCCGGGTTCAATTCCCATCTTGGGACGCTGTCTGTGCGGAGTCTGCACGTTATCCCCGTTTCTGCATCGGTATCCTAGGGCTGCTCCGGTTTACTCCCATGAGTCCTGAAGACGTGCTGTTATGTAATTTGGACATTCTGAATTCTCCCTCAGTCTACCTGTACAGGCGCAGGAGTATGGAGACGAGGGAATTTTCACAGTAACTTCATTGCAGTTAATGTGAACCGACTCCAGACAATAATAAAGCTAGTAACGACCTTGAAGACTCTCTCTTTCTCTTTCTTTGGCAGACGATCAAAAAGGCAATCCAGCTGAATATGTGTAAGCGCTCTTATTTAAAGGACAACGATCACTGAGGGTGCTGCAGAATTCCCGGGGAGACGGGAGGTCCGGCTGGTGGCAGAAAAGCGGAATTACACGTATCCGAAACCCCCGTGTACAGCACTATCTGGTGATGGCTGATTGAATTGCACTCACCTGAACATCCTGTATATCGCTCCATCTGGCGAGCAAACACGGATGTGCGCCGACCTGAAAATTCTTGCGCAAATCAATTCCTCGAGGTCGCAACCACTGCATTGGAGCCTCACCTCAAGAATTTCCCTTTGACCCCCGTTGTATTTGTCGTCCAACACTTACCCTGTGTCTGTCTTGAGTGTTTCCGGGCGCAGATTGGGAACCGTTCTGGGGTTAGGTAGACTGGTAGACCATTTCCCTGTTATTTCTGTTTTTATATTTTCATAATGTCTTCTCATTAATGCTAAAAAGGTCCCAGATGTTTTATTTATAAATCCAACGCCTGTAGCTTTTTGGTGCAGTGTTGGTTAACGATCATCGGGAAAAACGCAAATGTTTGCTTCATTCAGTTACGGTGGGAACCAGGATGTGTGGGGCTGGAATTGGGTGTCCTGCCATAAATCCAAGACTCGGCCGGGATTGGAAATGTTTGGCGGCGAATTTGCAATACAGTGTAAGCTATAATAGAGACGTCAGGGTTGTAGCAATATAACAAGGTGGCTATGGAAGCTGCGAAGAAGTTCCTCCAGGTAGACGACATATCTCTGTTTTCTTTGGGGGAGCTTCGCAAAGACCAGCTCTTCGAATTAACAAGGGAATTAAAACTGGTTTTACCAGCTAAAGCCAAAAAGGCGGATGCGCTTGATGCGATTAAAATTTGACGCGGGTGCCCAGAGCGCAGGGAAGCCGACACGATTGTGCAGAATCAGAGACTTTGTCCGGTGGGAGAGGATCAGGAGAGAACACGGTTACAGTTTGAGCATGAAATGGAGTTAAAACAAATGGAAATTAACATATCCAAATGGAGATGAAGCAGAACGCAATGGAAATGGAAACGTAGAGAGCAGAAAGAGAAAATGAGTAAAGACAAAGAGAAAGGGAGCGATAGGACGGATAAAGGGTGTGCGAGTTCCAGCTTGGCACACTGAAAAAGAGTGGAAAGCTGCTACAAGGTGATGTAGATCCACGTCCTCGAACAGAACTTTTATGGAGGTTTATGTCGGCTCTCCCAATTTTAGAAGAGAAAATGATAGAAACATTCTTTAGAGGTTTCGAGAAACCAGCCTCAGAAAGGGAGTGGCCACAAAGAGAAGTAGACATTAACCCTGCAGAGTAATTTGACAGTGAGTTTATGCAGACTTGTCCGATCAGGACTCGCGGGATTATGACTCGGAAAAAGGCTATTCCAGATGCATAAGAATTGGTTCCCGGAGAAGATTGGGAAAATACCGGAATTTGAAAAGACTGCAGAGATAAACTTTGCAGAGTTAGAAAGGGTTAAGCAGAATACTTTTAAAGAGGTGGGTACCAGAAGTAGGAATTGCAACTACCTGTGACCTCTGAGAGATCTAATTCTCTTCGACGAGTTTAAGAATGCCGTACCTTCAATGATACGAACTCATGTAGATGACGAGAGAGTACAAAGACAAGAAACAGTTATAGCAGATGATTACGAGCGAATCCAGAAATTGAATCATTTCTTCCTTCACCCCCATAAATTAAAAATAGTTACGAAGAGGTAGAGTGAGAGGCCGACAGGTATCCAAGGTAAAGAATGCATAGCTGGGAGGGCGACGAGTTCTCTGAATCAGACCAGAAAAGGGGTGGAAGTGAGATTGGCAAGCCTCGATGTTACCGTTTGAATAATGTGGGGCTTGTTCGAACAGCCTGTTCGAAGTTGCAAGGAAGGCCCATGGGAGTTGTGGGGTTCTGAGAAGGATCAAAAGTAATGAATGCTTTGCTGCAGACGGTAGCGCTGACTGGATTAGGGGAACTAAGGTAAACGTCGCAGTACAAGCAGGTGTAGACAATGAAGTAGATGAGATATATGTCAGTTTCGTGTCTCAGGGAAAAGTCACTCCAATTTCAGTATCGCGTTTAAGAGACACATGGGCTACTGAAACTCTTGTGCTGTAGAAAAATCGAGTCCTTCCTCCAGAAACCTCAGTAGAAGCTGAGGTATTTGCGATTGGGATGGGTGGAAGCTGTATCGCAGTTGCATTGTAGAAAGTGCAGTTTGTGTGTGACATGGTGGCAGGTCCAGAACTTCCGGCACGGCAGGACAGTGGTTCGCACTGTTGCTTCACAATTCCAGGGTCCGAGGCTCGACTCCCTGCCTGGGTCAGTGTCTCTAAGGAGTCTGTACGTTCTCCCCGTGTCTGCGTGGGTTTGCTCCAGGTGCTCCGGTTTCCATGCACAGCCCAAATGTGTGCAGGAAAAGTGGATTAGTCATGCTACATTTACCTTAATGCCCAAAGAGTTTAAGTCGGATTGCTGGGTTGCAGGGATAGGGTGGAGGCTTGGGATTGCCGGGGTGCTCTTTCCAAGGGCCGGTTCAGACTGGATGGTCCGACTGGCTTCTTCTTCACTGTAAATTGTATGATGCTATCAATCCTGGAATGGTTAGGGAATTCCCAGAGAATTGAATAGCCATCGTGTTGGGAGCAATTTAGCAGGCGTGAAGATTGTATCTTCAACTTTGATCACGGAGTGTCTGAGGAAGGTACTGAAGTGTGCACCTGAAAATGCGGATTAAAGGACATGCAGGAGCCAGGTAACCCCATTAGGCACTAGAAGATTTCTATAAAGTGGTGTTCATAGATTTTGGGCATGTATGAAGTTACCATGGTAATGAGATAGATGCAGAGCACTTTCAGAGCAAAGGAGACAGTAAGGATAAGGACTGTTGGTGAGGATGAGTCACGCGAAAGATTTGACTTCGACCTATGTGCTGTTACGAACAAAGAACAAAGAAAAATTACAGCACAGGAACGGGCCCTTCGGCCCTCCAAGTCAGCGCTGACCCAGATCCTCTATCTAAAACTGTCGCCTACTTTCTCAGGATCTGTATCCCTCTGCTCCCTACCCATTCATGTATCTGTCTAAATACATCTTAAATGATGCTATCGTGCCCGCCTCTACCTCCTCCTCCCGCAATGCATTCCCGGTACCCACCACCCTCTGCGTAAAGAACTTTCCACGCATATCTCCCTTAAACTTTTCCCCTCTCACCTTGAATTCGTGACACCTAGTAATTGAGTCACCCACTCTGGGAAAACGCTTCTTGCTATCCACCCTGTCTATACATGTCATGATTTTGTAGACCTCAATGATGTCCCCCCTCAACCTCCGTCTTTCTAATGAAAATAATCCTCATCTACTCAACCTCTCTTCATACTAGCGCCCTCCATACCGGGCAACATCCTGGTCAACCTCCTCTGCACCTTCTCCAAAGCATCCACATCCTTTTGGTAATGTGGCGACCAGAACTGCACGCAGTATTCCAAATGTGGCCGAACCAAAGTCTTATATACCTGTAACATGACATGCCAACTCTTGTACTCAATATCCCTTCCGATGAAGGAAAGCATGCTGTATGCCTTCTTGGTCACTCTATCGACCTGCGCAGCCACCGTCAGGGTACAATGGACCCGATATCCAGATCTTTCTGTACATCAATTTTCCCCAGGGCTTTTTCATTTACCGTATAGTTCGCTCTTGAATTGGATTACCCAAAATTCAACACCTCGCATTTGCCCGGATTGAACTCCATCTGCCATTTCTCCGCCCAACTCTCCAATCTATCTAAAATCTGCTGTGTTCTCTGACAGCCCCTTCACTATCTGCTACTCCAACAATCCGAGTGTCACTTGCAAACTTGCTAATCAGACCACCTATACCTTCCTCCAGATCATTTATGTATATCACAATCAACAGTGGTCCCAGCACGTATCCCTGTGGAATCACTGGTCACAGTTTTCCATTTTGAGCAATTCCCTTCGACTACTACTCTCTGTTCTTTATCCATCTACCTAGTACACCCTGGACCCCATAAGACTTCACTTGCTCCATCAGCCTACCATGGGGAACCTTATCAAATGGCTTACTGAAGCCCATGTATATCACATCTTCAGCCCTTCCCTCATCAATCAACTTTGTCACGTCCTCAAATAATTATATTAAGTTGGTAAAACATGACCTTCCCTTCACAAAACCATTGCCTAATAATCCCATTTTCTTCCAAATGGGAATAGATCCTCTCCCTCAGTATATTCTCCAGCAGCTTCCCTACCACTGATGTCACGCTCAGCGGTCTATAATTATCTGAATTATCCCTGCTACCCTTCTTAAAACAGGGGACAACATTATCAATTCTCCAGTCCTCCGGTACCTCACCCGTGTTCAAGGATGCTGTTAAGGCCCGAGCTATTTCCTCTATCAAACTCTGAGAAAGATCCCATCCGGACCTGGGGACTTGTCCACCTTAATGCCTTTTAGAATGCACAACACATCCTCCCTACTTATGCCGACCTGACCTCGAGTAATCAAACATCTATCCCTAACCTCAACATCCGTCATTTCCCTCTCCTCGGTGAATACCGATGCAAAGTACTCTCTAAGAATCTGACCCATTTTCTCGGATCCACTCATAACTTTCATCCTTTGTCCTTGAGTGGGCCAACCCTTTCTCCATTTACCCTCTTGCACCTTATATGTGAATAAAAGGCTTTGGAATTTTCTTTAAGCTTGTTTGCTAAAGATATTTCATGACCCCTTTTAGCCCTCTTGATTCCTCGTTTCAGATTGGTCCTACATTCCCGATATTCTTCCAAAGTTTCGTCTGTCTTCAGTCTCCTAGTCCTTATGTATGTTTCCTTTTTCCTCTTAGCTAGTCTCACAATTTCACCTGTCACCCATGGTTCCTTAATCTTGCCATTTCTATCCTTCATTTTCACAGGGACATGTCTGTCCTGCACTCCAATCAATCTCTCTTTAAAATCCTCCCGTATATCAAATGTGGGTTTACCTTCAAACAGCTGCTCCCAATCCACATTCCCCAACTCCTGCCGAATTTTGTTATAGTTGGCTTTCCCCCAATTTAGCACTCTTCCTTTACGACCACTCTCGTCTTTGTCCATGAGTTTTCTAAATCTTCCGAATTCTGATCACTATTCCCAAAGTAATCCCCGACTGAAACTTCAACCACCTGGCCGGGCTCATTCTCCAACACCAGGTCCAGTATGGCCACTTCCCGAGTTGGACTATTTACATACTGCTCTAGAAAACCCTCCTGGATGTTCTTTACAAATTTTGCTCCATCTAGACCTCTGACACTAAGTGTATCCCAGTCAATGTGGGAAAATTAAAATCTCCTATCACCACCACCCAGTTGCTCCTACATCTTTCCATAATCTGTTTACATATTTGTACCACTATCTCACGCTCCCTACTGGGAGGTCTGTAGTACAGCCCCAACTGCACCCTTCCTATTTCTGAGCTCTGCCCATATCGCCTCACTGCTCGAGTCCTCCATAGTGCCCTCCTTCCGCACAGCTGTGATATCCTCTCTGACCATTAATGCAACTCCTCCACCCCTTTTACCTCCCTCTCTATCCCGCCTGAAGTATCAATATCCTGGGATATTTAGTTACCAATCATGCCTTCTCTCAACCAAGTCTCAGTAATAGCAATAACATCATACTCCCAGGTACTAATCCAAGCCCTAGGTTCATCTGCCTTACCAATACACTTCTTGCATTAAAACAAATGCACTTCAGACCACCAGTCCCTTCGCGTTCATCATCTGCTCCCTGCCGACAATTCCCCTTAGCCACTCTGACTTCATGATCTATTTCCTTACAGGTTTTAGTTGCGACCTGGGGTACCTTACTGTCCACTAACCTCCTCATTTAGAACAGAGAACAGAGACCATAGAAAAATACAGCACAGAACACGCCCTTCGGACCACGATGGTGTGCCGAACCTTTGAATATAGATTAATCATCGATTATCATAGAATTGACAATGCAGAAGGAGAGCATTCGGCCCATCGAGTCTGTGCCGGCTCTTGGAAAGAGCACCCTACCCAAGGTCAACACCTCCACCCTATCCCCATAACCCAGTAACCCCACCCAACACTAAGGGCAATTTTGAACACTAAGGGCAATTTATCATGGCCAATCCACCCAACCTGCACAGACCTGGACCGCGGGAGGAAACCAGAGCACCCGGACGAAACCCACGCACACACGGGGAGGATGTGCCGACTCCGCACAGACAGCGACCCAAGCCGGAATCGAAATGGGACCCCGGAGCCGTGAAGCAATTGTGCTATCTACAATGCGACTGTGCTGCCCTTAAGAACAAATTAATCTACACTATATCATTCTACCGTAATCCATGTACCTATCCAATAGCTGCTTGAAGGTCCCTAATGTTTCCGACTCCACTACCTTCACAGACAGTGTATTCCATGCCCCCACTACTCTCTGGGCAAATAACCTACATCTGACATCCACCCTATATCTTCTACTATTCACCTTAAATTTATGTCCCCTTGCAATGGTTTGCTCCACCCGGGGAAAAAGTATATGACTGTCTACTCTATCTATTCCCCTGATCATCTGATAAACCTCGATCAAGTCACCGCTCATCCTTCTCCGTTCTGATGAGAAAACACACTCAACCTTACCTCGTAAGACCTAATCTCCATTCCAGGCAACATCCTGGTAAATCTCCTTTGCACCTTTTCCAAAGCTTCCACATCCTTCCTAAACTGAGGCGACCAGAACTGTACACAGTTCTTAGGGGGCATGTCCTAGGGGGCATAGGTTTAAGGTGAGAGGGGCAAGGTTTTGAGTAGATGTACGAGGCAAGTTTTTTACGCAGAGGGTAGTGGGTGCCTGGAACTCGCTACCGGAGGAGGTAGTGGAAGCAGGGACGATAGGGACATTTAAGGGGCATCTTGACAAATATATGAATAGGATGGGAATAGAAGGATACGGACCCAGGAAGTGTAGAAGATTGTAGTTTAGTCGGGCAGTATGGTCGGCACGGGCTTGGAGGGCCGAAGGGCCTGTTCCTGTGCTGTACATTTCTTTGTTCTTTGTTCTTCAAATGAGGCCTTAGCGAGGATTTGTACAGCCGCATCATCACCTCACGGCTCTTAAATTCAATCCCTCTAATCATGAACGCTAGCACACCATAGGCCTTCTTCACAGCTCTATTCACTTGAGTGGCAGCTTTCAAACATGTATGAACACAGACCCCAGGATCTCTCTGCTCCTCCACATTGCCAAGAACCCTACCGTTAACCCTGTATTCCAAATTCATATTTGTCCTTCCAAAATGGACAACCTCACACTTTTCAGAGTTAAACTCCAGCTGCCACTTCTCGGCCCAGCTCTGGATCATATCTATGTTTCTTTGCAGCCGATAACATCCCTCCTCACTATCCACAACTCCACCAATCTTCGTATCATCTGCAAATTTTCTGACCCACTCTACAACTCCCTCATCCAAGCCATTAATGAAAATCACAAACAGCAGAAGGCCCAGAACTGATCCCTGGGATACACCACTGGTAACTGGGATCCAGGCTGAATATTTGCCATCCACCACCACTCTCTGACTTCTATTGGTTAGCCAGTTCCTTATCCAACTGGCCAAATTTCCCACAATCTCATGCCCCCTCACTTTCAGCATTAGCCCACCATGGGGAACCTTATCAAATGCCTTACTAAAATCCATGTACATTACATCCACTGCTTTACCGTCATCCACGTGCTTGGTCACCTACCCAAAGAATTCAATAAGACTTGTAAGGCAAGACCTACCCCTCACAAATCCGTGCTGACTATCCCTAATCAAGCAGTGTATTTCCAGATGCTCAGAAATCCGATCCCTCAGTACCATTTCCATGACTCTGCCTACCACCGAAGTAAGACTAACTGGCCTGTAATTCCCAGGGTTATCCCTATTCCCTTTTTTGAACAGGGGCACGACATTCGCCAATCGCCAATCCCCTGTACCACCCATGCTGACAGTGAGGACGAAAAGATCATTGTCAAAGGCTCTGCAATTTCATCTCTTGCTTCCCACAGAATCCTTGGATATATCCCGTCATGCCGGGGGACTTGTCTATCCTCAAGTTTTTCAAAATGCCCAACACATCTTCCTTCCTTACAAGTATTTCCTCGAGCTTACCAGTCTGTTTCACGCTGTCCTCTTCAACAATATGGCCACTCTCATTTGTAAATACTGCAGAAGAGTACTCGTTCAAGACCTCTCCTATCTCTTCAGACACAATACACAATCGCCCGCTACTGTCCTTGATCGGACCTACCCTTGCTCTAGTCATTGTCATATTTCTCACATTTGTGTAAAAGGCCACGAGGTTTTCCTTGATCCTACACGCCAAAGATTATGCATGTCTCCTAATCCCTTTCTTCAGTTCCCTCCTGGCTATCTTGCACCCCTCAAGCGGCCTGTGTGGACCTTGTTTCCTCAGCCTTACATAAGTCTCCTTCTTCCTCTGAACAAGAAATTCAACCTCTCTTGTCAACCATGGTTCCCTCACTCGACCATCTCTTCCCTGCCTGACAGGGACATACATATCAAGGACACGTAGTACCTGTTCCTTAAACAATTTCCACATTTCACTTGTGTCTTCCCTGTCAGCCTATGTTCCCAACTTATGCACTTCAATTCTTGTCTGACAAAATCGTATTTACCCTTCCCCCAGTTGTAAACCTTGCCCTGTTGCACGCACCTATCCCTCCCCATTACTACAGTGAAAGTTACAAAATAGTGGTCACTATCTCCAAAATGCTCCCCCACAAATCTATCACTTGCCCTGGATCATTCCCAAGTACCAAATCTAATATGGCCTCCCCTCTGGTCGGACAATCTACAGACTGTGTTAGAAAAGCTTCCTGGACACACTGCACAAACACCACCCCAGCCAAACTATTTTATCTAAAGAGTTTCCACTCAATGTTTGGGAAGTTGAAGTTACCCATGACTACGACCCTGTGACTTCTGCACCTTTCCAAAATCTGTTTCCCAATCTGTTCCTCCAAATCTATGCTACTATTGGGTGGCCTATATAAAACTCCCAACAAGGTCACTGCTCATTTCCTATTTCTGACTTCAACCCATACTACCTCATTTGGTTCCCAGCCCCCTGACACATGAGTTTAAACCCTCCCCAAAAGCACCCTCAAGGACATTGGTTCCAGTGCGGCCCAGGTGCAGACCGTCCAATTTGTAGTAGTCCCACCTCCCCCAGAACCAGTCCCAATGTCCAAAAAATCTGAAGCCCTGCCTCCTGCACCATCTCTCAAGCCACGCATTCATCCTGCCTATTCTTTCATTTCTACTCTGACTACCACGTGGCACTGATAGCAATTCTGACATCACTACCTCTGAGGCCCGACTTTTTAACTTGGCTCCTAACTCCCTAAATTCTGCTTGTAGGACGTCATCCCGTTTTTTACCTATATCATTGGTGCCTATATGCACCACGACAACTGGCTGCTGACCGTCCCCCTTCAGAATGTTCTGCAGCCGATCTGAGACATCCCTGATCCGTGCAACTAGGAGGCAACATACCATTCGGGAGTCTCGTTTTCGACCACAGAACCGCCCATCTACTCCCCTGACAATTGGATCCCTATGACTATAGCCCTTCCACCCTGTACAGCAGAGCCAGCCACGGTGCCATGAACCTGGCCACTGCTGCCTTCCCCTGGTGAGCCATCTCCCACAACAGTATCCAAAACGGAATACCTGTTTTGGAGGGAGATGACCGCAGAGGACACCTGCACACAACCCTGCTGCTGTCCCCGGACAGCCGTTTAGAGTCTGGGAAGTCGCCAGCCTATCGGAAGACAGACCCTTGCTGGCAGGCCCGATGGTTTCTGAACTGCGAGCTATTCGCATTGAAAGTGACATTTCAACCCCGGAATGCAAGAGATTCCCGTCAGAATAATTATTGCAATCGTTGATTGTAAAAACAGTATCTATATTTTGTGCAAGTGACACTGGGTTTGCGAATAATTAGCGTCCATTTAAAAGTCGAAGTGTACTTTCTGTGGGCAGCACGGTATCACAGGTGGGTAGCACTGTTGCTTCACAGCTTCAGGTCCCCAGGTTCGATTCCTGGCTTGGATCACTGATTGTGCGCAGTCTGCGCATTCTCCCCGTGTCTTCGTGGTGTTCTTTCTGGTGCTCCGGTTTCCTCCCACAAGTCCTGCAAGCTGTGCTATTAGGTAATTTGGACATTCTGAATTCTTCCTCTGTGTACCCGAAGAGACGCCGGAATGTGGCGATTGGGGACTTTTCACAGTAACTTCATTGCAGTGTTAATGTAAGCCTATATGTGACACTAATATATATTCTTGTGCATATGTAGATGTGAGAGTTTGTGCATGAGTGTGTTCGCGAGTGATTGCTTTTGCGTCCGAGTGACTGTGTATGAGTGTGAGGTGCGTATGTGTGGTGTGTGAGTGGGTGGAGGGACGCTCTGTGGTTCTGAGCTTGTGCGTGAGAGAATGTATGAGTGCGTTTCTGGGTTGAGCATATGTCTTTTGGTGTGTGATTTTGTGTTTCTGATGTGTTTTTGAGTGCGTCTGTGTTTGAGAGTGTGTTTGTGAGAGTGTGTGTGTGTGAGTGCGAGTGTGTGCGTGGGTGTGTATGTGAATATGTATGCGTATGTGTTTGTGTGTGTGTGTGCGGGATTTTGTCCGTGAGTGCTTGTGAGTGTTTGTAAGTGCCTGGGTATGTTTGAGTGTGGAGTGTGTATATGTTTGCATGTGTGTGTGAGTGTGTGTGTGGCTGTATGCGTGCCAGTGTGTGTAGTTAAGTATATGGGTGTGTGTGGTTGCGTGTGTTGCTTTGTGTGTCGGTTTGAGCTTGGGTGAGAGTGCGGCTGTCTAGCTTTGTGTTTGCGTGCGTATTTTTTTGCGTGGGTGAGTCTGTGTGTGTCTGTGAGTATGTGGGTGTGTTGCGTGTCTCTATGTTTGCATGTGTGGAGTTGTGAGTTTGCTTGTGTGTGGGTGTTGGTGTGGGTGTGTGTGAGTGTTTGGCTGAGATTGTTTCTGTGCGTCTTTGTGTGTCAGTTTGGGAGTCGTTGTGTTGGTATGCGCTAATGGGTGACTGTGCGCGTGTGTGCATGTGTGCGGGTGTGTGCGTGTGGATGTGTGCACGCGTTAGTGTCTCTGCGTGTCCGTGGGTGTGGTTGTGCCTGTATATGGTAGTGTGCAAGTGTGTATGGATGCCAGTGCGTGTCTGTGTGTGTGTACCTGTGTGTTTCAGGGGTTGGCGTGTTTGTGATCATGGGAGCATGTGTGTGCCTGGTTGATCGTGTGCGCGCGATAGTGTTTATGTGTGTTGCAGTGTGTGTACAACTGAGCATGCGTGTGTGTGAATTATGCTGATATATGTGTGGGTTTGTGTGGATGATTGTTTGGGTGTGTGGGGGTGCGTAGGAACATGTTAGTGTGTGTGAGTTGCGTGTGTGCTTCAGTGCGTGTGCAGGTGTGTGTGCACGTAGGGATGCCTGTGTGAGTTTGTGAGGGTATGTGTCTGTGTGAGGATGAGTGTGTATCAATCATCCAACCTAGGTCTAATTGATCCATTGCTGTTCATTTCCCAAAATTATTTGTACTCGGATTGGTTGCTCCGCAATTGCACATAGCTAATATTGCCCGTCTATTCAAAAAGTGAGTTGGAGAGAAAACAGGGAAGTATAGGCCAATGAGCTATTGTTTATTTACAACACTTCGCGTCCCTAGAACATGGCCGACTACAAAGCTTACACACTCAGCAGCAAGTATACTCATCTCACAACGTTGTAATCCCATTATTTTGATCATTGACCTTCAATGCGTGCCTGTGTTGTGTGTGTGTTTGCGCAGTTAAAGGGTGGGACGGTGAAGGGTGCAGATGAGCAATTAGATTAATAGGTTATTATTCTGTTATCAGGAATATATTTTGATCTCTCCTCTTATTGGAAACAAAGTTGTTTTTTGGTTAACTTACAAATCGGGTGCCTAGAAGTCACTGAAGCCATAGAAGGCCAAAATCTCAAAAACGTTATGAGAATTATTAGTTAATTCATGTTTTCGTAGTACGGGACTTGCTTCTCATTATTCTCACGCATTCCTAAAGTTGCTGCTGTTTTTTGTTTTATTTTTCTTAATGTCTGAAAGGAAATTATTCCATTTCAGAAATGTGGCTTTTTTAAAACATTGAATTAATTTTTGTGTCAGTAGATTTATTTATTTTTCGATCTTTCCCAGGCTTCATTCCCATTGTAGCTGCTGCTGTTCCTCGTTATGCTCCTTCCTTCCGCCAGTCGCCGCTAGAGTTCTTCCTGCGGCGGCTGCTACTCCTCACGGTGTCACCATTTGGCCCCCCAAAACCTGTCCCCGCCCCTGCTCTTCAGCGGGATACGCAGGCCACAGGGTCAAAGGTTGCGAAGCAGCCCGACCACCATGATTCAGTGACGTCACCGACAGCCTGTCCCCCTCCCACCAACCGCTAATTTTAAATAAAGGGGAAGAAATGGAATAAAAATGACTGATATTCTGAATGGAGGCAATTCCGGCCAGGAGGACAATTTGAAAAATAAAAGCAACAATGATGAATGTTTATTTCATATAAAGATGGCGGAATCGCCAATGCGCCACCGTTTGTCTGAGTGGGAAGCGCATTTTATTTCAATCAAAATCAACTAAACAACAGGAGAATCGACGCTGCAGAATCGAGAGGGAACCGAAAATCTGACGAGAGAGGATGTGAGTAAAAATAATAATTATTTAAAAAATAAAGATTAAAAGAGAGCTGCCTGTGCGCATGTGCGGCGGAGCCCTGACAGACGACAGACTGTGGGCCATCGCATCACTCACTCCGTCTCCCCAGCAACACGAGATGGCCGGTGACCGTCTCCCCTGTTAACAAGGCAGCCACCGGCAGTCTCCCCTGGCGACATATAATGGCCGCCGATCGAAAGCCCTGGTACCACAAGATGGCCGCCAACTGTCTCCCTGGTAAGGAAAGATGGCCAATCAGGGTGAGGCTTGCTGTTTATGGAGAGTTTGAACGGCTAATGGGAAGTAATAGATGCCATGTGGCTGGGTTTTACTCAGGACTTAATGTATTAAAGAATTGGGTTAAAGGGAAATATCATCGCCTTCTTCAATTGCTGTCTGAACTGCGTCTGTGTCAAGGCGTAAATCGCAGTATTTGTGCAACAGCTCAACAGCTGCTGCATGAAACCCAATTCCATGACATAATCATCTAAAAACCGTGCATTATTCCCAAGAAAAAACATCCGCCACCAAATAGAATATACTGTTAACATTGACCAAAACAGAACAAAATTAGCAGAGATAATGAACAGTAAAATGATGGATTTCCTTCGACTCTCCATCTCTGGGTCTCTGGGACTCTCCCCACTGCTGTGAGTCCGGAGTCTCCTGCGGGCCCTGCTGCTCAGGACAATGTGTCTGACGGTGAGAACATTGAGCAGCAGAATCAGGACGAATGGAACACACGGGGTTAGAATGTTGTGGAGGAACTCGATTGTTGTCCAGACCAGAGAGTTCTGAACACCCTCTGTGACATCACAAAACCAAGGGAGGTTCCCGAGCTGATACTTACCTGTGAACATAAAACACCAGAAAATGTTCTTCAAACAACTCAGCACAGTCACTGTTCCCAGAACCACAGTTGCCGTTTTCTCGCTGCAATATTTACTTTTAAGATTCGGGCAACAAATGGCCACAAATCGGTCAAAGGTGAAAGTGACGGTGAACCAGACAGAAAAGTCAGTTGCTGCAAACAGCAGGACTGCGTGCATATTACAGACGGAAATGGACATCAGGAAATAAAACTGTTGACTGAAAACAATAGGAATGTGTCTCAATATCAGGTCGAGAATAATGACCAGTAGATCCCCCACTGCCATAGCCACCAGGTAACAAGTCACACATTTGGACAGTCCACAGTTTTTTCTCTTCAAAATCAGAATTGTGATGAGGTTCACTGAAAGGAAGGAAATAAATAATGAAATCACGATGCCGAAGACATTATCACGTTGAGTGTGGCGGTGTTGTAAAGACAAGCACATACATATAAATACACACACTCACAGCGAGAGACATAAATGCACACTCTCACGCAGACACAGAAACATGAGTGCACACACTCACAGACACAGGGACACAAACTCGCATGCTCGAATGTTCACAATCACAAAGACACACAGGGACCCAATATGTACTCTCACAGAGACACTGAGATACACAAACTCACACACACGCACACACTCACACACACATAGACAGAGGCATAGGAACACATATACAAATGCTAAAATAATCAAAGAGACACTGGAACACAAACACACACAAACATATCGACACGCACACACCGAGACACGCACAAACACACACAATCACGCAGTCATTCATACACATATACACACACACGGACCCATCCATTTACATAGCCACATAGAAGCACAAACACACACGTCCACACACATATCTCCACTTACTCACCCACAAACAACCACCCACACAAGCAAACTAACACAGAACATACACCGACACATGCACCCACGCACAGGCATATAGACGCACACAAAGACACACACAAGCACTCAGATAGAGGCGTCCATAAACACCATAAACAGTCCCACACGTTCCAACGCACACGCAGACACACTCACACACGCACACCCACTCACACACATACACTCATCACCACACACACTATTTGCAACACCCACGCACAGACACTCCCGCATAGACACACACACACACATAACCCAGACATACTCACCCCCACATGTGCTCTGGCACACACACAACCCTACATGTACTAACAAACCCACACATTAGCACACATTATCACACATACAAACCCAGACTCACACACACATATTCACACGGACTCACACACACAGGCAGGCCCTCACATACACTCACACACACACACAGCCACACACACTCACACACACCCACTCACACAAACTCACTGGGACAAATACACACACTTGCCCTCACATACGCACACACCCAGACTTCCACCTGCACAAACACACACAGTCACACACATATCACACGTACCCAGACAGACACATTCGCGCCCACACACGCATCCAAATATACTCACACACAGAGACACACACAGCAGCACCACACATGAACTCATACACACTTGGACACATGCACACACAACCACAGATACATGCTCAAGCCTATAAAATATCACACTTATTGGTAGCCATACGCACTCATACACATACCCAAACACCTTCACACACATTTGCACAGACTCACAAACACACAAGCATGTTCACACAAATGCACAACCATACAAGCACCCATGCACACACAGACCCATGCACGCAAACCTACCAACCCACAAACATGCCCTCCCACTAACACACTCACACCCACATGCAGTCCGCCCCCCACTCACACTCCAACCCACACTCTCACATAAACCGGTAAATACACAACCTCATACAGACGCACAAAGACATAACACTATCACACACACTCCCGCACAGACGCATGCACACACACAGGCTCAAACATGCACACTGACACACACAGAGACAAAACCACATACCTTGTCACTTACAAGCAGCCGCACACATTCACACACAGTCACGCACACAGACACAGGCACAGGCATACACAGCAGCCACGCAAATAAGTATAAAAGTAGTCGGAGTCGACAAAGACGATTGAGCCCTTTGAGCCTGCTCCGCCATTCAACCAGATCATGGCTGAGCAGAAGTAAGCAATTCAACCCTTCAAGCCTGCTCTTCCATCCAATCATATCCGTATCTGGTCTCGAAATCACCACAACATCCGTTCCCCAGATCAATTTAGCTCGTTCTTAAAATCTGAAATATATCAATCTCCTTCTTGAAACCGTTTAATAGCTTAGATTCTACTGGACTATTAGTTCCACAAATTCACCGTCCTCTGCGAAAAGTATTTCCTCTGAACTGCCTCCAATGGGATCACATCCTTTCTCAAAGAAGGAGGCCATAGCTGGACTCAAAACTCCAGGTGTGGTCTCATCAACAACCTGGAGAATTGCCGGACATTTCTCTACTTTTCTATTCCAGTCCTTTTTCTTTATACATTTCCAATACCCAATTCATTTTTTTTCAATTGAGGGCAATTTGATCGGTCCAATCCACCTACCCTCCACATCGTTGTGTTGTGGGAGTGAGACCCACGCAAACACGGGGAGAATGTGCAAACACCACATGGACAGTGACCCAGGATCGAACCTGGGACCTTGGCGCCGTGCGGCAGCAATACTAACCACTGAGCCACCGTGCTGCCTTAGTCCCTTTTCAATGAACGCGCACATTCCATTTGCCTTTTTAATTACATGATGTACCTGCAAACCGACTTTCTGCGATTCATGAACAGAGACACCCAAATCCCTCTGCCCAGACGCATTTTGAATCTACCTCCCATTTAGATAGTAATTTCCCTTTCTACATTTTCGGCCAAAATAGAAAACCTCCCACTTATCTACATTAAACTCAATTCGCCGAATTTTAGCCCAATACCCTGGCCTATTTATAACTGTCTGTAAAATCTTTATCTCATCTTTACCGCCCGCTTTCAAATTTATTTCAGTATCATTCGCAGATTTTGCTATGTTAAATGTCCCTGCTCGCGGATCGTTTCTATCGATTGTAAACAGTTGAGGTCCGTGGACTGAACCCCACGGCACGCCATGGCCACCCACATAATGACCCATTTATCCTGACGCTCCGCTTTCTGTCAGTCAGTCAATCCTCAATGCAATCTAATGCTGTACCCACAATCACCTGCGATCCCACCTTATTAATCAATCGTTCATGCAGAGCCTTGTCAAACACCTTCTGGAAGCCCAGATATACAACGTCAGCAAGTTCTCCATTATTCACCGTTGTGTGTGACATCCTCCAAGAACTCAAGCAAGTTTGTCAAGCATGACTTACCCTCCAAAAAACCATGCTGGCAATGGCGGATTGAGCTTTGCCTTTCGGAATTTTCGCTCATGTCCTCCTTAACCATTGATTCCAACAACTTACCTAGCACAGTGGTCAATCTAATCGGTCTATAGTTTCCTACTTTTTGCCTCTCTCCTTTTGTAATTGGGGCATCACCTTATCGTGTTCCAATCCACATGGACCCGTCCAGAACGCAGGGAAAGCTGAAATACCAGAAACAATGAGTCCACTATCGCCTCTGCCAAATCCCTGAACACCCTATGGTGCAGGCCATCTTTTCCCAGCGACTTGTCTGACTTTAATCCTATCAGTGTATTTAAACGGTCTCCTGAGTGATGGTCATTGCACAAAATTCCTCTGCTTAAACTGCAGTTAGATGTAATGTTTTAAATTTTCTTCTACCATGAAGGCAGCTGCAAAATATTGGTTCAGTGACTCCAACATCTCTGTGTTCCCCATTATTAACTTACCAGTTTCGTTCTCTAAAGGGCCAGCATTTATTTTACCTGTACTCTTGCTATAATAAACTTATTGAAGATTTTGGCATGAGTGTTCTTGTTTCAACTATTTTCCTTTCATAGTTTAGCTTAGCTCTTTAAGTTCTCCCAATGCTCCAGCTTGCCACCAGCGTTTGAGGTATAGTATGCCCCAGTATTTGCCCTTATGCCTTCCTTGACGTTCCTTTTAAGCCATGGCACCTTTTTCACCCTTTTTATAATTCCTCTCTCTCTCTGAAATGTACTTTATTTGAGAGGTGTTTAATATCTCCCTGAAAATCCGCCATTGTTCCTCAACTTTCCTATCTCAGTTATCTGATCCCTGACTATTTAGTTCCACTGTTTACTCAGGTCTGTATAATTACCTCTGCCTAACTCCAAAACTCTACAATGGAAATCTGTCTTCTCTCACGCAACATGAATTTGAATTTCTAGCATGTTGTGATCACTCCATCCAAGACCATAACGGCAAGACTATTTATCAACCCTTCTTCGCTAAATTATACTAAATACAAAGTAGCCTGGTCGCTGTTAGGCTCCATAACGTACTGCTCGAAGAAACAACCAATGATATACTCTATAAAATCTGCCTCGAGGCCACCCTTGTCAATTTTATTAATATGTGAATATGCATATTAAAGTGAATATGCATATTAAAATCACCGCTTCAACCTTCTCACAAGCCATCATTAATTCTACGTTTATACTATACCCCACATTGGGCCCATTCCAGGAGCATATTAATTACTACTAACAAAGATTTTTTCGCCTCTTTGGATGTATTTCCACCCAGATGGATACAACATTTTGGCCCTCAGTGCCAGTACCATTTCTTACTACAGACTTCATGTAATCTGTAACCAATAAAGCAATTCCACCTCCTGTTGTATGAGGTCTGTCCTATCGGAAATCTGAGTACCCTCGGATATTCAACTTCCATTCCTGACCTCCTGCGACCTTGTTACAGGAATCCCCACGAAATCATACCCAATTGCTTCTATTATTACTGTCAGTTCATTGACCTTATTTTGAATACTGCATGTTTAGGTGCAAGTTCTTCAAAAAATATGTCCTACTGATTTGTGTTTTCCTTACAGGATTTTCTTGTGCAGTCCGCTTTTCATACATCCGGATCTCCTCTGTTAATCTCTGATAACATTCAGCCTCATCCCCAACTATCAGTCCCACAGTCACCTTAGATTTTATTTCTTCTCTCCATTGTCTTTAGACTGACCCTGCCAATTCATCCAATTAACCTCTACATTGTCGTCACCTGCTCACCTGCTGCGTTCGTTCATGTTAACCAGAATATGTCGTGTAGCATTAGACATTCCCACCTCATACACACGCATTTCTTAAATTACAATCATTGTGATAACTCTATTTATCCTTTCCACGGGAACACCAGTCCCAGATCTGTTCAATTGGAGACCATCACAATGGTACAGATATATCCTGCCCCAATTCCGATAACACTCCCCTACTCACACCCCCACTCACACTCTGTCTCAAACGCTCACCACCACAACCACACACGGACTCACAAACACACCACCACACACAACACGCACACACGCACTAACAGTCACACACACATATACACCCCCACTCACTCACATCAATGTGCACGCACACAATCCCAGACACACACGGAAACACACCCACACACACTCACAAATGTTCTTACATAAACTCTGTCTCTCGAACGAACACACACTCACCCACATCCATACACTCACACAGACCAACGAAAGCTCCCGTGCTAAAACGCACACACCATCTTTCATACGTGCAGTCACACACAAACACGCACAAACATTCACACACACACAATCTCTCTCACAACCATGCACCCACACATATGCGGACACGCACACACAAACACATACTCACATTCACATTCCACAGATACTCGCACATACATGGATACACACACACATACGGGCACACACAGTCATACGCACACACGCAAACTCTCACTCACACCAAAACACGCACATCATAACACTCTCATGCCCACACACACGTACAACACATCCACTCAGACACACACACATACTGAAGATTTTGTATCTTACGACTGTTTTTGCTCCGTTTCAGTGTGTTGAGGCGTTGCGCCTTGTGACAGCTTTTGATCTGTAACTGTCAAATTGTTAATAAACGAAAATATTACACACAAACACTCAGATACACACATGCACACACTCTCCCTTCCACACATAAAATCTCATACCAGACTCACGCACACACAGAACTCACCCGCACACTCCCACACCAGCATACATACTCCCATACACATCCACGCTTTTACACATATACACTCACACAGGCATACACATCCTCACACCCACGTGCACTGTCTCTCTCACACTCCCACGGAGCCCCATACATACCCACAGTCACAGACAGACACCACACACAACATGCACACACAGGCTCGCTCTCTCCCTCACGCACACAGACGCAACCACACACACGTTCAAAACCAAACACACTCACATCAGCAAACAATCATAAATACACACCCAAATACTCGCACACGACCACACACAGGCATCAACACAGAAACACCCACAGACTGTTACACACATACACTCAGGCAAGCAGATACACCCAGAAAAACGCGCACACGCACGCCCCACACACATCCCCGTCACACACACACTCACATGTACCCTAAAACCCACTCACAGCCGCCCACAAACACACACGGACTCAACCTACGCCCATATACATTCACACTCTCACACACCCTACACACTCGCCGACATGCAGATCCACGCACAGACCAATCCGCGCACACATACTCACAAACACATTAAAGGCACACACACTCTCTCAAACAGACACACGGCCACCAATCACATACACTCACACACACACATATTCACACAAAACGACACACACACAGACACTCTCTCGTGCAGTCAAACGCACACAACACACATTAACATGCATACCCTCTCACACGCTATCTCTCACACACGTACGCACATACTCACACATATGCGGCCCCATATACGCACACGTACACATATCCAAACACATACCCCACACACTCACATAGCTAGATCACCCACACGTACTCAAATGCACTCACACACGCACTGACACATGCTCTCATACATACCCACACACACATACTCACACACACACAAACTCACACCAACACACACACGCACAGACATACTAATCCACACACCCACGCAGCAACACACCCCCACACATACACTCAACTGCACACAGACACACCTATAAACACACACATACACAGTAAAAACAGAAAGGAATGCACACATGCGCCCATACATGCACACACACTCGAAAGCCGTGACAAACCCAATCAGACATGCCCACAGACACACGCAGCAAAACAGACAGACGCACACGCATAAACCTGACACATACATGCTGTCTCACACGTACACACCGCCACACACAGCCCCATACACAGTCCCATGCACGCACACAAACAAGTACCACACATACCCACAACCCCACCCACGCACAGACCCATACAAACACACACTCACGCTCACACACGCACATACTCCCCCACACCACTGCCTGAAGCATACACACACACAATGCACATACAAATTGATACACGACCACACTTTCACCCAAATACACACACACACTTGCCAAAGCACTCTTACACATAGGCACACAAACCATGAATACTCACGCACACACACTTGCACCACACATACTCACACACGCGCACACCCAAACACGCACTCCCACACACGCACTCACCTACACCCCCAGATACAGACAAACTCACGCTGACAGGCGCACCCATATATAGGCTCCCACTAACCCACACAAACACTCTCAAAACACACATCCACACACAATCACATCCACACACCGATAGGCACACTCACCAACATACATACGCAGCAACACACTATCACATATACTCAAACACACACAGGCACACATACAAACATATACTCACACAAATTCCCACGCATCTACATGCACACCAACAGACCCACTCAGACATATACCCATGCATAGACATCCCCACAAACCCAGGCACAAACTCCCACACAGGCGCACTCCAGCACATACAAGCACACACACCAAACACACACAGATATACTCACAGTCACACACTCCACACACAAACGCTCGCTCTAACACACATGCACCCACACAACTACACGTAGACGCACACATACATTTTATGTGTAATGAGGCAGACTTGATCAGGGAACTTAAGTTGAATGAACACTCAGGGGGTAGTGAGCACTAGATGATAGAATTGACCTGCAGTTTCATAGTCAGAAGCTGGACGCTGATATAACGGTAATACAATCGATCGAAGCTGACTACAAATATATGAGGGAGGAGCCAGCTTTGATTGGAAGGGGAGCCTATCACGGAAGGCAGCGGCGCCTTAATGGTAGTGGTTTCGGTTTTTGGGGGGACCGGCAGACATAGGACAGAAATTCACCCTGAGGAGGAGGAAACATGCGAAGGGAAGGCGAGGCATCTGTGGCTGCGAGGGACGTCAAGGCCAGCATAAAATCAAAAGTAAAAACATGCAAGGTGGCGATGATTAGTGGGAAGGCAGAGGATTGGTCAGCCGTTAAATGCGAGCAGAAGACAACTTAGAAATCAATCAGGGGGAGAAGATGAAATAGGAGTGCAGGCTAGCTAGTAATTTAAAAGAACATAGCAAAAGCGTTTTGTTTCAACACTAAAAAGGTAAGTCAGAGGCAATAATTTGATTGGAACACTGAAAAATGAGGCTGGGGAACTAATAATAGGAAACGAAGAAATGGCAGGGAACTGAATCGTTAGTTTGCATCAGTGTTCACGGTGAAGACATCAGTGGGAAACCAGAGCTTCAGGAGAATGAACGCACAGTGGTGACTGCAGCCGTCTTCAATAAGGAGAAGGTTCTGGACAAACTGAAGGGTTTTAATGTGAATAAGATAACCTGGTCCCGATGGACTACACCCCAGGGCTCTGAAAGAGATAGCTGAGGAGATTGTTGAGGCATTGCTGGTAATCTTTCTGGAATCCCTCGAGACAGGGATGTTCCCAGAGGACTGGAACGTGGCTAATGCAACACAAGTGTTTCGGAAGATGGAAGAGGAAAATTGTATGCTGGTTAGCCAGACTGAGGTCATTGGTAAGATTTTAGAGTCCATTATTAAAGGTGTGATTGTGGTACACTTGGAAGTGCATGGTAAAATAGGACTGAGTCAGGACGACTCAAGCAGCAGTCATGTCTGACAAATCTGTTAGACTTCTTTGAGGAAGTAACAAGGAAGTCAGACAAAGGAGAACCAGTGGGCGTGATTTATTTAGATTTCTTGAAGTCCTTTTACAAGGTGTCGCACAGGAGACTGTTAAATAAGTTAAGATCCATGGTGTTAAGGGTAAGATCCGGGCATGGATAGATGATTGGCTGACTGGCAGATGGCAAAGTGGGGATAAAGGGGTATTCTTCAGGGTGGCAGCCGGTAACTAGTGGTGTGCCTCAGTGGTCGGTGCTGGGACAGCAACTGTTCACAATATATATTAACGATCTGGAAGAAGCAACACAGGACACGTTTGCGAGGGTTGCAGATGACACAACGATATGCAGAGGGATGCATAGTATTGAGGAAGCATGGAGGATGGAGAAGGACTTCGACAGGCTAGCAGAGAGTGCAAAGAAGTGGCAGAGGGAATACAATGTCGACAAGTGTGAGGTTGTGTACATTGGGAGGAAGAATGGAGGCATAAAATATTGTCGAACTCGGAAAAGGCTTTGGAAATCAGAATCAGAAATTGACTTAGGAGTCCGAGTTTAAGATGCTCCGAAGGCTAACGTGCAGGTACAGGAGGCAGTTAGGAGGGAAATGCAACGCTAATATTCATGTCTAGAGGGAGAAAATGTAAGAGCAGTGGTATCCTTCTGAGGCTGTTTGAGGCTCCGGTAGGTCCAATTGGAACATTGCCAGCAGGTTTGGGACTCGTATTTAAGGAATGGTGTGTTGGTCTTGGGAGGCGTCCAGAGGAGGTTCACAAGAATAATTTCTGGCATGAAGAGCTTGTCGTATGTGGAGCAGTTGAAGCATCTGGGTCTGTACCCGTTGCAGTTTAGAAGGATGAAATCTTATCGAAAATTATAGAATACTGAGAGGCCCAAATAAGGTGGACATGGAGAGGATGTTTTCACCAGTGGGAAAAAGTAGAACCCGAGGGCGCAGCCTCAGACTGAAGGGACGATCCTTTAAAATTGAGATGAGCAGGAATGTATTCAGCCAGAGGGTTTAAACTAGATCAGCAGGGGATTGGGAACCTGAATTGTAGCTCCAGTATACAGGAGGTTGAGAGTAGTGAGGTCACGAGTAAGGTTTCAAAGTTGCAGGTGTGTATCGGCAGGCAGGAAGGTGGTTTAAAGTGTGTCTACTTCAATGCCAGGAGCATCCGGAATAAGGTGGGTGAATTTGCGGCATGGGTTGGTACCTGGGACTTCGATGCTGTGGTCATCTCGGAGACATGGATAGAGCAGGGAAAGAAATGGTTATGGCAGGTGCCGGGGTTTAGATCTTTCAGTAAGCTCAGGGAGGTGGTAAAAGAAGGGGAGAGTGGCATTGATAGTAAAGCACAGTATTACGGTGGCAGAAAGAACGTTTGATGAGGACTCGTCTACTGAGGTGGTATGGGCTGAGCTTAGAAACAGGAAAGGTGAGGTAAGCCTGTTAGGGGTTTTCTATAAGCCTCCGAAAGGTTCCAGAGGTGTAGAGGAAAGGATTGCAACGATGATTCTGGATAGGAGCGAAAGAAACAGGGTAGTTGTTAAGGGGGACTTTAACTTTCCAAATATTGAATGGGAACGCTGCAGTTCGAGTACTTTAGATGGGTCCGTTTTTATCCAATGTGTGCAGGAGGGCTTCCTACCGCAGTATGTAGATAGGCCAACGATAGGCGAGGCCATATTGGATTTGGTACTGGGTAATGAACCAGGACAGGTGTTACATTTGGAGATAGGTGAGCCCTTTGGTGATAGTGACCACAATTCGATTACATTTACTTTAGTGATTGAAAGGGGTAGGTATATACCGCAGTGCAAGAGTTATATCTGGGGGAAAGGCAATTATGATGCGATGAGGCAAGACTTAGGATGCATCGGATGGAGAGGAAAACTGCAGGGGATCGGCACAATGGAAATGTGGAGATTGTTCAAGGAACAGCTACTGCGTGTCCTTGATAAGTATGTACCTGTCAGGCAGGGAAGAAGTGGTCGAGTGAGGGAACCGTGGTTTGATAAAGCAGTTGAAATACTTGTCAAGAGGACGAAGGAGGCTTTTGTAACGATGAGACGTGAAGGTTCAGTAAGGGCTCTCGAGAGTTACAAGTTAGCTAGGAAGGACCTAAAGAGAGAGCTAAGAAGAGCCAGGAGGGAACATGAGAAGTCTTTGGCAAGTCGATCAAGGATAATCCTAAAGATTTCTATAGATATGTCAAGAATAAAAGAATGACTAGGATATGAGTAGGGCCAGTCAAGGACAGTAGTGGGAAGTTGTGCGTGGAGACCGAGGGGATAGGAGAGGTGATAAATGGATATTTGTCGTTAGTATTCACACAGGAAAAGGACAATGTTGTCGAGGAGAATACTGAGATACAGGCTACTAGACTAGAAGGGCATGAGGTTCATAAGGAAGAGGTGTTAGCAATTCTGGAAAGTGTGAAAATAGGTAAGTCCCCAGGGCCGTATGTGATTTATCCTAGGATTCTCTGGGAAGCTAGAGAACAGATTGGTGAGCCTTTGGCTTTGATCTATAAGACATTTTTTTCATCTCGATTGGGAACCTTAGTGAAGGGTTTCCTGGGGCACTATCTAGTACGCACCCACACAGACTGCGGTCAATCAGTTGCAGGTAGAAACAGGAGAGGGGTGGGCTGTCAGAGGGCGGCCCGTCCCAGGGACGAGTTGCCGTCCAGAGAGGCTTTTGGCTTCCTGAACAGATGGTTCCATCAATTGTGGAGATGGAGTCGCAGAGCCAGGGACTACATGAGGGGTTGTCAGTGAGCATCCAGCACCTGGATGTGCAGCTCAAGGTGCAGACACAGAGTCAGGGACTACATGAGGGGTTGTCAGCGAGCACCCAGCACCGGCAGGTGAAGTTGAAGCAGGCCATCTGCGCGCATGAGCAGGTGGTAGCACCGACCATGGTTGCATTCCAGGCCAACACTGCACGGGTGGCTTCCGCGGTTGGAGTCCTTGGGGGCGATAGTTTTAACAGTGG
This sequence comes from Scyliorhinus torazame, assembly GCF_047496885.1. Taxonomy (NCBI): domain Eukaryota; kingdom Metazoa; phylum Chordata; class Chondrichthyes; order Carcharhiniformes; family Scyliorhinidae; genus Scyliorhinus; species Scyliorhinus torazame. The sequence continues at coordinate 66,171,131 of NC_092729.1, forward strand.
ATCAGGATGTACAGGCCTGGTGCATTCTGTACAGGCGCTGGCTGAGGCCCAGGACAGGGGTTCTGCCTCACAGTCAACCATGTCCTTGAGCCATTTGGACATTGCAGCGGGTCTCTTGATGCGTGGCCCGGTCACAGCGGCCCATGGCATGTACCGGCTAAACGAAGAGGGGAATATTGAATAGGAGCTCCATAAGGTGTACCGGCATCGTTAAGGATATTTAGCAACTGCTGCACCAGTTTCATGCCAGGCACAGGAAACATTGCCACCCACGGCCCACCTGAATCCAAGGAAATAGCTTGGTTAAGCGTGGAGGAGTTAATGTTTTCATTTTCAGGCCCATTCCTGGGAATAATGTTCCTTATCCTAGTGAACCAGGTCCAACGGGCTATAGGATATTCTGGGGATGTGGAACTCAATCCTACCAGGCACCATAGACACTTTACGTTGAACATTTGCTAACCACGGTCTGCGCGGTATTGTTGCTTACTGCATTAACTGGGGAGGAATGTCAGCAGTTTGTCAAAGCAAACGGCATCCGCCACATTGCAACAGCCCCGGGACACCAGACCTCGGGCGGAGTGGCAGAGAGCAGTTCAGACGTTCAGTCAACAGTGAAGAAATAACCAGTCAGACCATTACACCTTACGTTTCCTCACTTATTTCTCTCGTATATCACTACCCCCGCCTCCCCCCAACCCCCCCCCCCCCCCACACACACACACACACACCCACACACACCGCCCGCGTCTTTCAGTTCCCACCACTGGAGTTACGCCGACTGAGTTATGAACTGTTCATCTTTCCCAGACTCGATTAGACCTCGTTTTCCCCGATTTCATGGGCAAACCGCAGGTACAGCAGACCTCGTAAAAGAAGCAGCCGGACTCGGTAAAAGGAGACAGGTCATTTAAAGGTGGCGATCGGGTCTTTGTAAGACACTTTGCTTCAGTCCCGCTTTGGTTACCCAGCAGTATTCTGGTGAAGTCTGGCCTGTGTTTGGGGAAGGATGTCTGTCGTTTCACCAGTATTGATTCTACAGTTGTTCGACTGTCATTCTTGGTGGACTTGCAAGTGAAACCATCGAGGAAGTATTTTATTTTAAATTAAATTTAGAGTACCCAATTCATTTTTTTCCAATTAAGGGGCAATTTAGCGTGGCGAAGCCACCTAACCTGCCGATCTTTTGGTTGAGGGTGTGAAACCGACGCAGCCACGGGGCGAATGTGCAACATTTACACGGGCAGTGACCCAGGACCGGGATTCGAACCCGGATCATCAGCGCCGCAGTCCCAGTGTGAACTACTGCGCCACGTGCAGCCAAGCGAGGAAGTATTTGACCACATAAGGAGCGAAGAGGCCACATACCCAGTGGCTGAACAGTGAGAACCAGTGACCACGCGCTCGGACTGGAACGAAGGGAACCTGGGAGTTTTGTGGAGGATCCACCCATGACATCTGAGGGAGGTGGGCTGGGGTGGGGAGGGGGGGGGGAGATGTCGCCGAAGTCGCGGTCGAATCCTCGAGGCACCCTCGTATTGCTAAAAGCCGCACTATCTATCTCACTGTTGGAGGAGCCGGTAGATCAGTGCGGAACGAGATTGAGTGAGCGTTAGTATGTAGCCAGCACTGAAAGAGCTGTGCTCATGCCGATTTGTAACAGGAATTCCGTGACTAAAATTCCACTGGAATATTCGAGTCTGGATTTGACAAAGACACAGATGCTGGTATATTCTGCAGCTTCGATGAGGCAGAGCTGGCAATGGCAAGCGGGCAGGATTGGGAATGGAGAGAACGTCGGTGTATAAATCATTGCAGTGTTAAACGGAGTGTGGAAATTGTGAAGAACCTCTGATATCAACCAGACAGCGGAGTGCATTAGATAGGGCATGATATCAATGACTGGAACTGAAGAATATAGATTCAATCTTTCCAATATTTAAATCCTTAAAGCAATAATACACATAGCGCACTTTATACGACAAATAAAGGGACAGGGAGACTTACCGGGGACACCAATAATCGCCAGGATGGGATAATAAACCATTTGAATAACCTTAAGTGCGCGTAAGAGCCGAAATGGTAAATAATTGTAAGGAAAATGGTAAAGACCCCGTAATAAACTGCTGTCCATTGTTGAAACGTTCCAGTCGACTGTTCTCAGATTCTGTTCCACTGTTGTAACGTTCCAATCTGTGGTTCACAGATTATGATCCTTTTCTCTCTGTCTTTGTGGGAGCCGCTGACCTCTGTTAGTGTTGGAGTCTGTGCTCCCACTGACAGTATGGGATAACACATTGAAAGGAAACCTTTATCAGTAAATTAGCGGAAAACTGCAGTGATCCAATTAGGTTCCATGGAGACTGACATTAATTACAGTCACTGAACAAACAGGTTCAGTTAACCCCTTTTCAAACCGACACATTTTATATAACAATGAAGTTAAAGATTAACTGGGTCGAGATTGGCTGGATGAGAGTGCCTGAGGGATGGATTGTTGGAAATTGTGCAAACTCTGACCATAATATTCCAGGTGACTGGAGGATTATTATTGGCACGTCCTGCTTATACAAGGAGATGGAGAAAAACGCTGGAGTGACAGAGCAGTCAGTACAATTTTAGTCATGCGGACATTTATGGAGGTCACAATGTGAATATTGTTTCTTAGAGAGGAAATCGTGTTATCAGTGGTCTGAAACTGGGCTATCTTTGTAAAAATGCACATATCGTGTTCATGATGTAGTTATGTTTTACAATATTTGGAGGATTGATAAGGGAACTGATCTTTCTTTGTCTATTGCGGTATCCTGATAGACGGGTGGTCACCAGATGGATCAACGAATGAACTTTTATTTTTAGTAAACACCATAGACAGTAAATGAGATTAAATCTACCAAAACACAAGCCTTCAATTTCATAACTCTCTGGGAGCAGAAGTTCTTGCTCATTTCAGTCCTGAATGGCTTACCCCTTATTCTTAGAATGTGACCCCAAGTTCTGGACGTCCCCAACATCAGGAGCATTCTTTCCGCATCAAGCCTGTCTGGTCTCATCAGGATTTTATATGTTTCTATGAGATCCTCTCTCGTTCTTCTAAAATACAGTGCGTACAAGCCCCATTGATCCTGTCCTTCTTCATATGGCAGCCCTGCCATTGCGGGAATTTGCCTCGTCAACCTTTCTGGGCACCCTCAAAAGCAAGAATGTCCTTCCTCAAACTAGGAGACCAAAACTACACACAATACTGAAGATGTGGCCTCAATAAGGCCCTGCATAACTATGCAATATGTGAGTAAGTTCAGGTCAATCTGAGTTGCAAAGTGGCTGATGATTGCTGTTACATAATGGACTTGAACGTTTGGACGTCTCTATTAGCAAGTCCATGTGATGCACGCTGGTATGAGAGCTGTTAAGACATGTTGGATGCCATTGGTCCTCATAACTGATTTGAAATATTCACGTGTAAAACCAGTCCCGTTATTTGAGACTAGCAATGGCGGTGTCAGACTTATATTGAAATGTATATTCGGATGCTCCTTCGATTGGAACCTAGCGTGGGACGTTAACTGAAGCATTGGGGGAATGACGTTTTCCTACCTAAATAATTCCAAACAGATGTTTGTGGAACGTAGCAGCTATGTCATGTCGTCCTGGGAAGTATTGTTGGAACTTCTCCACTCCGAATAGCACGGCCAGTCCCTAGACGGTGGCTTGTTCAGCACTGGTCAAAGTCCTCGAGGAATCTGTAAAAGGGCATTCTGCACCATCTTCCACCTCCTGGGCCAAAACAGCGCCTAGTCCATGAAAGGGAAAGGTCACAAGTAATGATTATCTGTTTTGATTGGTCAAACTGAAACAAAAGACTGGATGACTTCCCAGATCATTTAGCCTGTTCAAAACCTTCTTTCTGATTCTATTTCCAAGACCACCTCCGGTCCTTCTTGAGTACTCCGTGTAAGGGTTTCGAAAATGTGGACAGGCTCGGAAGAAATCAGATGTACTAGTTCACCGTTATTCAAAATAACTTAAATTCTTCTGTTTTATTGGCGGCAGGTCCATCCTTACTCACTTTGATCTTCTCATACAATGGAGTCAACACTTTAGTGTTATCCGTGGATCCCAAGGACATCACTTCCTGAGATTGGAATGTACCATTTTTACTTTTCAATTGCTCTAGCCTTCTTGAACCACTTTAAGACATCTTCAGGCTTTGCTGGGTACACCTCAACAGGTGCTCCTGCCATTAGTCGACCGTCTAGATAGACACGCACCCTGCGAAAGTCCTGAAGCAAACTTTCCATCGAGCGCTGAAATATCATACATGAAGATGAGACTGCTTCGGGGGCCTTTGAAGACCACGGAGTGGCCTGGGACAGGGTCGTATAAGATTTTGGCATCCGGCTAACCTGGCCGGATAGCGTGCTCGGCTGGCACTGCCAGGGTGCCAGGAGCAGTAAGAGGATGCGAGACTGTCAGTGACATGGTGCCGCGTGCTAGGTTGGCGCTGCCAGTGTTGGTGTCTGGGGAAGCCTTTCAGGTAGAGGGGGACGAGAAAGAATGTCCAGGTGCCTCCACATCATTGTGGGGTTGAGGAGGTTCAGACCAAAAAGCAGAGGGATTGAAAGAGGAGGGGAGGTTCGGGGTAGGCGGTTAGAATGGCGCCCCGATGTGCTTAAAGCCTTGCAAAAATCGCTCTGCGTGCAGCCTTGGCGAGTAGAATCTACCTGAGGATAAGAAAAATGGCAAAGTGCATTTGTACATCTGGGTATTTCTCGGCAGCTGCAGCGTCGCTAAACTAGCCATTCAGCAGACACGCCCGTTGGCGTTTATAGTAACACATTTCCTGGACGTTGCACCTAACTTTATTTGTTGGCCTGCATGTATCATATGAAGCTTGAGGTAAGTTACGCCTCCTGCCATTTTTGCCTATAAATCAGAAATCATAGAATAGTAATCGTTGGATCCCTACAGTACATGTGGAGCTGTTCGGACCATTGAGTCGGAAGCAACCTTCCAAAAGAGCATCGCACAGAGGTCCACGCCCCCAAACTCTGCCTGTAACCCCACCTAATCCTTTGGACAAGAGGCAATTTATCCGAACCAGACGACCTAATCTGCACACCTTTGAATGGGGAAGCCGGAGCACCGTCAGCGAATGTGCAAATTCAATACAGACACTCACCCAAAGTCGTAGGCGGAATAGAGCCCGTAGCCCTGGAAATGGGAGGCAGCATTGCTACCCGCTGTGCCACCGTGCTGCCCTAATTCTTCAATTCTTCGTTTTCGGTATTGGTCTAATCTGGCTGCCTGATTAACTGTTTGTTTGTCGACTCCATGTATTCTGAGGGCTCCATCTGCCACCGGCATGAATGGAACCACCCAATTTGAAAACTGAACAAGATAAATGGGACCTACGTTTCTCTTGGCTTAAACTGAGCATCAACATTTTCGCTTAAGGCATAGGTTATGGCTGTAAAACTTGGATGTGACCTCCTGGCGCACATAAATCTTTGCTTAAGGCCGTGTATCCTGCCTACTTCATTTTAGAAAACAATGTCATATTCTTATTCCGTCATTCAGGAGGCCTTCACTAATTATAAGTAAATCCAGTTAATTTAATAACTTTACGAAATTATTTACTGGTTAATCTATTAGGTGACCGTCAGTATCAAGTTTGACAATGGAAATGGACAAGTGCTGAAACGGGATTGTTATCATCAGGAAAACGCTGTCTGAAGACACGGTGCGAGCAGATTCAACTGTAATTTTCACACTGGAACTTGATAAATACTAACAGAGAATTGTTATTATCTGGGACTTGGAGAATAATAAAACATAAGAGCCTGACGAGGCCGTTCCGCCCTTCCAGCCTGATTCGCAATTCATTATGACATAGCTGATCATCCAACTCAATAACCTCATCCCGCTATCTCCCCATTTCTATTGATTCCCCTTTGCGCGAAGTGCTTTACAGAACTGCTTCATGAAAACAGACAATGTCTTTTAGCCTCAAGTACTTCCTCTGCTAATGGATTCCACAGACCGGCCACTCTCTGCGGGAAGAAATCTCTACGCATCTCTTTTCTAAATGGTCCACCCCGTATGCTCAGACTGTGACCCTTGGTTCTGGACACACCCACATTTGAACACATCCTTCCGGCATCTACCTGGTCCAGACGTATTAGAATTGTATAGGTTTATCAGAGATCACCGCTCATTCTACGAAACTCCAGCGAATATAATCCTACCCGATTTAATCTCTCCTCATACGTCAATGCTGCCATCCCAGTAATCAGTCTGGTAGAGGATGTTTCATACATCAGTCAAGTCACACCTGGGCTCCAGCGAAAGCAAACCAATGTTGTCTAACATTTCCTCATAAGGCTCATTCCAGTATCAGTAAAGTGAACCTTATCTGAACCATCTCCGATGAATTTATAATCTTGCTTGAATGAGACCGAGTCTCCCTACATTATTCTGGATGTGTTCTCATCATATGCCTATATATCCTTATTACATTGTCCAATTTATCTTTCAGTAAAGAATGGCAAACCAGCACGCCACTTAATTATTTGTATCACCTACATAGTAACAATTTATGACTCATGGACGAGGGGAGCACGATCCCTACCTCATTAAAATGTTGTAGTCTTTCTCCATTTCAGGACTACTCTGCTTTTTGATTCGTCCTACAAAGGGGCCCACTGCACATTTTCCCATTTTATGCACCGTCTTGCGGATTTGTGATTAGTCACTCAACACATCCACGTCCATCTACAAGCTCTGCTGTTCATAGTATCATAGCATCATAGAATCGTATAATTTACAGTGCAGAAGGAGGCCATTCGGCTCATAGTGTCTGCGCCGTCTCTGGGAAGATAATCCTACTGAAGGCCACACATCCACCCTATCCCCATAATCCAGTAATCCCACGCAAAGGTTTTATACACTAAGGGCAATTTATCATTGCCAATCCACCTAACCTGCACATCTTTGGACTGTGGGAGGAAACCGGAGAACCCTATGGAAAACCACGCGGACACGAAGAAAGTGCAGACTCCTCACAGACATTGACCCAAGCCGGAAATCGAACCTGGACCCTGGTGCTGCGAAGAAACTTTGCTAACCACTGTGCTACGTGCAGGTCCTCTGAGCATACATTCCTACTTTTGTTTGTGCAGTCTGTAAATTCAGCCAACATACCTTCACTCATTTTATTATAGTCATGGATATTAATTCCCCGGTGCCTGGGGAAAGCGGGCTGCATTACCTCCCACCCGGCTGGATCACTCTTCCAACTTCTTCCATCGGGCAGAGGATACAGTAGTCTGAGAACACGCACGAACAGACTCAAAAACAGCTTCTTTTCCGCTGCTACCAGACTCCTAAACGACCCTCTTATAGTCTGACCACATTATCACTACACATCTGTATGCTTCACCCGATGCCGGTGCTATGTAGTTACATTGTGTACCTTGTATTGCCCTTTTATGTATTTTCTTTTATGATGTATTTTCTCTTATTTCCTTCACGTTTCATATACTTAATGATGTGTTGAGCTTCTCCCAGAAAAATACTTTTCACTGTACCTTGGTACAAGTGACAATAAACAAAAATCCAAATCCAAATCTAACTTAATTGTAAAATATTAAGGCTACAGCACGGCTACCTGCAGAGATACACTCGTCATATTGCGCCAGCCAGAAAGAAAAGACACATTTCTCATTCTGCCTGCTTTCAGCCAGCCAGCCATACATTAATCCCTGTTATTACTTTACCCATTAAACCATCAGCGTATATTTCCGTTAATAAAGTTTGCTGCAGCATATTATGAAACATCATCTGGAATTCAAATTCCAGCCCGTTCCCACTGTTTTACCCACTGCAGGAAATACCTCCAGCCAATTGGTGAAACATGTTTACCTTTCAAACATCATGCTGACTCTTCCCAATTGTCATGGGTTCTTACAAGTACCAGGCTTTATCCGCATGAGTAACCGATTCTATCAACTCCCCAAGGCAGACATCAAGATGAACGGCCTCTCCTTTCCTGAATTTATCCTTCCTCCCCTCTTGAATATTTCATAAAAAACAAAAGATAATGTAGCAGAATTAGGCTGTTCGGCCCATTGGGTCTGCTCTGCCATTCGAGCACGAGGGCCATTTTTCTTACCCCGATTCTGCTGTCTTCTTCCCATGACCCCTGATCCCCTTATTTAACAAGAACTATGTATCTCTGTCTTAAAGACACTCAGTGATTTGGCCTCCGCCGCCTTATGTGGTAAAGCGATCCACAGATTCACCACCCTCTGGCTGAAGAGTTCCCTCTACATCAAAGTTGTAACGGATCGTCTCTTCAGTCTGAGGCTGTGCAAATCGGGCTTTAAGTTCACCTGCTCGTGGCAACGTCTGCCCGCGCCCACTCTATGTCGGCCTCTCGGTGCTCAGAGATCCACTCCGATAATACGAACTCCTTTGAGTAAAGACCTAGAGTCCTCAACCACTCCTCATAGTACAAACCCTTCATTCTTGGGACCATTTTTGTGAACTTCCTCTGAATACTGATCAAGGCTACCTCATCCTTCATAGAACATAGAACATAGAAAAATACAGCACAGAACAGGCCCTTCGGCCCACGATGTTGTGCCGAAACTTTGTCCTAGATTAACCATAGATTAACATTGAATTTACAGTGCAGAAGGAGGCCATTCGGCCCTTTGAGTCTGTACCGGCTCTTGGAAAGAGCACCCTACCCAAACTCAACACTTCCACCCAACACCAAGGGCAATTTGGACATTAAGGGCAATTTATCATTGGCCAATTCACCTAACCCGCACATCCTTGGACTGTGGGAGGAAACCGGAGCACCCGGAGGAAACCCACGCAGACACGGGGAGGACGTGCAGACTCCGCACAGACAGTGACCCAAGCCGGAATCGAACCTGGGACCCTGGAGCTGTGAAGCAATTGTGCTATCCACAATGCTACCGTGCTGCCCTTGAGAACAAATAAATCTACACTATCATTTTACTGTAATCCATATACCTATCCAATAGCTGCTTGAAGGTCCCTAATGTTTCCGACTCAACTACTTCCACAGGCAGTGCATTCCATGCCCCCACTACTCTCTGGGTAAAGAACCTACCTCTGATATCCCTCCTATATCTTCCACCTTTCACCATGAATTTATGTCCCCTTGTAATGGTTTGTTCCACCCGGGGAAAAAGTCTCTGACTCTCTACTCTATCTATTCCCCTGATCATCTTATAAACCTCTATTAAGTCGCCCCTCATCCTTCTCCGTTCTAATGAGAAAAGGCCTAGCACCCTCAACCTTTCCTCGTAAGACCTACTCTCTATTACAGTCAACATCCTGGTAAATCTCCTTTGCACCTTTTCCAAAGCTTCCACACCCTTCCTAAAATGAGGCGACCAGAACTGTACACAGTACTCCAAATGTAGCCTTACCAAAGTTTTGTACAGCTGCATCATCACCTCACGGCTCTTAAATTCAATCCCTCTGTTAATGAACGCGAGCGCACCATAGGCCTTCTTCACAGCTCTATCCACTTGAGTGGCAACTTTCAAAGATGTATGAACATAGACCCCAAGATCTCTCTGCTCCTCCACATTGCCAAGAACTCTACCGTTAACCCTGTATTCCGCATTCATATTTGTCCTTCCAAAATGGACAACCTCACACTTTTCAAGGTTAAACTCCATCTGCCATTTCTCAGCCCAGCTCTGCATCCTATCTATGTCTCTTTGCAGCCGACAACAGCCCTCCTTACTATCCACAACTCCACCAATCTTCGTATCGTCTGCAAATTTACTGACCCACCCTTCAACTCCCTCATCCAAGTCATTAATGAAAATCAAAAACAGCAGAGGGCCCAGAACTGATCACTGCGGTACGAAACTGGTAACTGTGCTCCAGGCTGAATATTTACCATCCACCACCACCCTCTGACTTCTATCTGTTAGCCAGTTCGTTATCCAACTGGCCAAATTTCCCACTAGCCCATGCCTCCTTACTTTCTGCAGAAGCCTGCCGTGGGGAACCTGATCAAATGCCTTAACAAAATCAACGTACACTACATCCACTGCGTTACCTTCATCCACATGATTGGTCCCCTCCTCAAAGAATTCAATAAGACTTGTCAGGCAAGACCTACCCCTCACAAATCCGTGCTGACTATCCCTAATCAAGCACTGTCTTTCCAGATGCTCAGAAATCCTATCCTTCAGTACCCTTTCAATGACTTTGCCTACCACCGAAGTAAGACTAACTGGCCTGTAATTCCAGGGTTATCCCTGGTTCCTTTTTTGACCAGGGGCACGACATTCGCCACTCTCCCATCCCCTGGTACCACCCCTGTTGACAGTGAGGACGAAAAGATCATTGCCAACGGCTCTGCAATTTCATCTCTTGCTTCCCATAGAATCCTTGGATATGTCCCGTCAGGCGCGGGGGACTTATCTATCCTCAAGTTTTTCAAAATGCCCAACACATCTTCCTTCCTAACAAGTATTTCCTCGAGCTTACCAATCTGTTTCACACTGTCCTCTCCAACAATATCGCCCCTCTCATTTGTGAATACAGAAGAAAAGTACTCGTTCAAGACCTCTCCTATCTCTTCAGACTCAATACACAATCTCCCGCTACTGCCCTTGATCGGACCTACCCTCGCTCTAGTCATTCTCATATTTCTCACATATGTGTAAAAGGCCTTGAGGTTTTCCTTGATCCTACCCGCCAAAGATTGTTCATGCCCTCTCTTAGCTCTCCTAATCCCTTTCTTCAGTTCCCTCCTGGCTATCTTGTTTCCCTCCAATGCCCTGTCTGAACCTTGTTTCCTCAGCCTTACATAAGTCACCTTTTTCCTCTTAACAAGACATTCAACCTCTCTTGTCAACCATGGTTCCCTCACTCGACCATCTCTTCCCTGCCTGACAGGGACATGCATATCAAGGACACGTAGCACCTGTTCCTTGAACAAGTTCCACATTTCACTTGTGTCCTTCCCTGCCAGCCTATGTTCCCAACTTATGCACTTCAATTCTTGTCTGACAACATCGTATTTACCCTTCCCCCAATTGTAATCCTTGTCCTGTTGCACGTACCTATCCCTCTCCATTACTAAAGTGAAAGTCACAGAATTGTGGTCACTATCTCCAAAATGCTCCCCCACTAACAAATCTATCACTTGCCCTGGCTCATTACCCAGTACTAAATCCAATATTGCCCCTCCTCTGGTCGGACAATCTACATACTGTGTCAGAAAAGCTTCCTGGACACACTGCACAAACACCACCCCATCCAAACTATTTGATCTGAAGAGTTTCCACTCAATATTTGGGAAGTTAAACTCGCCCATTCCTTCCTCAGATTATGGGGCCCAATAGGTCTCACGATATTACAATGAGCCTGACCAGAGTGTTATACAGCCACAGTAGTATATCCCTCCTCTTGTATTCTGTCCCGCTTGAACTTAATGCTAACTTTGCGTCTGTCTTCCTAACTGCCAACTGAACCTCTATGTTCACCTGAAGATCTGGGACTCCAAAGTGCCATTATGCTTTTGATTTCTGAAGCCTTTTTGCCATTTAGGAAATAGTTTATGCCTTTTTTCTTCCCAACGAAATGAGTAACATCGCACTTTTCCACATTGTATTCCATCTGCACTTTGCCCACTCTCCTGGCCTGTCCATGACTTTAGTTTATTCAGCAGCCTCCTGTACAACAATTTGTAAAAGGCCTTTTGTAAACCCAAATAGACCACGTCCGCTGGCTTCTCTTTGTCAAACTTGCTCCTTATCTTTTCAAATAAATCTAACAGCTTTGTCAGACATGACCTCTCCTTAACGAATCTGTGCTGAGTAATTTCTATTTTACATTCCCTTCCAAATACTCCGCAATTCCATCCTTAATAAATCTTTCCAACGACAGAATTCATGTTAACCAGTGGATAATTCTCCGTGTTCTGCCTCCCTTCCTTCTTAAACAGGTGTATTACATTAGCTTTTTTCCCCAGTCATCTGCGACCCTCTCTGTCTTCAATGATTCCTGAAAGGTCACCACCAATGCCTTCACATTCTCCCCAGCTGTCTCCGTCTGGACCTGGGATGTTGTCCATTCGGTCCGTGTGATTTATCCACATTCAGACTTTCAGCGTCGACAATATCCTCAGCCATTTTACTCACCTCTGCCTCCTGTCTGTGGTGAAGGTATGTCACTGGTGTCTTGCACCGCGAATCCTCATACAAAGAACCTATTCAGTTCCTGGATATTTCGTGTTCTCCATTACTACTTCTCCATCTCATTTTCCGTTCTTACCTCTTTCTTACATCTTGTAATCTTCTTTCATCTTAATATCTATCTTGCACTCACATTTCATTTTCTCAACACCCCGCCCTCTTTCCTTTTTTTAATTTGCCCTGTGCTTGTTCTTAAAGGTTACAATAATCTCTCCTGTGGAATTCCAAAACTCATCACCACTTTTTATGCTTTTTAGAATTTTGCCTTTACACTTCCCTGACTTCGTTTATCGCCAATAGTTGCCTCCGCCAACCATCAGCATATTTCTTCCTCCTGTTTGGGATGAATTTATGTTGCGAATAACCCCGAAAACCTGAATTTCTGTTAGACCGTCTTCCCTGCTTGGCCCCCCTTCCAATCAAATCTGGCCTTCTCCTCTTTTATTGATTTGCAGTTACCCGTGCTCAGCTGTAACGCCGTTGCATTTACTTTCACTTTGTCCCTCACAAACTGCAGTGTGAAATCTATTTAATTATGGTAACTGCCACCTAAGAGTGCCTCATCAAGTATGCCTTGTTACACAATACAGAATGTCTGGTCCCATAGTGAGCGCTACCACATTCTGCTCTAAATAAACGGCAGCACGGTAGCATTGTGGATAGCACAATTGCTTCACGGCTCCAGGGTCCCAGGTTTGATTATGTCTTGGGTCACTGTCTGTGCGGAGTCAGCACATTCTCCCCGTGTCTGCGTGGGTTTCCTCCGGGTGCTCCGGTTTCCTCCCACAGTCCAAGGATGTGCAGGGTGGGTGGATTGGCCATGCTAAATTGCCCTTAATGTCCATAATTTCCCTTAGTGTTGGGTGGGGCTACTGAGTTATGGGGATAGGATGGAGGTGTGGACCTTGGTAGGGTGCTCTTTCAAAAATAAAGCCGGTGCAGACTCGATGGGCCGAATTGCTTCCTTCTGCACTGTCATTTCTATGATAACATCTTGTGGACATTACACGAAATCGTTTTCCTGTGGTCCGGGATTGAACTGATTTTCCCAGTCTACCTGCATATTGATTATGGTAGTATTGTCTTTCTTGCATGCCTTTTCTCTCTCTTGATTTATTTATTTTGCTCCATATCTTGCCTGCTGCGAGTCGACCTGTACATAACTACCATTCTGTATTTTGTCTTTAGCGATTCTTCAACTCTACCAACACAGACTGCACGCCTCCTCAGATATCGTATCGTGCTATCGATTAAATTGAATTTGCTTTCAAGGTAACAGCGCCCATTCTCGATCTGCCAGTCCTTTCGATATGCCACATATCCTTGGGTTTTAGATCCCAGCGCTGAACTCCTTGCAGCCATATCTTTGTGATGTCCATAACATCGGCCCCGCCAATTTCATTGTGCGCAACGCATTCATTTACCTTCTTTCATATACTGCGTTCATCTTTCCGTCCTGCGTTGACCACTGTCTGGTTCTCATGTGTGTCCGCTTATCTGTTGTGCCTGACGTTATTTTCCTGTTGCTTTCTATTTTCCCTGTTCTATTTCTTATTTTGGAAAAATGACGAACCTCTTCTGAGACCTTCCCCACGCCCCCTTAACTAGCTTCGAGTGCTCATATTTAATCCTTCCTCCTAAATTCGCCTTTAACTGCGATTTTAAAAAGAAATTCCGTCCAACTAATCTCTCCCACACACACCATTTAATTTAAAGCCGCATCTGCGGCCCTAACTGTGCAATTCGCTAGGACTCTAGTGCCAGCATGATTCAGATGAAGATTGTCCTGTCAGAAGAGCTTCCTCCTTCACCAGCACAGGTGCCAATATCGCAGGAATTCGAAACCAATTCCTTTGGAAAACGGAGATACATTCAATGGAACAGAACAATATCCGAAAAAGTATTATTACTAATGATCTTAAACACGACTGAAACAATAACCAGTATATATATATTCTTCTAGATAATGACCCATACTCAGGCCAACTGGAAACACACGGACTCCCAGTAAAATATGATCACTGGGGCCATGCATCCACTCTCCAGTTCACCATACTCAGCACAATTTAACACGGACAGACACTCCCGGTAACACACAGTCGCGCGGTTCAGCTACTCCAGTCTGTTTAGTCTTAAAATTCTGAACTGACAGATTATCCCGGCAATATGCTGTCCCATAGATTCCCAGTAATAACTTCCTGGGTGAATGTGCCTTCACTCAGTTCTGATATGCTATTGCACGATATTCCACAAAGTGAAACAACCTGATAATCCAGAGAGTCAATGCTTCAGAACCAGGTTCATTATAAATTGAGGAAGTGTAAAATAAAACCCGTCTTGATAAGCCAATACACATAACCAAAGCAAAGGATGTCACTGCTTCGGTGTCCGTGCAACAAAGACCAAATAAATCAGCGTGCCATATTCAAAGTAGCAAAGGGTAAACAGAAGGAAGCTCAGATGTAGGTTTACATAGTTTCAATCGCCAGTTACCAGGAACACCAATTAGGGCAAGAATCACATAGATTTTTTTAGCGATCGTATATGTTTGCAGCATTTTCGGTATGCGGTGATCAGTCCCCTGGTGCTCCAGTCAATCTCTCTGTACTGAACACGGTGGTGATACAATCTGAGAAACTTTTTTTTGTATCTTGTGGGATCAGCCCCAGAGCTTTTAAGTTGAAATATTGTTGAGGTGGTTTGTTTTTTAGTTGAACAGATTGTGACATCCAATTGAGCGATAGACTATGATTATTTTTGTGATCGATTTACAAATTAAAAATAATACCCACCCTTATCACAATAATTAACAAATAAAACCACAAGTGTAATCTCCAACAAATGGTGTTGCCGACTGAAGCATCAACAGTCGCGTCTGCGGAGTGCATATGGCTCTCGTCTGTAATTTCGAACCTGCAATGTTTGACCCCCCCCGGGATAATGAACAAGCAATAGACCGGAACGGAAAACTGCCCTGGTTTCCGTGAACCCTGGCACTTCAACATTGACGTCGCTGCTCTGCACCAATCCGATGTGCAGGCGTTGGGTAGCCGAGGAAAGATGGCAGTGGTTACACCTTCCACTGGCGAGGAAAAGCCAAGGATCAGCCCAGGACACATGGAATGGGATTAACATCAAGAACGGACTCATCAGCCGACTCTCAGGGCTCCCTATGGGCATCAATGAGCGCCTCATAATCGTCTATCCAAAACAATCCAAGAAGCAGCAGACAATAATCATGAGATCCTGTGCCCTCATCCTCGATGCCAATCATGACCGAAAAGGCGGCTTCTACTCCACTGTGGACAAGATATTGCCCAACGTTACCTGGGAAAAGAAGACCATATTCCTTAGGAATTTCAACGCTAAGGCTTGATAGGACTCCGATATTTGAAAAGGAACAATGGGAAAAGAAGGGGTTGAGAATTGCAACTTCAACGTGGTTCGCCTGCTCTTCAAATACACAGGGCATCAGCTTGCAATCACGAGCGCTTTCTTCCGCCAAAATGACAAGTGGAAGATTTCCTGGAGACATCCACGATCAGAACACGAACAAATCATCGACTTTGTCATCGTCCGTTCCTGAGACCGAAAGGTTGTCCACATGACCAAGCGATGACAAGTGCAACTGACTGCAGGCAAGACCATGGATTCATCCTCTACCCTCTGTTCATCAAACCCTACCAGAGGCAGCTGGGAATGAAGAAACAGCTGGGAAACAAGAGAAACGTTGAGTACCTTCAAGAACAAAGCATGCACGCAAACTTCCAATAACGTCTTCTCCAAAATCTACAGAGGTTTCTTACTAGAGCGGCTGAAACTCCTCAGTAAAAGCATGTCACCCAGGATTTCTTCAGTGCCACAATACATGGTGCCAAGACCGAAGGATTTTCACTGAGGAATTCGCCACCAAATATGATTTTTGACTCCCACCAAGGGTGGACGAAGTCAAATCCGCCATTTCCGACATGACGAATAGAACAGCAGCAGGAGTGGGCGGGATCCCAAAGAGGATTTTCATGCTTGAAAATCTAGGACAGAGAGAAATCCCTGCCAATTTCCGGGAACCCATCATCATCAGCATCTTAAAGAAAGAATACAGAGGAATATCCCATCACTGGGAAGTTCACCGTCTGAATCATCGATAGGTGCCTTCTCCCAGTCTCTGCAGATTCCTTCTAGAAAGCCAGTGCGGCTTCCAACCAAACTATTGAATAGAGGATCTGAGTTTCACTGCTCGGCCGCTTCAAGATAAACACCTGGATTCTTTATCGATGCCAGTGGTGTTTGTTTTTTTCGATCAGGGCGGTGAGTTTTGGATAATTTAGGAAGGGGAGGGGAAGGCTGTTGGAGGAGTGGGTCCCATTCCCCTCTGGCTCCGTTCAAGACATGTGTGTGTGTCAGCGGTAAGAGGGCTGATTGGGGACTGGGTTGTCGAAGGAGAGCATTGTTCTTTTGAACTGGGGAGTTCAGGGGAGCGGGGCCTATTCTCTGACCGCTGATGTTCAATGCAGCCTCTCTGACTAGGCCTCAATTCAAATCCTAATCGCAGGCGTCCTCGGTAGCACTTTTGTGTTTGCTCAACTCTGGAACAGCGTCTGTGGTTCATGGGCTCAATTCCATGGTTAAATAAAATGACAAGCAGACACCAGATCATCTTATTGATGATTTCTGTGCTCTCTTATCTTTATGCTTTTATTGTGAGTTATCAGAGAGAGAGGAATGTGAAAGGGAGAGAGGGAGATGAATGGGAACAGACAGAGAAAGTGACTTGGCGAGAATTGGACAAGAGGTCGGAGGGAGAGAATGGAAAGGGGGTGAGAGAAATGAGAAATTAGAGAATGCGAGTGGGGGAAGGGAGAAATGGGAAAGTAGGAGAGAGAAAGGAAAAGGGGAAGAGAAGGAGGATGGGACAGGAGGAGAGATAACGGGAAATGAGGAGAGAGAGAGATAGAGAATTGGAGTGGGGAGAGAGAGAAAATGTGAGAGGAGCAGAGAGAGAATGGGAAAGGGGGAGAGGGAGAATGGGAATGGTGAAGATATAGAATGGGAAAGGGGAGAGAGAACAAGGAGAAGGGAGATAATGGGAAAGGAGGTGACAGAGAGAATGTAAAGGGAAGAGAGAAATGGTAAGGGGAGAGAGAGAGAGGGAGAGAGATAGAGAGAGAGAAATGCAGAGATTGTGCGTGAGAGAGATACAGAGAGAGAAAGAATGAGAGAGATGGGAGAGAGAGGGAATTTCACTATCAGAAACTGTGAACTCAATTTTTAATGCATCACCATTGTTGGGATCTCCTGATGCAAAAACTGCCTGCAGAATTCCCCAAATTAACAACATAAGGGTCACTTTAAAAGTGAGTCAATCGACTGTAAAGTAATGTTGATGGCCGGGAATTGAAGTCCATTTACTTAAAGCGGATATAACGATGGAATAAAGCCTGTGTTTTAAACCGAGCCTTAAATATCAGGGTGCAATGAAGTTCATACCGGGACATTTGAATTCAGATTGCTGCGATTATGATTGTTCCCTTTCCATCTCCTGGAATGCCAGAAAGAGGGAGAGGACAGAACGGGTGCATTTGAGGGAATGGAAAGAGAAGAGAAAGGAAGGGGGAGAATCATAGAAAGAGGTTGGAGATAGAGAGAGATGGTGAAAAAGAGATGGGGAGACAGAAAGCAAGGGTCTGGGGAAACCGGGGAAGATAAAGCCAAGCAGAACAGATGTGGGCAAAGGGTCTGGGTGTGGGGGCCAAGAGTGCAGTCACAGCCCAGTTGCATCTTTTTACAATGTGCTAATTTGATCAAACTACAATCCTGAGACAGTCGATTTGAAGCTGTCTCCCGAGGGAATGACCCCTCCCCAGAGCGAAAGAGACAGATCTGAGGGGGTGAGGGAGAATTTGAAATGAAAAAAAAAACACCAGTGTGATTTGCCGTTATATAAATTGGGAAGATGGAGAAAGCAGAGCGTGGTGATATGTGTGTATGTTGGAGTTTGGTCAGATAGTCACAAGATCTGGGCTGTTCTCCTGTGGCCATGTCGCTCATGATGTTGTTTCTGGGATCCTGCAACATGTAAACATGAATGTATCGACTTTCAGAATGTTCCCGAGGTCCTGAAAATGAATTTCTAAATGCGAGGCTGTATAAAGGATTGTTTATAATTCCAGAATATCGATTGCGCTGAAGACTGGGTGATTAACAGGACAGGTCAATGGTATTGGTGATGGAAAGCAGTAGCATATAGGGTGGGGGGGGGGTGTAATTCAGCACATTGATTGCTTTAAACTCTTCAAGCTGTCACCTGACGAATGTGATATAAAATAGTTACTTTAGAGATATTAATTAATGTAATGTAGAAATAAGCCACTTTGATTCTGGCAGGTAGAGACAAAGGGATTTGAGACCGCATGGAAAAAGCAGGAAGAGGTGTGTCTATGAGAGTGATGCTGCATTGATAGGGGCCGGAGAAAGGGATTGGAAGTGAGCCAATCAGAATAGATCAAACAAGTCAGGAGGGACACAGGATGACCTATGGGTGTCGAGTATGTGAAACTTGATGCCATTTGAATGTATGAGTACTGATCTCTTTGTCTGGGACCTTCACTTAGTTCCCGGGACTGCAGACAACAACATGTTGTCTGTATCACTGTGGACTAGGTAGCTTGCAAGCTGAATAAAATAACTTCTTTTTACTTGCAAATCCATCTCGACTTTTATTGAGGCCAGACTGACGGAGAAAGAAATTTGGGGATCAACACACCCACCACCCCCACCCTAATCTGCGTTTAAAGAGCGACTTCCATTCAATTTAGTTTAGAGAGTTTTCCAATTGTAAAGTGGCCGTGTTTTACTCTCATTAATGTCACGGTTCACGTAAAAGTGCAGGGGACCGTTTGAAGTGACTTTTACTGAGTTTCTGCTTGGAACATTCTCAGTCCGTGACCTTTTTCACCATCGTACCAGGTGGAGTTTGGTTGGTGTGTCAAATGCGTGTGTGTGTGGGTGGGGGGGGGGGGCACAGTATCTGGGGGTATCTTGGATCGGGGGCAGGCAGAGAGTAGGGAAATGGAAGGAGGGGGTCTGAACAGGGAGGGGCTGGGGGTTTGAGGGTATCTGGACAAGTAATGCAAAGATACTCCTGTCTGAAGGGGAAGAGGGAGTCCTCCGCGGCCATGGGACTGCTAATGGGAGCTAGCTGTCCAGAATTGCCTTCATTGCTCCTGTAATCATTCCGTTGACTGAAGGGGGTTTGGGAGCTGATTGTGGAATGTGAACACGAACACATGTCCAGTGTGGTGGGGCATTGATTTAGAATGATAAGACATGAAACTTCCTTGTACTATTTCGAAGGAGCGCTCACAAGGGCCTGAAATGAAAAAGGCTGTGATTGGAAACTGGTTTAATTTGCCAATCAAAAGACAGCATGTGTGTTGGTGTCATTAATGTCATGTTTACATGTAAATCACATTTAACTTCACTTTCAAGAGTTTCTGAGTGTAGAGTCCTCTTGTCTCTCTATCTCCCTCTCCCTCAGTCACCCTCTGTCGAGAGAGAGAGAGAGAGAGAAAGAGAGGTGAGTGGTGGCGAAGTGCGTTGTGAATGTCTCTGCCTCTGTCATCGATATAACTTTATCACTCTATTTCCGACCCTTTATTTCCATATTTCATCCAGTAATAAATATAAATGAAAATGTCAGTGTGCATTTGAGCTGTGGATAGAGACTGGAGAACATATGGGCAGCACGGTAGCACAAGTGGCTTCACAGCGCCAGGAGACCAGGTTTGATTCCCGCCCTCACCGTCTGTGCGGAGTCTGCACGTTCTCTTCGTGTCGGCGTGGGTTTCCTCCGGGTGCTCCGGTTTCCTCCCACAGTCCCATGACGTGCAGTTTAGGTAGATTGGCCTTGATAAATTGCCTTTAGTGTCAAAAAATATTAGGAGGGCTTATTGGGATAGGGTGGAAGTGACGGCTTAAGTGGGTCGGTGCAGACTCGATGGGCCGAATGGCCTCCTTCAGCACTGTATGTTCTATGTATCTATGTATGTAACCTCGATGCTTTTTCTTGGCGAAGAGAAGACTGAGATGTACAAATTCATGAGGATCATGGACAGGATGGACATAATACAACCATTCCCCTCAGTTGCAGGGTCAACAACAAGGGGGCATCAGCATCAGATGAAAGGGGGTTTGTGGAAACTAATTTCACCCAGGGGGTGGAGGGGGGGGGGGCGGGAATCCGAAATACACATCTGAGGGAGTGTGGTCTGGAAATATTCTCTGCAAATTAGTTTGTGTAAATAAGGTTGAATCTGTACCATTGTGTTTTAAAGATGTAATCAATTCTCGAGTTTAAAACACCTGTTTTCAAATCTAGCTGATACCACATTGCAGTGTGTTTGTGTGGAATCCTGCTGTGCAATGGTGAGGGAAATATTGAAGGGAAATAAGCGGAGGTAGCTTGTTACCAGAGGTGCAAATGTTCTGGGATGTCCTCCCGTGCGACCGTCTCCCTCGTGGGGCTGTTTGTGGGAGCATGCTGTTCTCCCGTGTGGCCGTCTCCCTCGTGGGGCTGTTTGTGGGAGCATGCTGTTCTCCCGTGTGACCGTCTCCCTCGTGGGGCTGTTTGTGGGAGCATGCTGTTCTCCCGTGTGACCGCCTCCCGCGTGGGGCTGTTTGTGGGAGCATGCTGTTCTCCCGTGTGACCGTTTCCCTCGTGGGGCTGTTTGTGGGAGCATGCTGTTCTCCCGTGTGACCGCCTCCCTCGTGGGGCTGTTTGTGGGAGCATGCTGTTCTCCCGTGTGACCGCCTCCCGCGTGGGGCTGTTTGTGGGAGCATGCTGTTCTCCCGTGTGGCCGTCTCCCTCGTGTAGCTGTTAGTGGGAGCATGCTGTTCTCCCGTGTGACCGCCTCCCTCGTGGGACTGTAAGTGAGAGCATGCTGTTCTCCCGTGTGACCGCCTCCCTCGTGTAGCTGTTTGTGGGAGCATGCTGTTCTCTCGTGTGACCGTCTCCCTCGTCGGGCTGTTTCTGGGAGCATGCTGTTCTCCCGTGTGACCGTCTCCCTCGTGGGGCTGTTTGTGGGAGCATGCTGTTCTCCCGTGTGACCGCCACCCTCGTGTAGCTGTTTGTGGGAGCATGCTGTTCTCCCGTGTGACCGTCTCCCTCGTGGGGCTGTTTGTGGGAGCATGCTGTTCTCCCGTGTGACCGCCACCCTCGTGTAGCTGTTTGTGGGAGCATGCTGTTCTCCCATGTGACCGTCTCCCTCGTGGTGCTGTTTGTGGAACATGCTGTTCTCCCGTGTGACCGTCTTCCGCGTGGGGCTGTTTGTGGGAGCATGCTGTTCTCCCGTGTGACCGTCTCCCTCGTTGGGCTGTTTGTTGGAGCATAGAATTTACAGTGTAGAAGGAGGCCATTCGGCCCATCGAGTCTGCACCGGCTCTTTGAAAGAGCACCCTACCCAAGGTCAACACCTCCACCCTATCCCCATAACCCAGTTATCCCACCCAACACTAAGGGCAATTTTGGACACTAAGGGCAATTTATCATGGCCAATCCAGCTAACCTGCACATCTTTGGACAGTGGGAGGAAACCAGAGCACACGGAGGAAACCCACGCACACACGGGGAGGATGTGCAGACTCCGCACAGACAGTGACCCAAGCTGGAATCGAACCTGGGACCCTGGAGCTGTGAAGCATTTGTGCTATCCACCAGGCTACCCTGCTGCTCCTACAAACACCCCCACGCGGGAGACGGTCACACGGGAGAACAGCATGCTCCCACAAACAGTCCCATGAGGGAGACGGTCACACGGGTGAACAGCGTGCTCCCACAAACAGTCCCATGAGGGAGACGGTCACACGGGTGAACAGCGTGCTCCCACAAACAGCCCCACGAGGGAGACGGTCACATGGGAGAACAGCATGCTGTGCACTGCCACTGTAAACACCAATAAATTGACTTCCAAATGTTTCTGAGGTCTGAATGTATATCATTGATGAGTATAAAACGTGGCCACACCACACCCTTCATTCATAATGATCAAATGAATGTAAGGGAGGGCGAATTTTAAAAATGTCCGAAAGGAATGGACACAGCGTTTTTACAGGTTAAAGAGGAGATTTTAGCTCTTCATGAGGATAGAAGGGATGGGTCTCCGAACTGAGAATACACATCGCGTTCAGAAGATAATGTGGAATGATGACACCAGGCACGAGACTGCTTGTCCTTGCCTAATATTAACTCATTGCTGCCCATGGGTTCCTGCTGTGCGTCAATGATCTGCAGCCTTTCCTGAACTGAAACTTGTAACAGCACAATTAAAAAGCACTAGCTAATTGAGCATTAGAGACGGAGTGAGGGGTGGGGTTGAAATCATGATGCTGAGTCTGGGTAAAGGACTGCCTTCAATCCCGTATATTGTTTGTGTTTTAAATTGGGCGGTAGAATTTGGAGTATATCAGTGGCGGGGCGGGGTGGGGCGCGGGGGGTGGGGGGGGGGGGGGTGGCGGCGGAGGGGGGGGGGGGGTGTTCCCTGTCTCTGTCACTCCACCTTTCTTTCTTTTTCTCTTTCCAGCAATTTCTTTCTATGTTTAATTTTCCTGGCATAATTCTGCTCCCATAACTTATTGTCTTAAGTTGGTCTCCAGTGTGGAGTCAGTGCCCAGATCCCTGTACATGAAGATGAATCCTCCGTCAAAGAAGGAGAGGGTCCGAGGAGTCGGAGGGGAAAAGTGTGAGTGAGGGGGAGTTAGAGGGGTAGAGGACAGAAGGGGTCAGCGGGAAGGTGGTAGGAAATAGTCAGAGGGGACAGGGCGGGGGGAATCAAACTGGAGAGTGTAGGGGGAGTCAGAGGGGTGAGGGTAGAGGAGTGTCAATGTAGAACAGGGTGGATGGATGCATAGGGAAAGGGGGTGGGAGGGTCAGGGGGGATCGGGTGGTGAAGCCAGAGGAGGGGAGTGCAGGGGCCAGAGGGTGAGAACAGTCAGGGGAGGGAAGGGGAGGACGAGTCAGAGAGTAGGGGGAGTCACAATGCGAGAGGGTGTGGTGCTGTCACAATGCGAGAGGGTGGGGGAGTCAGTGGGGTAAGGGGTGGTGGAGAGTCAGAGGGGTTAGTTTGGGGACAATCAGAGTGCGAGAAGTGACGGGGAAACAGAGAGGACGAGGGTAAGGGGAGTCATTCCAAAGAGGGTAGGGAGAGTCAGAGGCGCAGGCGTTGGGGGAAGTCAGAAGTGAAGATGGTGGTGGAGAATCGGTCGTTTTGGGAGAATCAGAGGGGGGGAGGGTACATAGAACATAGAACATAGAAAAATACAACACAGACCAGGCGCTTCGGCCCACGATGTTGTGCCGAACCTTTGTCCTAGATTAATCATTCATTATCATTGAATTTACAGTGCAGAAGGAGGCCATTCGGCCCACTGCGTCTGCACTGGCTCTTGGAAAGAGCACCCTACACAAAGTCAACACCTCCACCCAACACTAAGGACAATTTTGGACACTAAGGGCAATTTATCATGGCCAATACACCTAACCTGCACATCTATGGACTGTGGGAGGAAACGGGAGCACCCGGAGGAAACCCACGCAGACACGGGGAGGACGTGCAGACTCCGCACAGACAGTGACCCAAGCCGGAATCGAAACTGGGACCCTGGAGCTGTGAAGCAATTCTGCTATCCACAATGCGACCGTGCTGCCCTTAAGAACAAATAAATCTACACGATATCATTTTACCGTAATCCAGGTACCTATCCAATCGCTGCTTGAAGGTCCCTAATGTTTCCGACTCAACTACTTCCACAGGCAGTACATTCCATGCCCCCACTACTCTCTGGGTAAAGAACCTATCTCTGACATCCCCCCTATATCTTCAACCATTCACCTTAAATTTATGTCCCCTTGTAATGATTTGTTCCACCCGGGGAAAAAGTCTCTGACTGTCTACTCTAACTATTCCCCTGATCATCTTATAAACCTCTATCAAGCCGCCCATCATCCTTCTCCGTTCTAATGAGAAAAGGTCTAGCATCCTCAACCTTTCCTTAAATTCAATCCCTCTGTTAATGACGCGAGCACACCATAGGCCTTCTTCACAGCTCTATCCACTTGAGTGGCAACTTTCAAAGATGTATGAACATAGACCCCAAGATCTCTCTGCCCCTCCACATTGCCAAGAACTCTACCGTTAACCCTGTATTCCGCATTCATATTTGTTCTTCCAAAATGGACAACCTCACACTTTTCAAGGTTAAACTCCATCTGCAATTTCTCAGCCCAGCTCTGCATCCTATCTATGTCTCTTTGCAGTCGACAACAGCCCTTCTCACTATCCACAACTCCACCAATCTTCGTATCGTCTGCAAATTTACTGACCCACCCTTCAACTCCCTCATCCAAGTCATTAATGAAAATCAAAAACAGCAGGGGACCAAGAACTGATCACTGCGGTACGTCACTGGTAACTGGGCTCCAGGCTGAATATTTACCATCCACCACCACTCTCTGACTTCTATCTGTTAGCCAGTTCGTTATCCAACTGGCCAAATTTCCCACTAGCCCATGCCTCCTTACTTTCTGCAGAAGCCTACCGTGGGGAACCTGATCAAATGCCTTAACAAAATCCACGAACACTACATCCACTGCGTTACCTTCATCCACATGATTGGTCCCCTCCTCAAAGAATTCAATAAGACTTGTCAGACAAGACCTACCCCTCACAAATCCGTGCTGACTATCCCTAATCAAGCACTGTCTTTCCAGATGCTCAGAAATCCTATCCTTCAGTACCCTTCCAATGACTTTGCCTACCACCGAAGTAAGACTAACTGGCCTGTAATTCCAGGGTTATCCCTGGTTCCTTTTTTGACCAGGGGCACGACATTCGCCACTCTCCCATCCTCTGGTACCACCCCTGTTGACAGTGAGGACGAAAAGATCATTGCCAGAGGGAGAGCCAGAGATGTGGGATTGCAAATAGACAGAGAGAGAGAGAGATTGATAGAGAGGGGGAGGAATCAAATGGAACAGAGAGGAAGGGAGAGCAATGAAATGAGAGAGAGGGAGGGAGAAAATTGAAATGGGAAAGAGGGGTTGGGAGGGAGAGAAATGAAATGTGGGAGAGACAGAGAGACAGACAGGGAAATGTAATGAAACGAGAGAGAGGGAGGGAGAAAAACGCTATGAGAGAGAGGGTAGGAGAGAATTAAACGAGAGAGAGGGAGGGAGAGAAATGAAATGAGATAGAGAGAGGCACGGAAATGAAGTAAGAGAGGGGGAGATTAATAAGCGAGGGGAAGAGAAGGACATGAAGAAAGAGAGAGAGGGAGAGAGAGAGAGAGGGAGAGAGAGAGAGCGAGAGAGAGAGAGAGAGAAAGAGAGAGACATGCAATCAGAGAGAGGACGGGCAGAAGAGAAATGAGAAATGAGTGAAAGGGAGGGAGGAAATGATACGAGAGAGGGAGGGACCCGTAACTGATATAAGTGGAATTTTCATTGCTAATATTGTATGAAGAAATAGCAGCAATGCGCGAGTCACTGGCCTGGGAGAAATATTCTTTCACTTTGTGTGCAGAAAGCATATTCCCGCATTTTTTGATACTTGGTACGGAGAATGTTCGTCCTACAGATTCCTGGGATAAAGGTTTCCTAATGAGGAAAGGGGCAGCAGACTCCACTTCGACTCAGTCTCCTTGAGAAGAATGGAAAGTCACCTTACTGAAAATTATAACATTCTGAGAGTGGAACCAGGGTAGTTGTTGGGCGGATAGCTTCCTGTCTGCGCAAACCCAACTAACCTCAAAGTGTGTTGAAAAAATGAGGCTCCTAATTAAGACCGAAAAAACGGGTATTTTATTCTGCGTTGTTTCTTTCTTTTTGCAACATGAGAGGACGGTTTTGTCCCCCTACATCATGGGGTGGGGTGGTTGGTAGAAACATCGTTTAACATTTACAAATTTATAATTAAATACAACCATTCCTCTCCACTCACGTCTACGTTTTTTTATTACAACTGAAAGTTCACTTTCCATCAATAGAACTAAGTTTGCTCGGAGAAGCCATGTTCACTTTCCGCTACTCTTTAAGTTTATACATAACCGCCTCGCCCCATTTGCGGTTAATCACGTTTATATATAAACCACCCACTGTTCCTGACCCAGATCAAGTGCCCCATGAGCCTGAAGCCCTTTCTCCTGTACCTTGCCTGCAACTTGCTTTGGCCCTCTGCGGATTCCTCTTTCTATCCTCTCATTCAGGAAAATCAAGGTATCGCTGCCTTGGGTTTAAATTCTTCCCTTACTATGAATGCACATTTCACGCCATGGTTTCAAATGAACGATCTTGTTAATTTCACAGCATTACTTGTACTATTTTTCCAGCTGCTGGCACCACGAAAGGGAGTCTACAAATAGAACCAAGAGCTGCTCTGAACGGTGACAGAATTCACATGAAATGTGCGTCTCTGAACCAGGAAGGCGATATGACTTCTTGTGCTACATAAATGGAAATGTCATGCCTGGCAGTCTTGAAGCTAAGAAGACCATATTGGTGGTAGCAAGTACACACGAGGCACAATACCGGTGTGGTTTCAAAGTCAAGTACTCTTTCCCGTAATAAATGTTACGGTACCAGGTTGGTACCTCGTTCTGTTCACATTAATAGCAATGTGGTGAAATTTAAGATGGCTTGAAAACCTTTTTTGCGGTCATGTTGCTGAACTTCATTACTGTCTGCAAGTGTTGTGAAAGTGTCCCGAGGTGGGAACTATGTTATTGGTCTTTTAGTATGAGGCAGATTTCAACTCCTGAAAGAACAAATGGACTTCGAATGCAGAACGAGGAGATATGAGGGATCTCGTTCCCGCGAATTGCTCCTGAGAGACAGATAACGGTACCATTGTATTGACTTTGTGATTGATCTCCGTTCCACCAGATCTCCGTTCGATGTTTAAGTTATCCCATTCCTACATTATTTTGCTTGGAAATAACTAGATAATCAAAGAGTGGCGGAAATTAAATCGCTGCTCCAAAGTTACGAATGGAGGCAAACGCAATGGATGACTTTCAGGGCCATCCGGATCTACAAATAGGTGTGGGGTGTTTGTCACGGAGGGTGTAAGGGAATGGGAAGTGTATTCTGTTTGTACTAGACGTTTGGTCGTATATACGTGAGATGCCTGATTGCTTGCATCATGGGGGCAAGGAATCGCTGTGGTGAGATGGGTAAAGTGAAAGACCTTAAAACAGCAGCAGAATTAGTCCATTTTCCACATCGAGTCTGCTCTGCCATTCAATCATGGCTAATATGTTTCTCATCCCCATTCTCCTGCCTTCTCCTCACAACATATGATCCTCTTATTAATTAAGAAACTAGCTATCTCTTTTCAAATATATTCAGCTACTTGGCCTCCATCGCCTTCTGCGGCCATGGAATCCACATATTCACTACCTTCTTGCTATTTTACATATATAGATACAGAGATACATAGACGAGAGTAGCAGAAGGAGGCCTTTTTGCCCTTCGAGCCTGCTCCGTCATTCATCACGATCATGGCTGATCACCTAACTCCATAGCCTAATCATGCTTCCTCCCCATAACCCTTGATACCATTCTCCTCAATTGCAATATCCAGCCGCCTCTTGAATCTCCTCAAACTTTTATCATCAACTACTGCCTGTGGTAATGAATTTCACAGCCTAACCACTCTTTGTGTGAACAGATGTCTCCATATATCTGTCCGAAATGATTTGCCCTTAATCCTCAGATAGAGGCCACTGATTCAGGACACACCCATCATTCGTAACATCGTCCCTGCCTCTACCCTGTCTAGTCCTGTTAGAATGTTATAAGTCTCTTTGAGATCCCCCTCTTTCTTCTGAACTCCAGCAAGAACAATCCCAACCCAGTCAATCTCTCCTCATATGACAGTCCCGCCACCCCTGGAATCAGTCTGGTAAACCTTCGCTGCACTCCCTCGAGAGCAATAACATCCTTCCTCAGAGAAGGAGACCAAAACTGCACACAATACTCCAAGTGTGGCCTCACCAAGGCACTGTACAATTGCAGCAACACAGCCCTGCTTCTATACTCGAAACCTCTTGCATTGAAGGCCAACATGCCACGAGCCTTCTTTCCCGCCTGTTGCACCTCCATGCTTACTTTCAACGATTAGTACACAAACACATCTAGGTCCCGCTGCGCACTCCCCTCTCCCAATTTACAACCATTCAGGTAATAATCTGCCTTCCTGTTTTTGCTTCCAAAATGAATAACATCACAATTATCCAAAATATACTGCTTCTGCCATTGATTTGCTCACTCGCCCAACCTGTCCAGAACATGTGGTAGGATCCCTGCATCCGAGTCACAATTCACCCTCACACCTAATATGGTACCGTCTGCAAACATTGAGATGGTACAATTTGATCCCTCATCCAAATCATTAATATATATTGTTAATAGCTGGGGTCCCAGCACCGATCCCTGTGGTACCCCACTGGTTACTGCCTGCCAATTTGAAAATGACCCATTAATCCCTACTCTTTGTTTCCTCTCTGCCAACCAGTTTTCTAACCACCTCAACAACTTTTACCCAATCCCAAGCGCTTTAATTATGCGGTACTTCGGCAAATGCTTTCTGAAAGTCCAAATATACCACATCCACTGGCTCTGCCTTGTTAACTGTACTTTTTACATCTAAAAATAATGCCAACAGATTTGTGTACCAGTTTTCCCTTCATACATCGATGCTGACTCTGACTGACCCTAACATTGCTTTCCACTATAAAGTCCTTGATAATGGATTCAATGGATTTCAATGATGTCTGTGTCTGTGCCCATTTGTTCTTCTTTCTCCGACTAGTGGAAACATCCTGCCCACGTTCACTCTATCTGGTCTCAATGCGATGTCAGTTAGAAATAGATACTACCTCGTCCTTCTAAACTCCAACGAGTACAGACCCAGAGTCCTCAACCGCACCACATACTAAAAATCCTTCGTTCCGGAGATCGATCTTGTGAACCCACTTCAGCACATCCTTCCTTAGTGAGGGAACGAGACGTGCTCATCAGAATCATAATATTCAAGTAGCCATATAGAGCCTCAGCAGTCCATTCCTTAACATGTTTTCTCCTCCTCTCGACACGAATGCTAACATTGCATGTGCCTTCCTAACTGCCAACTGAACCTGCATGTTAACCAGTAGAGAACTAGGTCTCCTAAGTCCCTTTGAGGTTCCGATTTCCGAAGCCTTTTCCTATTTAGAAAACAGTCTATGTCTCCATTCTTCCTAGTGAAGGACCTAACATCACATTTTTCCACAGCTATTCCATGCACCCCTTGTTTGGCCACTCTCCTAGCTTCTTGTCGATCACCCTGCATCCTCCACACTACCAGCTCCTCTGCAAATCTTTGTGGTCCTTTGAGTCCCTTTATTTACTTTTTATCCTTCAATAGTACGGCAGCGTTACTGGTTAGCTCAACATTTATTATCCATCCTTATTTGCCCTTGCCTGGCTCAGTTTGCCAGTTTATTTCAGAGGGCATTAAGATTCAGCATCGTTAACGGGGCAAGAACTCCAAACCAGAGACTCTGTCAAAAAGCAATGGCCGCAAAACATTGGGAGGAAACTCCGCTTCATATGGATTAAAAGAAGCAACTATGGCAGGATAAACTCCGCAGTCCTGACAGTATCTGTGGAGAGAAATTGATTTTCGGATCTAGATGGTACTTCTAAACTCTACAGAGCTGAACAAAGGCTTTGTCCTGTTGTGGATTGTCCTGAGCCACTCTCTCCAGCAGAGGTAGTTGTGAGATTCTTGCCTGTTTGTGTCTCAGGCCCTCTCTTCCTTATAACAAAACGATCCATTAAAATTTTTATTTGATTGCTGCTGACAAAATGGAGGTATCGCATTCGCGCCCAAAGCACAAGACGTCAGCGTTCGGGGCACGTGACCTGCTCTCTGCCTCGCTTCAGGCAGGAAGATAACTTTGACATTGAAAAGAATCTTCTCATACATCAGCGTGCTGACGTCAGTAGGAGGCGGTGCTGCTTGCTGGGTACCACGCATGAACACTGATGAGTGGGAACACATGCAAATTGCGCCAACATTTTTCATATGGTCGCGGCTGTCATTTTCAAAGCGACTCGCAGTCGGCATTGTTAAAAGCCTACTGCTATGGCTGTTGCACGTGAATTCGCCTGATTGGGAACGCCGCGACCCTCCCATCACCCGCCTGCGACTCACCCGCAGATCGCGGCCCCCTCTTTGAAATGCCTGTACTATGGGATAGATATTTACACTGTGAAAGAATTTGCAGTAATTCTCAATGATCTGTGCTGTTGCAGTACAGCTCCTTTGAAACTGCCATAGACAAGCATACTTACACAGTTACAGACTATCCAGTAATACTCACTGATTTGTGATCATCGATTATCATAGAATTTACAGCGCAGAAGGAGGCCATTCGGCCCATCGAGTCTGCACCGGCTCTTGGAAAGAGCACCCTACCCAAGGTCAAGACCTCCACCCTATCCCCATAACCCAGTAACCCCACCCAACACTAAGGGCAGTTTTGGACACTAGTGGCAATTTATCATGGCCAATCCACCTAACCTGCACATCTTTGGACTGTGGGAGGAAACCGGAGCACCCGGAGGAAACCCACGCACCCACGGGAAGGATGTGCAGACTCCGCACAGACAGTTCCCCAAGCCGGAATCGAACCTGGGACCCTGGCGCTGTGAAGCAATTGTGCTATCCACAATGCTACCGTGATGTGCCAGTACAGTTCCCTCTGTACATTCACGGCGAGGCCATGATATCATGGTATAGCTATTCACACAGTAACACACTGTCCGGTAATTGTCAGTGACTTGGAGTGCTTGAGTATAGCTCCCTCTGAAACAGTCATGAAGAAGAAATAGTACAATGGGATAGACAGTTACACAGTTGCAGAATGTCCAATAATTCTCACTGTCATGTGATGTTCCTGGACAGCTCCCTCTGAAAATTCACGGTGAGGTCATGCTACCATGGGGTAGTTATTTACACAGTTTTAGACTGTCCAGTACTTCTCACTGACTTGTGATGTCCCAGTACAGTACCCTCTGAACATTCACGGCGAGGCCAGGAATAGCATGGTATAGATATGTACACAGTTACAAACTGTCCAGTAACTGTCACTGACCTGTAGTGCTTGCGTATAGCTCCCTCTGAAACAGTCAGAGAGAAGAAATAATACCATGGGATAGACAGTTACACAGTTGCAGCATGTCCAGTAATTCGGACTGCCTTGTGCTGTCCCAGTACAGCTCCCTCTAGAGCATTCTGAGAGAAGCAATGATACTATGGTCTTGAGATTTACACACTGTCTAGTAATTGTAAGTGGCCCGCAGTGTTTGAGTAAAGCTGCCTTTGAAACAGTCAGAGAGATGAAATAATATCATTGAATGGATAGTTACACAGTTGCAGAATGTAAAGTAATTCTCACTGACCTGTATTGTCCCCGTACAGCTCCCTCTGGAACATTCGGATAGAGAGTTACATATTTACAGATTGTTCCGTAATTCTCACTGTCCAAGTACAGCTCCGGCTGAAACAGTTAGATGGGGGCAATTCAAAAAATGGATACCTATTTACTCAGGGGCTTTCCGGTAATTTTGACTGACCTGTGCCTTCCTAGTACAGCTTCCACTGATTCCGAGAAGCAATGATACCAAGATATACAGTTACACAGTAACATATCTTTCAGTATTGGTCGTTGATTTGTGTTCTGTCAGTATAGTTACCTCTGAAAAAGTCAAAGAGCAGAAATGATACCATTGGAGAGATATTTACACAGAGAGCTTCCAGAAATTCTCACTGCCTTGTGCTGTTCAGCACATTTCCCTCTAAAACTATTAGAAATGAGAAATAATACCAAGGCATGGATATTTATCCAGTTACGGATTTTCGAGTATGTCTCACTGACCAAATCTGTGCTGGGACACCTTCCCCTGAAACACTCAGGAAGATATGTACACAGCTCCAGACTGCACACTATTTCTGACTGAAGTGTGCTCTGTCAGTATAGCTCCATCCAAATCTGTCAGACGAAGCATTGATGTAATGGGATAGATATTGAAAGAGAGACTTTCCACTAATGCTCACTGACATGCGCTCTACCAGTAGCGTTTCCGCAGAACAAATCAGAGAGAAGCAATGATACCATGTGATCGATATTCAAACAATAATTGACTACCCTGTAACACGACTGACCTGATTTATGGATTCAAATCCGGACTCCATTCAGCTCTGTGTCGAGGAAATGTGTCAATGTTTACTGTTGAAGTGATGAGTCTCTCCTGCTCTAGTCTACGTGTGACTGCAGATTCACAGAATACGGGGTGAATCTTACCTTCCCTCAGAAATGGTCTAGTTAGGGAATGAGCTCTGTGGAAATTGGGAATGGATAAATCATGCTGGCTTTGCGATAGATTTTGAGACCACCTGGCAGAATGAACAAAGAAAACATCATATTCGTTACAATACCAAATGGAAAAAAAACCTCACCCTGGGATCGCTGGTGATGCAATTCTCCAAACTTCAGTCTGAAGAAGAACATCAGAATCAATGAAACAAAAAGCATCGAAATTAAATATATAATTCCATCCATCGTATCCATCACACAGGAACCCTCAAATATCTGGACAATTGTTAGATGTTGTGTACCACATGGAGACGGCTGAACTGACCTGTCCCATTGCTCGGGCCAGGTTTAATATAAAGATTAAATTCAAAACGAAATACTGTGTAGACTGGAAATCTGACACATGGAAAATAAATACTTGAGAAGTTCAGCAGGTCAAGAAGCATCGCTGAAGGTAAAACCGGTTAAGGTTTCAGTTCACGATGTCCTTTCATCAGAACTGAAGAATAATAGAAACTTCAAATTTGAAAGACCAGGGGAAGTGCGGAGGGGTAAGAATGAACACGGGATCATAGCATGCTAAGGTTTCTAGTGCAGAAGGAATATTTTCGTTCCATCGAGGCTGCACCAGCCCTTTGATAAGCGTTCCCATCCTTTGCCCACGCCCCCACCCTTTCCCCGTAACCCAGTAACACCAACTAGCCTTTTGGACAGGAAGGGGAAATTTACATGGTCAATCCACCTAACCACATTTTGGACTGTGAGGCAAACTGGAGCAACCGGAGGAAACCCACGGCGACACGGGGAGGAAGTGCAAACTCCAAACAGTCACCATAGCCCGGAATTGAACGCTGGTCCATGGAGCAGTGAGGAAGCTGTGATAACTACTGTGACACCGTGCCGCCGTGCCGGGAAGCTCTGTGGAAGGGTGGAGCCCCACGAAGATGGAATAACAAAGATGTAATGATACAAAGACGGAGGGAATGGTCATGGATGTCATAATGTAACCAGGGTTGTGCACACATTATGTTTGATCAAAGTGCGTGTGGTCTTCAGAGGAATCGACCAGGCCAGAACTGTATCGGTCACTGTCTGAATATCTATCCCGTGCTATCACCTGTAAGACTTTAAGGTACGTGAGCAGCATTGGATCATTCGGCTCCTCCATACCCGTATTGATCAATAACTTATACATCTCTCTCTTCAGGACACTCTGAGTTGGCCAACAAAGCTTTCTCTCGTGGGCCCTAAAGGATGCCATGCCAGTACCGCCCCCACGTCATGGACTCTTATTTCGTAGCCTCCCTGTACGGCACCATGTCAAAAGCCTTCTGTAAATACAAGTAGATCACATACACAGGTCCTCCTTTGTCTAATTTACTCGTTACCTCTTATTCAAATACAAGAGATTTGTGAGGCATCAATCCCATCGACGAAGCCCTTTTTTCTATTTTTCATGCTCTTCCAAGGCCTCTGCTATGTCATCCTTAATAATATGGACCAAAATCTTACCAACAATCAAAATCAGGCTAACCGGACTATTATTTCCCTTCTTCTTTTCCCTCCCTTCTTAATCAGAGTGGTTTAGGTACCATTTTCTAGTCCTCTGTGACCCTCCCAGCGTCCACTAATTCGTAAAAGATCACAATGTCTGCACAACTTCCTCAGCTATCCCTCTCAGAACCCTGGGATACAGTTTACCCTCTCCGGGTGACTTATCAATCTTCAGACCATGTTCAGACCTTTCGTTTTCCCGAGCTCCTTAGTGATGGGTCCTACACTCACTTCTGCCCCCGGACTCTCTTGAATATCTGGTATACCACTGGTGTCTTTCACTGTGAGGACTGATGCAAAGTACATATTCACATCTTCTGTAATTTTCTTGTTTCCAATTACTACTTCTCGAGCTTCATTTTACAATGGTCCAGTGTCTATTCTTGCCCCTCTCTTAGTTTGCATATTTCGACTAAAACTACTGCAAGTTTATTTTAAATGACTCGCTAGCTTTCACTCATATTAAATCGTCTCCTGCCTAATGAATATAAAATTAATTGTTTTAGATATTTTATAATCATTTCAGTTATCTACTACTGAGCACTGTTTCCATGTTTGTTTTGTGTTATTCCTTTTTAACTTCTGCTGAATGTCACTGTGAGTGTGGTTCGTTCTCCCGCATTCGCTGGGGTGAACCACATGTATCCTTTTTTAAAATAAGTTTTGAGTAACAAATTCATTTTTTCCAACGAAGGGACAATTTAGCGTCGCCAATCCACCTACCGTGCACAGCTTCGGGTCGTGGGGGCGAAACCCATGCAAACATGGGGAGAATGTGCAAACTCCACACGGACAGTGACCCGGAGCCGAGATCGAACGTGGAAACTCGGCGCCGTGAGATTCTTGAAAGCATTTAGGAACAGAGGGATGTTGGGGTCCACGTACATAGATCGCTCAAAGTTGCCACCCAGGTTGATAGGGTTGTTCAGAAGGCGTATGGTGCGTTGGCA
Organism: Scyliorhinus torazame; assembly: GCF_047496885.1. Classification (NCBI taxonomy): domain Eukaryota; kingdom Metazoa; phylum Chordata; class Chondrichthyes; order Carcharhiniformes; family Scyliorhinidae; genus Scyliorhinus; species Scyliorhinus torazame. The sequence continues at coordinate 66,206,304 of NC_092729.1, forward strand.
TTGATTAATAGGGAGATTGAGTTTAAGAGCCGCGAGGTTTTGATGCAGCTTTATAAAACCTTAGTTAGACCACGTGGAATATTGTGTCCAGTTCAGGTCGCCTCCTTATCAGAAGTATGTGGATGTTTTGGAGAGGGTGCAGCGGAGATTTACCAGGATGCTTCCTGGACTGGAGGGCATATCTTATGAAGAAAGGTTGAGGGAGCGAGGGCTTTAGTCAATAGAGCGAAGAAGGAAGAAAAATGACTTACTAGAGGTACACAAGGTGATGGGAGGCATGGACAGAGTGGACAGCCAGAGACTTTTGTACAGGGCGCAAATGGTTGTCACGAGGGGATATCATTTTAAGGCGATTGGAACAAGGTACAGGGGAGATGTCAAATGTCGGTTCTTTACACAGAGAGTGGTGGGTGTGTGGAATGCACTGCCAGGAGAGGAGGTGGAGTCAGAGTCATTCGGGACATTTAAGCGGCTCTTGTACAGGCACATGGACAGCAGTAAATTAAAGGTGTGTCGGTTAGATTGATCTTGCATTAGGATAGATGGTCGGCACAACATCGTGGGTAGAAGTGCCTGCACTATGCGGTACTGTTCTATGCTCTATGTTCTATGTAACTTGCAGACTCCGCAGGGACAGTGACCAAGCCGGGATTCGCACCTGGGGCACTGAAGCTGGAAAGCAACTGTGCTAACCGCTGTGCTGCCGTGCTACTCTTCTTCAAATTGTTGGATAGAAGCAATACTAACTTAGGATAGATACTTACTCAAAGACTGTTTCTCGATGACCTTTGCTGACCCAGAACAGTTCCCTCTGAAACAATCAGAAAGAAACAAATATACAATGGGATAGATACTTACAAAGCTACACACTATCCAGTAATTCTCACTGTCCTTTGCTGTCACAGTGCAACTCCCTCTGGAGCCTTCAGAGAGAAGCAGCGATTCTATGGGATCGACATTTACACATTTACGGGAATACAAATAATTGTCAGTGGCACGTTCTGTCGCAGGAACAGCTCCGACTGATACAGTCAGCGAGAAGCAATTATACCGTTTGCTGGATGTTTACAAAGTTACAAACTGTCCAGTAATTCTCACTTACCTGTGCTGTCCCAGTACAGCAACCTTTGAAACAGACAGGGAGAAGCAATAATATCATGGGATATATAATTCCGCAGTTACAATCTGTCGCGTAATTCTCACTAAACTATGGCGTCCCAGTACATACACATGTTAAACTGTCAGAGAGAAGCAGTGATATGATGGGACAGATGTTTACCTAGTTGCAGATGTCGAGGAAAATTCACTGACCATTGCTTTGCTGGGTCAGCTCTCTCAGAAACAGTCAGACAGAAGCAATGATACCATGGGTTAAATATTTACATGAAATGAAAATTGCTTATTGTCACAAATAGGCTTCAAATGAAGTTACTGTGAAAAGCCCCTAGTCGCCACATTCCGGCGCCTGTTCGGGGATGCTGTTACGGGAATTGAACCGTGCTGCTGGCTTGCCTTCGTCTGCTTTCAAGGCCAGCGATTTAGCCCTGTGCTAAACAGCCCCGTTACAGATTGTTACAGACTTCCCGTTATTTCTCCATCTGAAACAGTGAGAGAGAAGCAATGGCTCCATGGGACTGCATAGTATCTGCATAACCTCTGTCACCGCCCCCCCCCCCCCCCACCGAATCCGCCACATACAGCAGTAGGTCATCTGCGTAGAGTGACACTCGTTGTTCCTCTCCACCTCTAACCACCCTCCTCCATTTCTTAGAGTCTCTCAGCGCTATTGCCAGTGGTTCAATTGCTAACAAGAACAGTAATGGGGACAGAGGGCACCCCTGCCTTGTTCCCCTATGCAACCGAAAATACTCCGATCTTTGCCGATTTGTGACTACACTTGCCACTTGGGCCCCAGAGAGGAGTTTAACCCAGCTGACAAACCCCTCCCCGAACCCAAACGTCCTCAGCACCTCCCATAAGTACACCCACTCTACCCTATCAAATGCCTTCTCTGCATCCATTGCTGGCACAATCTCTGCCTCCCCCTCTGCTGGGGGCATCATTATCATCCCCAATAGCCGTCGCATGTTGACATTCAATTGTCTCCCCTTTACAAACGCTGTCTGGTCTTCGTGCACCACCCCCGGGACACAATCTGCTATCCTCATTGTCAGCACATTTGCCAACAACTTGCCGTCCACATTCAGGAGCGAGATAGGCCTGTATGACCCGCATTGCAGCAGATCTTTATGTCGCTTCAGGATTAGTGATATCGTCGCCTCCGACATTGTCGGGTGTAGAGTCCCCCCTTCTCTGGCGTCGTTAAAGGTTCTTGCCAGCAGCGCGGCCAGCAAGTCCACATATTTCCTATAAAATTCCACCGGGAACCCATCTGGTCCCGGGGACTTCCCTGCATGCATGTTCCCCAGCCATTCAGTCACCTTGTCCACCCCAATTGGCGCCCCCAGGCCTGCCACCTCCTGCTCCTCCACCTTCGGGAACCTTAGTTGGTCCAGAAACTGCTGTATCCCCTCTTTTCCCTTCCGGGGTTGGGACCTATATAACCTCTCATAAAAGGTATTAAACACCTCATTTATCTTCCCTACACCGCACCGTAGTTCCCGTTTCATTCCTAACTCCCCCTATTTCCCTTGCCGCTGTCCGCTTACGAAGCTGGTGGGCCAGGAGCTGACTCGCTTTTTCCCCATACTCGTATCTCATCCCCTGTGCCTTCCTCCACTCTGCCTCTGCCTTCCCTGTGGTCAGCAGGTCAAACTCCGCCTGGAGTCCTTCGTCCGGGGCCTCCCGCAGTGCTGCACTCCCACAGCATTGACCCTCCCGCAGTGCCGCACTCCCACAGCACTGACCCTCCCGCAGTGCCGCACTCCCACATCATTGACCCTCCCGCAGTGCCGCTTTCCCACAGCATTGACCCTCCCGCAGAACCGCACTCCCACAGCACTGACCCTCCCGCAGTGCCGCACTCCCACAGCATTGACCCTCCCGCCGTGCCGCACTCCCACCGCATTGACCCTCCCGCAGCGCCTACCTCCCATAGCATTGACCCTCCCGCAGTGCCGCACTCCCACATCATTGACCCTACTGCAGTGCCGCACTCCCACAGCATTGACCATCCCGCAGTGCCGCTATCCCACAGCATTGACCCTCCCGCAGAACCGCACTCACACAGCATTGACCCTCCCGCAGTGCCGCACTCCCACAGCATTGACCCTCCCGCAGAACCGCACTCCCACAGCACTGACCCTCCCGCAGTGCCGCACTCCCACAGCATTGACCCTCCCGCCGTGCTGCACTCCCACAGCATTGACCCTCCCGCAGCGCATACCTCCCATAGCATTGACCCTCCCGCAGTGCCGCACTCCCACATCATTGATCCTACTGCAGTGCCGCACTCCCACAGCATTGACCCTCCCGCAGTGCCGCTTTCCCACAGCATTGACCCTCCCGCAGAACCGCACTCCCACAGCATTGACCCTCCCGCAGTGCCGCACTCCCACATCATTGACCCTCCCGCAGTGCCGCACTCCCACAGCACTAACCCTCCCACAGTGCCACACTCCCACATCATTGACCCTCCCGCAATGCCGCACTCCCACATCATTGACACTCCCGCAGTTCTGCACACCCACAGCACTGACCCTCCCGCAGTGCCGCACTCCCACAGCATTGACCCTCCCGTAGTGCCGCACTCGCACAGCAATGACCCTCCCGCAGTACTGCACTCCCACAGCATTGACCCTCCCACAGTGCCGCACTCCCACAGCACTGATCCTCCCGCAGTGCCGCACTCCCACAGCATTGACCCTCCCACAGTACTGCACTCCCACAGCATTGATCCTCCTGCAGTGCCGCACTCCCACAGCACTGACCCTCCCGCAGTGCCGCACTCCCACAGCACTGACCCTCCCGCAGTGCCGCACTCCCACAGCATTGACCCTCCCGCAGTGCCGCACTCCCACAGCATTGACCCTCCCGCAGTGCCGCACTCCCACAGCACTGACCATCCCGCAGTGCAGCACTCCCACAGCATTGACACTCCCACAGTGCCACACTCCCACAGCACTAACCCTCCCGCAGTGCCGCACTCCCACAGCGTTGACCCTCCCGCAGTGCCGCACTCCCACAGGACTGACCCTCCCGCAGTGCCGCACTCCCACAGCACTGACCCTCCCGCAATTCCGCGCTCCCACAGCATTGACCATCCCGCAGTGCCGCACTCCCACAGCATTGACCATCCCGCAGTGCCGCACTCCCACAGCACTGACCCTCCTGCAGTGCCGCACTCCCACAGCATTGAGTCTCCCGCATTGCCGCACTCCCACAGCATTGACCCTGCCGCAGTGCCGCACACCCACAGCAGTGATCCTCCCGCAGTGCCGCACTCCCACAGCACTGACCCTCCCACAGTGCCGCAATCCCACAGCATTGACCCTCCCGCAGTGCCGCACTCCCACAGCATTGACCCTCCCGCAGTGCCGCATTCCCACAGCATTGACCCTCCCACAGTGCCGCATTCCCACAGCATGGACCCTCCCGCAGTGCCGCACTCCCACAGCACTGACCCTCCCGCAGTGCCGCATTCCCACAGCATTGACCCTCCCGCAGTGCCGCACTCCCACAGCACTGACCCTCCCGCAGTGCCGCACTCCCACAGCACTGACGCTCCCGCAGTGCCGCACTCCCACAGCATTGACACTCCCGCAGTGTCGCACTCCCACAGCATTGACCATCCCGCAGTGCCGCACTCCCACAGCATTGACCCTCCCGCAGTGCCGAACTCCCACAGCACTGACCCTCCCGCAGTGCCGCACATCCACAGCACTGACCCTCCCGCAGTGGCGCACTCCCACAGCACTAACCCTCCCGCAGTGCCGCACTCCCACAGCATTGACCCTCCCGCAGTGCCGCACTCCCACAGCACTGGCCCTCCCGCAGTGCCGCACTCCCACAGCACTGACCCTCCCGCAGTGCCGCACCCCACAGCATTGACCCTCCCGCAGTGCCGCACTCCAACAGCATTGAGCCTCCCGCAGTGCCGCACTCCCACAGCACTAACCCTCCCGCAGTGCCGCACTCCCACAGCATTGATCCTCCCACAGTGCAGCACTCCCACAGCATTGACCCTCCCGCAGTGCCGCACTCCCACAGCACTAACCCTCCCGCAGTGCCGCACTCCCTCAGCATTGACCATCCCGCAGTGCCGCACTCCCACAGCATTGACCCTCCCGCAGTGCCGCACTCCCACACCACTGGCCCTCCCGCAGTGCCGCACTCCCACAGCACTGACCCTACTGCAGTGCCGCACTCACACAGCATTGACCCTCCCGCAGTGCCGCACTCCCACAGCATTGACCCTCCCGCAGAGCCGCACTCCCACAGCACTGACCCTCCCGCAGTGCCGCACTCCCACAGCACTAACCCTCCCGCAGTGCCGCACTCCCACAGCATTGATCCTCCCACAGTGCCGCACTCCCACAGCATTGACCCTCCCGCAGTGCCGCACTCCAACAGCATTGAGCCTCCCGCAGTGCCGCACTCCCACAGCACTAACCCTCCCGCAGTGCCGCACTCCCACAGCATTGATCCTCCCACAGTGCCGCACTCCCACAGCATTGACCCTCCCGCAGTGCCGCACTCCCACAGCATTGACACTCCTACAGTGCTGCAGTCCCACAGCATTGACCCTCACGCAGTGCCGCACTCCCACAGGAGTGACTCTCCCGCAGTTCCGCACTCCCATGGCATTGACCCTCCCACAGTGCCGCACTCCCACAGCATTGACCCTCTCGCAGTTCCGCACTCCCACGGCACTGACCCTACTGCAGTGCCGCACTCCCACAGCACTGACCCTCCCGCAGTGCCGCACTCCCACAGCATTGACCCTCCCGCAGTGCCACACTCCCACATCATTGACCCTCCCGCAGTGCCGCACTGCTACATCATTGACCCTCCTGCAGTGCCGCACTCCCACAGCATTGACCCTCCCACAGTGCCGCACTCCCACAGCATTCACCCTCCCGCAGTTCCGCACTCCCACAGCACTGACCCTACTGCAGTGCCGCACTCCCACAGCACTGACCCTCCCGCAGTGCCGCACTCCCACAGCATTGACCCTCCCGCAGTGCCACACTCCCACATCATTGACCCTCCCGCAGTGCCGCACACCCACATCATTGACCCTCCCGCAGTGCCGCACTCCCACAGCATTGACTCTCCCGCAGTGCCGCACTCCCACAACATTGACCCTCCCGCAGTGGGCACTCCCACAGCACTGACACTCCTACAGTACCGCACTCCCACAGCATTGACCCTCCCGCAGTGCCGCACTCCCACAACATTGACCCTCACGCAGTGCCGCACTCCCACAGCATTGACCCTCCCGCAGTGCCGCACTCCCACAGTTTTGACCATCCCACAATGCCGCATTCCCACAGCACTGACCCTCCCGCAGTGCCGCACTCCCACAGCACTGACCCTCCCGCAGTGCCGCATTCCCACAGCATTGACCCTCCCGCAGTGCCGCACTCCCACAGCACTGACCCTACCGCAGTGCAGCACTCCCACAGCACTGACCCTCCCACAGTGCCGCACTCCCACAGCATTGACCATCCTGCATTGCCGCACTCCCACAGCATTGACGCTCCCGCAGTGCCGCTCTCCCACAGCACTGACCCTCCTGCAGTGCCGCACTCCCACAGCATTGACCCTCCCGCAGTGCCGCACTCCCACAACATTGACCCTCCCGCAGTGCCGCACTCCCACAGCATTGGCCCTCCCACAGTGCCGCACTCCCACAGCATTGACCCTTCCGCAGTTACGCACTCCCACAGCATTGACCCTCCCGCAGAGCCGCACTCCCACAGCACTGACCCTCCCGCAGTGCCGCACTCCCACAGCATGGACCCTCCCGCAGTGCCGCACTCCCACAGCATTGACCCTCCCGCAGTGCCGCACTCCCACAGCATTGACCCTCCCGAAGAGCCGCACTCCCACAGCATTGACCCTCTCGCAGTGCCGCACTCCCACAGCACTGACCTTCCCGCAGTGCCGCACTCCCACAGCATTGACCCTCCCGCAGTGCCGCACTCCCACAGCACTGACCCTCCAGCTGTGCCGCACTCCCACAGCACTGACCCTCCCGCAGTACCGCACTCCCACAGCACTGACCCTCCCGCAGTGCAGCACTCCCACAGCATTGACACTCCCACAGTGCCACACTCCCACAGCACTAACCCTCCCGCAGTGCCGCACTCCCACAGCATTGACCCTCCCGCAGTGCCGCACTCCCACAGGACTGACCCTCCCGCAGTGCCGCACTCCCACAGCACTGACCCTCCCGCAGTGCCGCACTCCCACAGCACTGACCCTCCCGCAATTCCGCACTCAAACAGCATTGACCATCCCGCAGTGCTGCACTACCACAGCACTGACCCTCCTGCAGTGCCGCACTCCCACAGCATTGAGTCTCCCGCATTGCCGCACTCCCACAGCATTGACCCTCCCGCAGTGCCGCAACCCCACAGCAGTGACCCTCCCGCAGTGCCGCACTCCCACAGCACTGACCCTCCCACAGTGCCGCACTCCCACAGCATTGAGCCTCCCGCAGTGCCGCACTCGCACAGCATTGACCCTCCCGCAGTTCCGCATTCCCACAGCATTGACCCTCCCGCAGTGCCGCACTCCCACAGCACTGACCCTCCCGCAGTGCCGCATTCCCACAGCACTGACGCTACCGCAGTGCCGCACTCCCACAGCACTGACCCTCCTGCAGTCCCGCACTCCCACAGCACTGACGCTACCGCAGTGCCGCACTCCCACAGCATTGACCATCCCGCAGTGCCGCACTCCCACAGCATTGACCCTCCCGCAGTGCCGCACTCCCACAGCATTGACCCTCCCACAGTGCCGCACTCCCACAGCATTGACCCTCCCGCAGTTCCGCACTCCCACAGCACTGACCCTACTGCAGTGCCGCACTCCCACAGCACTGACCCTCCCGCAGTGCCGCACTCCCACAGCATTGACCCTCCCGCAGTGCCACACTCCCACATCATTGACCCTCCCGCAGTGCCGCACACCCACATCATTGACCCTCCCGCAGTGCCGCACTCCCACAGCATTGACTCTCCTGCAGTGCCGCACTCCCACAACATTGACCCTCCCGCAGTGCCGCACTCCCACAGCACTGACACTCCTACAGTACCGCACTCCCACAGCATTGACCCTCCCGCAGTGCCGCACTCCCACAACATTGACCCTCACGCAGTGCCGCACTCCCACAGCATTGACCCTCCCGCAGTGCCGCACTCCCACAGTTTTGACCATCCCACAATGCCGCATTCCCACAGCACTGACCCTCCCGCAGTGCCGCACTCCCACAGCACTGACCCTCCCGCAGTGCCGCATTCCCACAGCATTGACCCACCCGCAGTGCCGCACTCCCACAGCACTGACCCTACCGCAGTGCCGCACTCCCACAGCACTGACCCTCCCGCAGTGCCGCACTCCCACAGCATTGACCATCCTGCATTGCCGCACTCCCACAGCATTGACGCTCCCGCTGTGCCGCTCTCCCACAGCACTGACCCTCCTGCAGTGCCGCACTCCCACAGCATTGACCCTCCCGCAGTGCCGCACTCCCACAACATTGACCCTCCCGCAGTGCCGCACTCCCACAGCATTGGCCCTCCCACAGTGCCGCACTCACACAGCATTGACCCTTCCGCAGTTACGCACTCCCACACCATTGACCCTCCCGCAGAGCCGCACTCCCACAGCACTGACCCTCCCGCAGTGCCGCACTCCCACAGCATGGACCCTCCCGCAGTGCCGCACTCCCACAGCATTGACCCTCCCGCAGTGCCGCACTCCCACAGCATTGACCCTCCCGAAGAGCCGCACTCCCACAGCATTGACCCTCCCACAGTGCCACACTCCCACAGCATTGACACTCCCGCAGGGCCGCACTCCCACAGCATTGACCCTCTCGCAGTGCCGCACTCCCACAGCACTGACCTTCCCGCAGTGCCGCACTCCCACAGCATTGACCCTCCCGCAGTGCCGCACTCCCACAGCACTGACCCTCCAGCTGTGCCGCACTCCCACAGCACTGACCCTCCCGCCGTGCCGCACTCCCACAGCACTGACCCTCCCGCATGCAGCACTCCCACAGCATTGACACTCCCGCAGTGCCACACTCCCACAGCACTAACCCTCCCGCAGTGCCGCACTCCCACAGCATTGACCCTCCCGCAGTGCCGCACTCCCACAGGACTGACCCTCCCGCAGTGCCGCACTCCCACAGCACTGACCCTCCCGCAGTGCCGCACTCCCACAGCACTGACCCTCCCGCAATTCCGCACTCAAACAGCATTGACCATCCCGCAGTGCCGCACTCCCACAGCATTGACCATCCCGCAGTGCTGCACTCCCACAGCACTGACCCTCCTGCAGTGCCGCACTCCCACAGCATTGAGTCTCCCGCATTGCCGCACTCCCACAGCATTGACCCTCCCGCAGTGCCGCAACCCCACAGCAGTGACCCTCCCGCAGTGCCGCACTCCCACAGCACTGACCCTCCCACAGTGCCGCACTCCCACAGCATTGAGCCTCCCGCAGTGCCGCACTCGCACAGCATTGACCCGCAGTGCCGCATTCCCACAGCATTGACCCTCCCGCAGTGCCGCACTCCCACAGCACTGACCCTCCCGCAGTGCCGCATTCCCACAGCATTGACCCTCCCGAAGTGCCGCACTCCCACAGCACTGACCCTCCTGCAGTCCAGCACTCCCACAGCACTGACCCTCCCGCAGTGCCGCACTCCCACAGCATTGACCATCCCGCAGTGCCGCACTCCCACAGCACTGACCCTCCCACAGTGCCGCACTCCCACAGCATTGACCCTCCCGCAGTGCCACACTCCCACATCATTGACCCTCCCGCAGTGCCCAACACCCACATCATTGACCCTCCCGCAGTGCCGCACTCCCACAGCATTGACTCTCCCGCAGTGCCGCACTCCCACAACATTGACCCTCCCGCAGTGCCGCACTCCCACAGCACTGACACTCCTACAGTACCGCACTCCCACAGCATTGACCCTCCCGCAGTGCCGCACTCCCACAACATTGACCCTCACGCAGTGCCGCACTCCCACAGCATTGACCCTCCCGCAGTGCCGCACTCCCACAGCATTGACCCTCCCGCAGTGCCGCACTCCCACAGCATTGACACTCCTACAGTGCTGCAGTCCCACATCATTGACCCTCCCGCAGTGCCGCACTCCCACAGGAGTGACCCTCCCGCTGTGCCGCACTCCCATGGCATTGACCCTCACGCAGTACCGCACTGCTACATCATTCACCCTCCTGCAGTGCCGCACTCCCACAGCATTGACCCTCCCACAGTGCCGCACTCCCACAGCATTGACCCTCCCGCAGTTCCGCACTCCCACAGCCCTGACCCTACTGCAGTGCCGCACTCCCACAGCACTGACCCTCCCGCAGTGCCGCACTCCCACAGCATTGACCCTCCCGCAGTGCCACACTCCCACATCATTGACCCTCCCGCAGTGCCGCACACCCACATCATTGACCCACCCGCAGTGCCGCACTCCCACAGCATTGACCCTCCCGCAGTGCCGCACTCCCACAACATTGACCCTCCCGCAGTGCCGCACTCCCACAGCACTGACACTCCTACAGTACCGCACTCCCACAGCATTGACCCTCCCGCAGTGCCGCACTCCCACAACATTGACCCTCACGCAGTGCCGCACTCCCACAGCATTGACCCTCCCGCAGTGCCGCACTCCCACAGCATTGACCCTACCGCAGTGCCGCACTCCCACTGCACCGACCCTCCCGCAGTGCCGCACTCCCACAGCATTGACGCTGCCGCAGTGCCGCACTCCCACAGCACTGACCCTCCCGCAGTGCCGCACTCCCACAGCATTGTCCCTCCCGCAGTGCCGCACTCCCACAGCATTGACCCTCCCGCAGTGCCGCACTCCCTCAGCACTGACTCTCCCGCAGTGCCACACTCCCACAGCATGGACCCTCCCGCAGTGCCGCACTCCCACAGCATTGACCCTCCCGCAGTGCCGCACTCCCACAGCATTGACCCTCCCGCAGAGCCGCACTCCCACAGCATTGACCCTCCCACAGTGCCGCACTCTCACAGCATTGTCACTCCCGCAGAGCCGCACTCCCACAGCATTGACCCTCTCACAGTGCCGCACTCCCACAGCATTGACGCTCCCACAGTGCCGCAATCCAACAGCATTGATCCACCCACAGTGCCGCTCTCCCACAGCATTGACCCTCCCGCAGTGCCGCACTCCCACAGCACTAACATTCCCGCAGTGCCGCACTCCCACAGCATTGACCCTCCCGCAGTTCCGCACTCCCACAGCCCTGACCCTACTGCAGTGCCGCACTCCCACAGCACTGACCCTCCCGCAGTGCCGCACTCCCACAGCATTGACCCTCCCGCAGTGCCACACTCCCACATCATTGACCCTCCCGCAGTGCCGGACACCCACATCATTGACCCACCCGCAGTGCCGCACTCCCACAGCATTGACCCTCCCGCAGTGCCGCACTCCCACAACATTGACCCTCCCGCAGTGCCGCACTACCACAGCACTGACACTCCTACAGTACCGCACTCCCACAGCATTGACCCTCCCGCAGTGCCGCACTCCCACAACATTGACCCTCACGCAGTGCCGCACTCCCACATCATTGACCCTCCCGCAGTGCCGCACTCCCACAGCACTGACCCTACCGCAGTGCCGCACTCCCACAGCACTGACCCTCCCGCAGTGCCGCACTCCCACAGCATTGACGCTGCCGCAGTGCCGCACTCCCACAGCACTGACCCTCCCGCAGTGCCGCACTCCCACAGCATTGTCCCTCCCGCAGTGCCGCACTCCCACAGCATTGACCCTCCCGCAGTGCCGCACTCCCACAGCACTGACTCTCCCGCAGTGCCGCACTCCCACAGCATGGACCCTCCCGCAGTGCCGCACTCCCACAGCATTGACCCTCCCGCAGTGCCGCACTCCCACAGCATTGACCCTCCCGCAGAGCCGCACTCCCACAGCATTGACCCTCCCACAGTGCCGCACTCTCACAGCATTGACACTCCCGCAGAGCCGCACTCCCACAGCATTGACCCTCTCACAGTGCCGCACTCCCACAGCATTGACCCTCCCACAGTGCCGCAATCCAACAGCATTGATCCACCCACAGTGCCGCTCTCCCACAGCATTGACCCTCCCGCAGTGCCGCACTCCCACAGCACTAACCTTCCCGCAGTGCCGCACTCCCACAGCATTGACCCTCCCGCAGTGCCGCACTCCCACAGCACTGACCCTCCCGCTGTGCCGCACTCCCACAGCACTGACCCACCCGCCGTGCCGCACTCCCACAGCATTGACCCTCCCGTAATGCCGCAATCCCACAGCATTGACCCTCCCGCAGTGCTGCACTCCCACAGCACTGACCCTCCCGCAGTGCTGCACTCCCACTGCATTGACCCTCCCGCAGTGCCGCACTCCCACGGCATTGACCCTCCTGCAGTGCCGCACTCCCACAGCATTGACGCTCCCGCAGTGCCGCACTCCCACAGCATTGACACTCCTACAGTCCCGCAGTCCCACAGCATTGACCCTCCCGCAGTGCCGCACTCCCACAGCAGTGACGCTTCCGCAGTGCCGCACTCCCATGGCATTGTCCCTCCCGCAGTGCCGCACTCCCACAGCATTGACCCTCCCACAGTGCCGCACTCCCACATCATTGACCATCCCACAGTTCCGCACTCCCACAGCACTGACCCTACTGCAGTGCCGCACTCCCACAGCACTGAACCTCCCGCAGTGCCGCACTCCCACAGCATTGACCCTCCCGCAGTGCCACACTCCCACATCATTGACCCTCCCGCAGTGCCGCACACCCACATCATTGACCCTCCCACAGTGCCGCACTCCCACAACATTGACCCTCCCGAAGTGCCGCACTCCCACAGCACTGACACTCCTACAGTACCGCACTCCCACAGCATTGACCCTTCCGCAGTGCCGCACTCCCACAACATTGACCCTCCCGCAGTGCCGCACTCCCACTGCATTGACCCTCCCGCAGTGCCGCACTCCCACAGTTTTGACCCTCCCACAATGCCGCATTCCCACAGCACTGACCCTCCCGCAGTGCCGCACTCCCACAGCACTGACCCTCCCGCAGTGCCGCATTCCCACAGCATTGACCCTCCCGCAGTGCCGCACTCCCACAGCACTGACCCTACCGCAGTGCCGCACTCACACAGCACTGACCCTCCCGCAGTGCCGCACTCCCACAGCATTGACCATCCCGCAGAGCCGCACTCCCACGGCACTGAACCTCCCGCAGTGCCGCACTCCCACAGCATGGACCCTCGCGCAGTGCCGCACTCCCACAGAATTGACCCACCCGCAGTGCCACACTCCCACAGCATTGACCCTCCCGCAGTGCCGCACTCCCACAGCATTGACCCTCCCACAGTGCCGCACTCCCACAGCATTGACACTCCCGCAGAGCCGCACTCCCACAGCATTGACCCTCCCGCAGTGCCGCACTCCCACAGCATTTACCCTCCCACAGTGCCGCACTCCCACAGCATTGACCCTCCCGCAGTGCCGCACTCCCACAGCACTGACCCTCCCACTGTGCCGCACTCCCACAGCACTGACCCTCCCACCGTGCCGCACTCCCACAGCATTGACCCTCCCGCAATGCCGCAATCCCACAGCATTGACCCTCCCGCAGTGCTACACACACACAGCACTGACCCTCCCGCAGTGCTGCACTCCCACTGCATTGACGCTCCCGCAGTGCCGCAGTCCCACAGCATTGACTCTCCCGCCGTGCCGCACTCCCACAGCACTGACCCTCCCGCAGTGCCGCACTCCCACAGCATTGACCCTCCCGCAGTGCCGCACTCCCACAGCATTGACCCTCCCACAGTGCCGCATTCCCACAGCACTGACCCTCCCGCAGTGCCGCAGTCCCACAGCACTGACCCTCCCGCAGTGCTGCACTCACACAGCACTGACCCTCCCGCAGTGCTGCACTCCCACTGCATTGACCCTCCCGCAGTGCCGCAGTCCCACAGCACTGACCCTCCCGCAGTGCCGCACTCCCACAGCACTGACCCTACCGCAGTGCCGCACTCCCAGAGCACTGACCCTCCCGCAGTGCCGCACTCCCACAGCATTGACCATCCCGCATTGCAGCACTCCCACAGCACTGACCCTCCCGCAGTGCCGCACTCCCACAGCATTGACCCTCCCGCAGTGCCGCACTCCCACAGCATTTACCCTCCCACAGTGCCGCACTCCCACAGCATTGATCCACCCACAGTGCCGCTCTCCCACAGCATTGACCCTCCCGCAGTGCCGCACATCCACAGCACTGACCCTCCCGCTGTGCCGCACTCCCACAGCACTGACCCTCCCACCGTGCCGCACTCCCACAGCATTGACCCTCCCGCAATGCCGCAATCCCACAGCATTGACCCTCCCGCAGTGCTGCACTCACACAGCACTGACCCTCCCGCAGTGCTGCACTCCCACTGCATTGACGCTCCCGCAGTGCCGCACTCCCACAGCACTGACCATCCCGCCGTGCCGCACTCCCACAGCATTGACCCTCCCGCAGTGCCGCACTCCCACAGCATTGACCATCCCGCAGTGCTGCACTCCCACAGCACTGACCCTCCTGCAGTGCTGCACTCCCACAGCATTGAGTCTCCCGCATTGCCGCACTCCCACAGCATTGACCCTCCCGCAGTGCCGCAACCCCACAGCAGTGACCCTCCCGCAGTGCCGCACTCCCACAGCACTGACCCTCCCACAGTGCCGCACTCCCACAGCATTGAGCCTCCCGCAGTGCCGCACTCGCACAACATTGACCCTCCCGCAGTGCCGCATTCCCACAGCATTGACGCTCCCGCAGTGCCGCACTCCCACAGCACTGACCCTCCCGCAGTGCCGCATTCCCACAGCATTGACCCTCCCGAAGTGCCGCACTCCCACAGCACTGACCCTCCTGCAGTCCCGCACTCCCACAGCACTGACCCTCCCGCAGTGCCGCACTCCCACAGCATTGACCATCCCGCAGTGCCGCACTCCCACAGCACTGACCCTCCCACAGTGCCGCACTCCCACAGCATTGACCCTCCCGCAGTGCCACACTCCCACATCATTGACCCTCCCGCAGTGCCCAACACCCACATCATTGACCCTCCCGCAGTGCCGCACTCCCACAGCATTGACTCTCCCGCAGTGCCGCACTCCCACAACATTGACCCTCCCGCAGTGCCGCACTCCCACAGCACTGACACTCCTACAGTACCGCACTCCCACAGCATTGACCCTCCCGCAGTGCCGCACTCCCACAACATTGACCCTCACGCAGTGCCGCACTCCCACAGCATTGACCCTCCCGCAGTGCCGCACTCCCACAACATTGACCCTCACGCAGTGCCGCACTCCCACAGCATTGACCCTCCCGCAGTGCCGCACTCCCACAGCATTGACCCTCACGCAGTACCGCACTGCTACATCATTCACCCTCCTGCAGTGCCGCACTCCCACAACATTGACCCTCCCACAGTGCCGCACTCCCACAGCATTGACCCTCCCGCAGTTCCGCACTCCCACAGCCCTGACCCTACTGCAGTGCCGCACTCCCACAGCACTGACCCTCCCGCAGTGCCGCACTCCCACAGCATTGACCCTCCCGCAGTGCCACACTCCCACATCATTGACCCTCCCGCAGTGCCGCACACCCACATCATTGACCCACCCGCAGTGCCGCACTCCCACAGCATTGACCCTCCCGCAGTGCCGCACTCCCACAACATTGACCCTCCCGCAGTGCCGCACTCCCACAGCACTGACACTCCTACAGTACCGCACTCCCACAGCATTGACCCTCCCGCAGTGCTGCACTCCCACAACATTGACCCTCACGCAGTGCCGCACTCCCACAGCATTGACCCTCCCGCAGTGCCGCACTCCCACAGCATTGACCCTACCGCAGTGCCGCACTCCCACTGCACTGACCCTCCCGCAGTGCCGCACTCCCACAGCATTGACGCTGCCGCAGTGCCGCACTCCCACAGCACTGACCCTCCCGCAGTGCCGCACTCCCACAGCATTGTCCCTCCCGCAGTGCCGCACTCCCACAGCATTTACCCTCCCGCAGTGCCGCACTCCCTCAGCACTGACTCTCCCGCAGTGCCGCACTCCCACAGCATGGACCCTCCCGCAGTGCCGCACTCCCACAGCATTGACCCTCCCGCAGTGCCGCACTCCCACAGCATTGACCCTCCCGCAGAGCCGCACTCCCACAGCATTGACCCTCCCACAGTGCCGCACTCTCACAGCATTGACACTCCCGCAGAGCCGCACTCCCACAGCATTGACCCTCTCACAGTGCCGCACTCCCACAGCATTGACGCTCCCACAGTGCCGCAATCCAACAGCATTGATCCACCCACAGTGCCGCTCTCCCACAGCATTGACCCTCCCGCAGTGCCGCACTCCCACAGCACTAACCTTCCCGCAGTGCCGCACTCCCACAGCATTGACCCTCCCGCAGTTCCGCACTCCCACAGCCCTGACCCTACTGCAGTGCCGCACTCCCACAGCACTGACCCTCCCGCAGTGCCGCACTCCCACAGCATTGACCCTCCCGCAGTGCCACACTCCCACATCATTGACCCTCCCGCAGTGCCGGACACCCACATCATTGACCCACCCGCAGTGCCGCACTCCCACAGCATTGACCCTCCCGCAGTGCCGCACTCCCACAACATTGACCCTCCCGCAGTGCCGCACTCCCACAGCACTGACACTCCTACAGTACCGCACTCCCACAGCATTGACCCTCCCGCAGTGCCGCACTCCCACAACATTGACCCTCACGCAGTGCCGCACTCCCACATCATTGACCCTCCCGCAGTGCCGCACTCCCACAGCACTGACCCTACCGCAGTGCCGCACTCCCACAGCACTGACCCTCCCGCAGTGCCGCACTCCCACAGCATTGACGCTGCCGCAGTGCCGCACTCCCACAGCACTGACCCTCCCGCAGTGCCGCACTCCCACAGCATTGTCCCTCCCGCAGTGCCGCACTCCCACAGCATTGACCCTCCCGCAGTTCCGCACTCCCACAGCACTGACTCTCCCGCAGTGCCGCACTCCCACAGCATGGACCCTCCCGCAGTGCCGCACTCCCACAGCATTGACCCTCCCGCAGTGCCGCACTCCCACAGCATTGACCCTCCCGCAGAGCCGCACTCCCACAGCATTGACCCTCCCACAGTGCCGCACTCTCACAGCATTGACACTCCCGCAGAGCCGCACTCCCACAGCATTGACCCTCTCACAGTGCCGCACTCCCACAGCATTGACCCTCCCACAGTGCCGCAATCCAACAGCATTGATCCACCCACAGTGCCGCTCTCCCACAGCATTGACCCTCCCGCAGTGCCGCACTCCCACAGCACTAACCTTCCCGCAGTGCCGCACTCCCACAGCATTGACCCTCCCGCAGTGCCGCACTCCCACAGCACTGACCCTCCCGCTGTGCCGCACTCCCACAGCACTGACCCTCTTGCCGTGCCGCACTCCCACAGCATTGACCCTCCCGTAATGCCGCAATCCCACAGCATTGACCCTCCCGCAGTGCTGCACTCCCACAGCACTGACCCTCCCGCAGTGCTGCACTCCCACTGCATTGACCCTCCCGCAGTGCCGCACTCCCACGGCATTGACCCTCCTGCAGTGCCGCACTCCCACAGCATTGACGCTCCCGCAGTGCCGCACTCCCACAGCATTGACACTCCTACAGTCCCGCAGTCCCACAGCATTGACCCTCCCGCAGTGCCGCACTCCCACAGCAGTGACGCTTCCGCAGTGCCGCACTCCCATGGCATTGTCCCTCCCGCAGTGCCGCACTGCTACATCATTGACCCTCCTGCAGTGCCGCACTCCCACAGCATTGACCCTCCCACAGTGCCGCACTCCCACATCATTGACCATCCCACAGTTCCGCACTCCCACAGCATTGACCCTCCCGCAGTGCCACACTCCCACATCATTGACCCTCCCGCAGTGCCGCACACCCACATCATTGACCCTCCCACAGTGCCGCACTCCCACAGCAATGACCTTCCCACAGTGCCGCACTCCCACAACATTGACCCTCCCGAAGTGCCGCACTCCCACAGCACTGACACTCCTACAGTACCGCACTCCCACAGCATTGACCCTCCCGCAGTGCCGCACTCCCACAACATTGACCCTCCCGCAGTGCCGCACTCCCACTGCATTGACCCTCCCGCAGTGCCGCACTCCCACAGTTTTGACCCTCCCACAATGCCGCATTCCCACAGCACTGACCCTCCCGCAGTGCCGCACTCCCACAGCACTGACCCTCCCGCAGTGCCGCATTCCCACAGCATTGACCCTCCCGCAGTGCCGCACTCCCACAGCACTGACCCTACCGCAGTGCCGCAGTCACACAGCACTGACCCTCCCGCAGTGCCGCACTCCCACAGCATTGACCATCCCGCATTGCCGCACTGCCACAGCATTGACCCTCCCGCAGTGCCGCATTCCCACAGCATTGACCCTCCCGCAGTGCCGCACTCCCACAGCATTGACCCTCCCGCAGTGCCGCACTCCAACAGCATTGACCCTCCCACAGTGCCGCACTCCAACAGCATTGACCCTTCCGCGGTTACGCACTCCCACAGCATTGACCCTCCCGCAGAGCCGCACTCCCACGGCACTGAACCTCCCGCAGTGCCGCACTCCCACAGCATGGACCCTCGCGCAGTGCCGCACTCCCACAGAATGGACCCACCCGCAGTGCCACACTCCCACAGCATTGACCCTCCCACAGTGCCGCACTCCCACAGCATTGACCATCCCACAGTGCCGCACTCCCACAGCATTGACACTCCCGCAGAGCCGCACTCCCACAGCATTGACCCTCCCGCAGTGCCGCACTCCCACAGCATTTACCCTCCCACAGTGCCGCACTCCCACAGCATTGATCCACCCACAGTGCCGCTCTCCCACAGCATTGACCCTCCCGCAGTGCCGCACTCCCACAGCACTGACCCTCCCACTGTGCCGCACTCCCACAGCACTGACCCTCCCACCGTGCCGCACTCCCACAGCATTGACCCTCCCGCAATGCCGCAATCCCACAGCATTGACCCTCCCGCAGTGCTGCACTCACACAGCACTGACCCTCCCGCAGTGCTGCACTCCCACTGCATTGACGCTCCAGCAGTGATGCACTCCCACAGCATTGACCCTCCCGCAGTGCCGCACTCCCACAGCATTGACCCTCCCACAGTGCCGCATTCCCACAGCACTGACCCTCCCGCAGTGCCGCAGTCCCACAGCACTGACCCTCCCGCAGTGCTGCACTCCCACTGCATTGACCCTCCCGCAGTGCCGCAGTCCCACAGCACTGACCCTCCCGCAGTGCCGCACTCCCACAGCACCGACCCTACCGCAGTGCCGCACTCCCACAGCACTGACCCTCCCGCAGTGCCGCACTCCCACAGCATTGACCATCCCGCATTGCAGCACTCCCACAGCACTGACCCTCCCGCAGTGCCGCACTCCCACAGCATTGACCCTCCCGCAGTGCCGCACTCCCACAGCATTTACCCTCCCACAGTGCCGCACTCCCACAGCATTGATCCACCCACAGTGCCGCTCTCCCACAGCATTGACCCTCCCGCAGTGCCGCACTCCCACAGCACTGACCCTCCCGCTGTGCCGCACTCCCACAGCACTGACCCTCCCACCGTGCCGCACTCCCACAGCATTGACCCTCCCGCAATGCCGCAATCCCACAGCATTGACCCTCCCGCAGTGCCGCACTCCCACAGCACTGACCCTCCCGCAGTGCTGCACTCCCACTGCATTGACCCTCCCGCAGTGCTGCACTTCTACAGCATCGACCCTCCCGCAGTGCTGCACTCACACAGCACTGACCCTCCCGCAGTGCTGCACTCCCACTGCATTGACGCTCCCGCAGTGCCGCACTCCCACAGCATTGACCCTCCCGCAGTGCTGCACTCACACAGCACTGACCCTCCCGCAGTGCTGAACTCCCACTGCATTGACGCTCCCGCAGTGCCGCACTTCCACAGCATTGACCCTCCCGCAGTGCCGCACTCCCACTGCATTGACCCTCCCGCAGTCCCACAGCACTGACCCTCCCGCCGTGCCGCACTCCCACAGCATTGACCCTCCCGCAGTGCCGCACGCCCACAGCATTGACCCTCCCACAGTGCCGCATTCCCACAGCACTGACCCTCCCGCAGTGCCGCAGTCCCACAGCACTGACCCTCCCGCAGTGCTGCACTCACACAGCACTGACCCTCCCGCAGTGCTGCACTCCCACTGCATTGACCCTCCCGCAGTGCCGCAGTCCCACAGCACTGACCCTCCCGCAGTGCCGCACTCCCACAGCACTGACCCTACCGCAGTGCCGCACTCCCACAGCACTGACCCTCCCGCAGTGCCGCACTCCCACAGCATTGACCATCCCGCATTGCAGCACTCCCACAGCACTGACCCTCCCGCAGTGCCGCACTCCCACAGCACTGACCCTCCCGCAGTGCCGCACTCCCACAGCATTGACCCTCCCGCAGTGCCGCACTCCCACAGCATTGACCCTCCCGCCGTGCCGCACTCCCACAGCATTGACCCTCCCGCAGTGCCGCACTTCTACAGCATCGACCCTCCCGCAGTTACGCACTCCCACAGCATTGACCCTCCCGCAGAGCCGCACTCCGACAGCACTGACCCTCCCGCAGTGCCGCACTCTCACAGCATGGACCCTCCCGCAGTGCCGCACTCCCACAGCATTGACCCTCCCGCAGTGCCGCACTCCCACAGCATTGACTCTCCCGCAGAGCCGCACTCCCACAGCATTGACGCTCCCACAGTGCCGCACTCACACAGCATTGACACTCCCGCAGAGCCGCACTCCCACAGCATTGACCCTCCCGTAGGGCCGCACTCCCACAGCATTGACCCTCCCACAGTGCCGCACTCCCACAGCATTGACCCACCCACACTGCCGCTCTCCCCCAGCATTGACCCTCCCGCAGTGCCGCACTCCCACAGCACTCACCTTCCCGCAGTGCAGCACTCCCACAGCATTGACCCTCCCGCAGTGCCGCACTCCCACAGCACTGACCCTCCCGCTGTGCCGCACTCCCACAGCACTGACCCACCCGCAGTGCCGCACTCCCACAGCATTGACCCTCCTGCAATGCCGCAATCCCACAGCATTGACCCTCCCGCAGTGCCGCACTCCCACAGCATTGACCCTCCCACAGAGCCGCACTCCCACAGCATTGACCCTCCCACAGTGCCGCACTCTCACAGCATTGACAGTCCCGCAGAGCCGCACTCCCACAGCATTGACCCTCTCGCAGTGCCGCACACCCACAGCATTGACCCTCCCACAGTGCCGCAATCCAACAGCATTGATCCACCCACAGTGCCGCTCTCCCACAGCATTGACCCTCCCGCAGTGCCGCACTCCCACAGCACTAACCTTCCCGCAGTGCCGCACTCCCACAGCATTGACCCTCCCGCAGTGCCGCACTCCCACAGCACTGACCCTCCCGCTGTGCCGCACTCCCACAGCACTGACCCTCCCGCCGTGCCGCTCTCCCACATCATTGACCCTCCCGCAATGCCGCAATCCCACAGCATTGACCCTCCCGCAGTGCTGCACTCCCACAGAACTGACCCTCCCGCAGTGCTGCACTCCCACAGCATTGACCCTCCCGCAGTGCCACACTCCCACATCATTGACCATCCCGCAGTGCCGCACACCCACATCATTGACCCACCCACACTGCCGCTCTCCCCCAGCATTGACCCTCCCGCAGTGCCGCACTCCCACAGCACTCACCTTCCCGCAGTGCAGCACTCCCACAGCATTGACCCTCCCGCAGTGCCGCACTCCCACAGCACTGACCCTCCCGCTGTGCCGCACTCCCACAGCAGTGACCCACCCGCAGTGCCGCACTCCCACAGCATTGACCCTCCTGCAATGCCGCAATCCCACAGCATTGACCCTCCCGCAGTGCCGCACTCCCACAGCATTGACCCTCCCACAGAGCCGCACTCCCACAGCATTGACCCTCTCGCAGTGCCGCACTCCCACAGCATTGACCCTCCCACAGTGCCGCAATCCAACAGCATTGATCCACCCACAGTGCCGCTCTCCCACAGCATTGACCCTCCCGCAGTGCCGCACTCCCACAGCACTAACCTTCCCGCAGTGCCGCACTCCCACAGCATTGACCCTCCCGCAGTGCCGCACTCCCACAGCACTGACCCTCCCGCTGTGCCGCACTCCCACAGCACTAACCCTCCCGCCGTGCCGCTCTCCCACAGCATTGACCCTCCCGCAATGCCGCAATCCCACAGCATTGACCCACCCGCAGTGCTGCACTCCCACAGAACTGACCCTCCCACAGTGCTGCACTCCCACAGCATTGACCCTCCCGCAGTGCCACACTCCCACATCATTGACCCTCCCGCAGTGCCGCACACCCACATCATTGACCCTCCAGCAGTGCCGCACTCCCACAGCATTGAGCCTCCCGCAGTGCCGCACTCCCACAACATTGACCCTCCCGAAGTGCCGCACTCCCACAGCACTGACACTCCTACAGTACCGCACTCCCACAGCATTGACCCTCCCGCAGTGCCGCACTCCCACAACATTGACCCTCCCGCAGTGCCGCACTCCCACTGCATTGACCCTCCCTCAGTGCCGCACTCCCACAGTTTTGACCCTCCCACAATGCCGCATTCCCACAGCACTGACCCTCCCGCAGTGCCGCACTCCCACAGAACTGACCCTCCCGCAGTGCCGCATTCCCACAGCATTGACCCTCCCGCAGAGCCGCACTCCCACAGCACTGACCCTACCGCAGTGCCGCACTCACACAGCACTGACCCTCCCGCAGTGCCGCACTCCCACAGCATTGACCATCCCGCATTGCCGCACTGCCACAGCATTGACCCTCCCGCAGTGCCGCATTCCCACAGCATTGACCCTCCCGCAGTGCCGCACTCCCACAGCATTGACCCTCCCGCAGTGCCGCACTCCAACAGCATTGACCCTCCCACAGTGCCGCACTCCAACAGCATTGACCCTTCCGCAGTTACGCACTCCCACAGCATTGACCCTACCGCAGAGCCGCACTCCCACGGCACTGAACCTCCCGCAGTGCCACACTCCCACAGCATGGACCCTCGCGCAGTGCCGCACTCCCACAGAATTGACCCACCCGCAGTGCCACACTCCCACAGCATTGACCCTCCCGCAGTGCCGCACTCCCACAGCATTGACCCTCCCACAGTGCCGCACTCCCACAGCATTGACACTCCCGCAGAGCCGCACTCCCACAGCATTGACCCTCCCGCAGTGCCGCACTCCCACAGCATTTACCCACCCACAGTGCCGCACTCCCACAGCATTGATCCACCCACAGTGCCGCTCTCCCACAGCATTGACCCTCCAGCAGTGCCGCACTCCCACAGCACTGACCCTCCCGCAGTGCCGCACTCCCACAGCACTGACCCTCCCGCTGTGCTGCACTCCCACAGCACTGACCCTCCCGCCGTGCCGCACTCCCACAGCATTGACCCTCCCGCAATGCCGCAATCCCACAGCATTGACCCTCCCGCAGTGCTGCACTCACACAGCACTGACCCTCCCGCAGTGCTGCACTCCCACTGCATTGACCCTCCCGCAGTGCCGCACTCCCACAGCATTGACCCTCCCGCAGTGCTGCACTCACACAGCACTGACCCTCCCGCAGTGCTGCACTCCCACAGCACTGACCCTCCCGCAGTGCCGCACTCCCACTGCATTGACCCTCCCGCCGTGCCGCACTCCCACAGCATTGACCCTCCCGCAGTGCCGCACTCCCACAGCACTGACCCTCCCGCAGTGCCGCACTCCCACAGCATTGACCCTCCCACAGTGCCGCATTCCCACAGCACTGATCCTCCCGCAGTGCCGCACTCCCACAGCATTGACCCTCCCACAGTGCCGCATTCCCACAGCACTGACCCTCCCGCAGTGCCGCAGTCCCACAGCACTGACCCTCCCGCAGTGCTGCACTCACACAGCACTGACCCTCCCGCAATGCTGCACTCCCACTGCATTGACCCTCCCGCAGTGCCGCAGTCCCACAGCACTGACCCTCCCGCAGTGCCGCATTCCCACAGCATTGACCCTCCCGCAGTGCCGCACTCCCACAGCACTGACCCTACCGTAGTGCCGCACTCCCACAGCACTGACCCTCCCGCAGTGCCGCACTCCCACACCATTGACCATCCCGCATTGCAGCACTCCCACAGCATTGACCTTCCCGCAGTGCCGCACTCCCACAGCACTGACCCTCCCGCAGTGTCGCACTCCCACAGCATTGACCCTCCCGCAGTGCCGCACTCCCACAGCATTGACCCTCCCGCAGTGCCGCACTCCCACAGCATTGACCCTCCCGCAGTGCCGCACTCCTACAGCATTGACCCTCCCGCAGTTACGCACTCCCACGCATTGACCCTCCCGCAGAGCCGCACTCCCACAGCACTGACCCTCCCGCAGTGCCGCACTCTCACAGCATGGACCCTCCCGCAGTGCCGCACTCCCACAGCATTGACCCTCCCGCAGTTCCGCACTCCCACAGCATTGACTCTCCCGCAGAGCCGCACTCCCACAGCATTGACCCTCCCACAGTGCCACACTCACACAGCATTGACACTCCCGCAGAGCCGCACTCCCACAGCATTGACCCTCCCGTAGGACCGCACTCCCACAGCATTGACCCTCCCACAGTGCCGCACTCCCACAGCATTGACCCTCCCACAGTGCCACACTCACACAGCATTGACCCTCCCGCAGTGCCGCACTCCCACAGCATTGACCCACCCACAGTGCCGCTCTCCCACAGCATTGACCCTCCCGCAGTGCCGCACTCCCACAGCACTCACCTTCCCGTATTGCCGCACTCCCACAGCATTGACCCTCCCGCAGTGCCGCACTCCCACAGCACTGACCCTCCCGCTGTGCCGCACTCCCACAGCACTGACCCACCCGCAGTACCGCACTTCCACAGCATTGACCCTCCCGCAGTGCCGCACTCCCACAGCATTGACCCTCCCGCAATGCCGCAATCCCACAGCATTGACTCTCCCGCCGTGCCGCACTCCCACAGCACTGACCATCCCGCAGTGCCGCACTCCCACAGCACTGACCCTCCCACAGTGCCGCACTCCCACAGCATTGACCCTCCCGCAGTGCCGCACTCCCACAGCACTGACCCTCCCACAGTGCCGCACTCCCACAGGAGTGACCCTCCCGCAGTGCCGCACTCCCATGGCATTGACCCTCCCGCAGTACCGCACTCCCACAGCATTGACACTCCCGCAGTGCCGCACTCCCACAGCATTGACCCTCCCGCAGTGCCGAACTCCCACCGCACTGACCCTCCCGCAGAGCCGCACTCCCACAGCATTGACCCTCCCGCAGTGCCGCACTCCCACAGCATTGACCCTCCCGCAGTGCCGCAATCCCACAGCATTGACATTGACGCAGTGACGCTCTCCCACAGCATTGACCCTCCCGCAGTGCCGCACACCCACATCATTGACCCTCCCGCAGTGCCGCACTCCCACAGCATTGACCCTCCCGCAGTGCCGCACTCCCACAACATTGACCCTCCCGCAGTGCTGCACTCCCACAGCACTGACACTCCTACAGAACCGCACTCCCACAGCATTGACCCTCCCGCAGTGCCGCACTCCCACAACATTGACCCTCACGCAGTGCCGCACTCCCACAGCATTGACCCTCCCGCAGTGCCGCACTCCCACAGCACTGACCCTATCGCAGTGCCGCACTCCCACAGCACTGACCCTCCCGCAGTGCCGCACTCCCACAGCATTGACCATCCTGCATTGCCGCACTCCCACAGCAGTTACGCTGCCGCAGTGCCGCACTCCCTCAGCACAGACCCTCCCGCAGTGCCGCACTCCCACAGCATTGACCCTCCCGCAGTGCCGCACTCCCACAGCATTGACCCTCCCGCAGTCCGCACTCCCACAGCATTGGCCCTTCCACAGTGCCGCACTCCCACAGCATTGACCCTTCCGCAGTTACGCACTCCCACAGCATTGACCCTCCCGCAGAGCCGCACTCCCACAGCACTGACTCTCCCACAGTGCCGCACTCCCACAGCATGGACCCTCCCGCAGTGCCGCACTCCCACAGCATTGACCCTCCCGCAGTGCCGCACTCCCACAGCATTGACCCTCCCGCAGAGCCGCACTCCCACAGCATTGACCCTCCCACAGTGCCGCACTCTCACAGCATTGACACTCCCGCAGAGCCGCAATCCAACAGCATTGATCCACCCACAGTGCCGCTCTCCCACAGCATTGACCCTCCCGCAGTGCCGCACTCCCACAGCACTGACCTTCCCGCAGTGCCGCACTCCCACAGCATTGACCCTCCCGCAGTGCCGCACTCCCACAGCACTGACCCTCCCGCTGTGCCGCACTCCCACAGCACTGACCCTCCCGCCGTGCCGCACTCCCACAGCATTGACCCTCCCGCAATGCCGCAATCCCACAGCATTGACCCTCCCGCAGTGCTGCACTCCCACAGCACTGACCCTCCCGCAGTGGTGGACTCCCACTGCATTGACCCTCCCGCAGTGCCACACTCCCACGGCATTGACCCTCCTGCAGTGCCGCACTCCCACAGCATTGACGCTCCCGCAGTGCTGCACTCGCACAGCATTGACACTCCTACAGTCCCGCAGTCCCACAGCATTGACACTCCCGAAGTGCCGCACTCCCGCAGCAGTGACGCTTCCGCAGTGCCGCACTCCCATGGCATTGTCCCTCCCGCAGTGCCGCACTGCTACATCTTGACCCTCCTGCAGTGCCGCACTCCCACAGCATTGACCCTCCCACAGTGCCGCACTCCCACATCATTGACCATCCCACAGTTCCGCACTCCCACAGCACTGACCGTCCCGCATTGCAGCACTCCCACAGCACTGACCCTCCCGCAGTGCCGCACTCCCACAGCACTGACCCTCCCGCAGTGCCGCACTCCCACAGCACTGACCGTCCCGCAGTGCTGCACTCACACAGCACTGACCCTCCCGCAGTGCTGCACTCCCACTGCATTGACCCTCCCGCAGTGCCGCAGTCCCACAGCACTGACCCTCCCGCAGTGCCGCACTCCCACAGCACTGACCCTACCGCAGTGCCGCACTCCCACAGCACTGACCCTCCCGCAGTGCCGCACTCCCACAGCATTGACCATCCCGCATTGCAGCACTCCCACAGCACTGACCCTTCCGCAGTGCCGCACTCCCACAGCACTGACCCTCCCGCAGTGCCGCACTCCCACAGCATTGACCCTCCCGCAGTGCCGCACTCCCACAGCATTGACCCTCCCGCAGTGCCGCACTCCCACAGCATTGACCCTCCCGCAGTGCCGCACTCCTACAGCATTGACCCTCCCGCAGTTACGCACTCCCACAGCATTGACCCTCCCGCAGAGCCGCACTCCCACAGCACTGACCCTCCCGCAGTGCCGCACTCTCACAGCATGGACCCTCCCGCAGTGCCGCACTCTCACAGCATGGACCCTCCCGCAGTGCCGCACTCCCACAGCATTGACCCTCCCGCAGTGCCGCACTCCCACAGCATTGACCCTCCCGCAGTGCCGCACTCCCACAGCATTGACTCTCCCGCAGTGCCGCACTCTCACAGCATGGACCCTCCCGCAGTGCCGCACTCCCACAGCATTGACCCTCCCACAGTGCCGCACTCACACAGCATTGACACTCCCGCAGAGCCGCACTCCCACAGCATTGACCCTCCCGCAGAGCCGCACTCCCACAGCACTGACTCTCCCACAGTGCCGCACTCCCACAGCATGGACCCTCCCGCAGTGCCGCACTCCCACAGCACTGACCCTATCGCAGTGCCGCACACCCACAGCACTGACCCTCCCGCAGTGCCGCACTCCCACAGCATTGACCATCCTGCATTGCCGCACTCCCACAGCATTTACGCTGCCGCAGTGCCGCACTCCCACAGCACAGACCCTCCCGCAGTGCCGCACTCCCACAGCATTGACCCTCCCGCAGTGCCGCACTCCCACAGCATTGACCCTCCCGCAGTCCGCACTCCCACAGCATTGGCCCTTCCACAGTGCCGCACTCCCACAGCATTGACCCTTCCGCAGTTACGCACTCCCACAGCATTGACCCTCCCGCAGAGCCGCACTCCCACAGCACTGACTCTCCCACAGTGCCGCACTCCCACAGCATGGACCCTCCCGCAGTGCCGCACTCCCACAGCATTGACCCTCCCGCAGTGCCGCACTCCCACAGCATTGACCCTCCCGCAGAGCCGCACTCCCACAGCATTGACCCTCCCACAGTGCCGCACTCTCACAGCATTGACACTCCCGCAGAGCCGCAATCCAACAGCATTGATCCACCCACAGTGCCGCTCTCCCACAGCATTGACCCTCCCGCAGTGCCGCACTCCCACAGCACTGACCTTCCCGCAGTGCCGCACTCCCACAGCATTGACCCTCCCGCAGTGCCGCACTCCCACAGCACTGACCCTCCCGCTGTGCCGCACTCCCACAGCACTGACCCTCCCGCCGTGCCGCACTCCCACAGCATTGACCCTCCCGCAATGCCGCAATCCCACAGCATTGACCCTCCCGCAGTGCTGCACTCCCACAGCACTGACCCTCCCGCAGTGGTGCACTCCCACTGCATTGACCCTCCCGCAGTGCCACACTCCCACGGCATTGACCCTCCTGCAGTGCCGCACTCCCACAGCATTGACGCTCCCGCAGTGCTGCACTCGCACAGCATTGACACTCCTACAGTCCAGCAGTCCCACAGCATTGACACTCCCGAAGTGCCGCACTCCCACAGCAGTGACGCTTCCGCAGTGCCGCACTCCCATGGCATTGTCCCTCCCGCAGTGCCGCACTGCTACATCTTGACCCTCCTGCAGTGCCGCACTCCCACAGCATTGACCCTCCCACAGTGCCGCACTCCCACATCATTGACCATCCCACAGTTCCGCACTCCCACAGCACTGACCGTCCCGCATTGCAGCACTCCCACAGCACTGACCCTCCCGCAGTGCCGCACTCCCACAGCACTGACCCTCCCGCAGTGCCGCACTCCCACAGCACTGACCGTCCCGCAGTGCTGCACTCACACAGCACTGACCCTCCCGCAGTGCTGCACTCCCACTGCATTGACCCTCCCGCAGTGCCGCAGTCCCACAGCACTGACCCTCCCGCAGTGCCGCACTCCCACAGCACTGACCCTACCGCAGTGCCGCACTCCCACAGCACTGACCCTTCCGCAGTGCCGCACTCCCACAGCATTGACCATCCCGCATTGCAGCACTCCCACAGCACTGACCCTTCCGCAGTGCCGCACTCCCACAGCACTGACCCTCCCGCAGTGCCGCACTCCCACAGCATTGACCCTCCCGCAGTGCCGCACTCCCACAGCATTGACCCTCCCGCAGTGCCGCACTCCCACAGCATTGACCCTCCCGCAGTGCCGCACTCCTACAGCATTGACCCTCCCGCAGTTACGCACTCCCACAGCACTGACCCTCCCGCAGAGCCGCACTCCCACAGCACTGACCCTCCCGCAGTGCCGCACTCTCACAGCATGGACCCTCCCGCGGTGCCGCACTCCCACAGCATTGACCCTCCCGCAGTGCCGCACTCCCACAGCATTGACTCTCCCGCAGAGCCGCACTCCCACAGCATTGACCCTCCCACAGTGCCGCACTCACACAGCATTGACACTCCCGCAGAGCCGCACTCCCACAGCATTGACCCTCCCGTAGGGCCGCACTCCCACAGCATTGACCCTCCCACAGTGCCGCACTCCCACAGCATTGACCCACCCACACTGCCGCTCTCCCACAGCATTGACCCTCCCACAGAGCCGCACTCCCACAGCATTGACCCTCCCACAGTGCCGCACTCTCACAGCATTGACACTCCCGCAGAGCCGCACTCCCACAGCATTGACCCTCTCGCAGTGCCGCACTCCCACAGCATTGACCCTCCCACAGTGCCGCAATCCAACAGCATTGATCCACCCACAGTGCCGCTCTCCCACAGCATTGACCCTCCCGCAGTGCCGCACTCCCACTGCATTGACCCTCCCTCAGTGCCGCACTCCCACAGTTTTGACCCTCCCACAATGCCGCATTCCCACAGCACTGACCCTCCCGCAGTGCCGCACTCCCACAGAACTGACCCTCCCGCAGTGCCGCATTCCCACAGCATTGACCCTCCCGCAGTGCCGCACTCCCACAGCACTGACCCTACCGCAGTGCCGCACTCACACAGCACTGACCCTCGCGCAGTGCCGCACTCCCACAGCATTGACCATCCCGCATTGCCGCACTGCCACAGCATTGACCCTCCCGCAGTGCCGCATTCCCACAGCATTGACCCTCCCGCAGTGCCGCACTCCCACAGCATTGACCCTCCCGCAGTGCCGCACTCCAACAGCATTGACCCTCCCACTGTGCCGCACTCCAACAGCATTGACCCTTCCGCAGTTACGCACTCCCACAGCATTGACCCTACCGCAGAGCCGCACTCCCACGGCACTGAACCTCCCGCAGTGCCACACTCCCACAGCATGGACCCTCGCGCAGTGCCGCACTCCCACAGAATTGACCCACCCGCAGTGCCACACTCCCACAGCATTGACCCTCCCGCAGTGCCGCACTCCCACAGCATTGACCCTCCCACAGTGCCGCACTCCCACAGCATTGACACTCCCGCAGAGCCGCACTCCCACAGCATTGACCCTCCCGCAGTGCCGCACTCCCACAGCATTGACCCTCCCACAGTGCCGCACTCCCACAGCATTGACCCTCCCGCAGTGCCGCACTCCCACAGCATTGACCCTCCCGCAGTGCCGCACTCCCACAGCATTTACCCTCCCACAGTGCCGCACTCCCACAGCATTGATCCACCCACAGTGCCGCTCTCCCACAGCATTGACCCTCCAGCAGTGCCGCACTCCCACAGCACTGACCCTCCCGCAGTGCCGCACTCCCACAGCACTGACCCTCCCGCTGTGCTGCACTCCCACAGCACTGACCCTCCCGCCGTGCCGCACTCCCACAGCATTGACCCTCCCGCAGTGCTGCACTCACACAGCACTGACCCTCCCGCAGTGCCGCACTCCCACTGCATTGACTCTCCCGCCGTGCCGCACTCCCACAGCATTGACCCTCCCGCAGTGCCGCACTCCCACAGCATTGACCCTCCCACAGTGCCGCATTCCCACAGCACTGACCCTCCCGCAGTGCCGCAGTCCCACAGCACTGACCCTCCCGCAGTGCTGCACTCACACAGCACTGACCCTCCCGCAATGCTGCACTCCCACTGCATTGACCCTCCCGCAGTCCCACAGCACTGAACCTCCCGCAGTGCCGCATTCCCACAGCATTGACCCTCCCGCAGTGCCGCACTCCCACAGCATTGACCCTCCCGCAGTGCCGCACTCCCACAGCACTGACCCTACCGTAGTGCCGCACTCCCACAGCACTGACCCTCCCGCAGTGCCGCACTCCCACACCATTGACCATCCCGCATTGCAGCACTCCCACAGCATTGACCCTCCCGCAGTGCCGCACTCCCACAGCACTGACCCTCCCGCAGTGCCGCACTCCCACACCATTGACCATCCCGCATTGCAGCACTCCCACAGCATTGACCCTCCCGCAGTGCTGCACTCACACAGCACTGACCCTCCCGCAATGCTGCACTCCCACTGCATTGACCCTCCCGCAGTCCCACAGCACTGAACCTCCCGCAGTGCCGCATTCCCACAGCATTGACCCTCCCGCAGTGCCGCACTCCCACAGCACTGACCCTACCGTAGTGCCGCACTCCCACAGCACTGACCCTCCCGCAGTGCCGCACTCCCACACCATTGACCATCCCGCATTGCAGCACTCCCACAGCATTGACCCTCCCGCAGTGCCGCACTCCCACAGCATTGACCCTCCCGCAGTGCCGCACTCCCACAGCATTGACCCTCCCGCAGTGCCGCACTCCCACAGCATTGACCCTCCCGCAGTGCCGCACTCCTACAGCATTGACCCTCCCGCAGTTACGCACTCCCACAGCATTGACCCTCCCGCAGAGCCGCACTCCCACAGCACTGACCCTCCCGCAGTGCCGCACTCTCACAGCATGGACCCTCCCGCAGTGCCGCACTCCCACAGCATTGACTCTCCCGCAGAGCCGCACTCCCACAGCATTGACCCTCCCACAGTGCCGCACTCACACAGCATTTACACTCCCGCAGAGCCGCACTCCCACAGCATTGACCCTCCCGTAGGACCGCACTCCCACAGCATTGACCCTCCCACAGTGCCGCACTCCCACAGCATTGACCCACCCACAGTACCGCTCTCCCACAGCATTGACCCTCCCGCAGTGCCGCACTCCCACAGCACTCACCTTCCCGCATTGCCGCACTCCCACAGCATTGACCCTCCCGCAGTGCCGCACTCCCACAGCACTGACCCTCCCGCTGTGCCGCACTCCCACAGCACTGACCCACCCGCAGTACCGCACTCCCACAGCATTGACCCTCCCGCAATGCCGCAATCCCACAGCATTGACCCTCCCGCAGTGCTGCACTCCCACAGCATTGACCCTCCCGCAGTGCCGCACTCCCACAGCACTGACCATCCCGCAGTGCCGCACTCCCACAGCACTGACCCTCCCACAGTGCCGCACTCCCACAGCATTGACCCTCCCGCAGTGCCGCACTCCCACAGCACTGACCCTCCCACAGTGCCGCACTCCCACAGGAGTGACCCTCCCGCAGTGCCGCACTCCCATGGCATTGACCCTCCCGCAGTACCGCACTCCCACAGCATTGACACTCCCGCAGTGCCGCACTCCCACAGCATTGACCCTCCCGCAGTGCCGAACTCCCACCGCACTGACCCTCCCACAGTGCCGCACTCCCACAGCATTGACCCTCCCGCAGTGCCGCACTCCCACAGCATTGAACCTCCCGCAGTGCCGCAATCCCACAGCATTGACATTGACGTAGTGACGCACTCCCACAGCATTGACCCTCCCGCAGTGCTGCACTCCCACAGCACTGACACTCCTACAGAACCGCACTCCCACAGCATTGACCCTCCCGCAGTGCCGCACTCCCACAACATTGACCCTCACGCAGTGCCGCACTCCCACAGCATTGACCCTCCCGCAGTGCCGCACTCCCACAGCACTGACCCTATCGCAGTGCCGCACTCCCACAGCACTGACCCTCCCGCAGTGCCGCACTCCCACAGCATTGACCATCCTGCATTGCCGCACTCCCACAGCATTTACGCTGCCGCAGTGCCGCACTCCCACAGCACTGACCCTCCCGCAGTGCCGCACTCCCACAGCATTGACCCTCCCGCAGTGCCGCACTCCCACAGCATTGACCCTCCCGCAGTCCGCACTCCCACAGCATTGGCCCTCCCACAGTGCCGCACTCCCACAGCATTGACCCTTCCGCAGTTACGCACTCCCACAGCATTGACCCTCCCGCAGAGCCGCACTCCCACAGCACTGACTCTCCCACAGTGCCGCACTCCCACAGCATGGACCCTCCCGCAGTGCCGCACTCCCACAGCATTGACCCTCCCGCAGTGCCGCACTCCCACAGCATTGACCCTCCCGCAGAGCCGCACTCCCACAGCATTGACCCTCCCACAGTTCCGCACTCTCACAGCATTGACACTCCCGCAGAGCCGCAATCCAACAGCATTGATCCACCCACAGTGCCGCTCTCCCACAGCATTGACCCTCCCGCAGTGCCGCACTCCCACAGCACTGACCTTCCCGCAGTGCCGCACTCCCACAGCATTGACCCTCCCGCAGTGCCGCACTCCCACAGCACTGACCCTCCGCTGTGCCGCACTCCCACAGCACTGACCCTCCCGCCGTGCCGCACTCCCACAGCATTGACCCTCCCGCAATGCCGCAATCCCACAGCATTGACCCTCCCGCAGTGGTGCACTCCCACTGCATTGACCCTCCCGCAGTGCCACACTCCCACGGCATTGACCCTCCTGCAGTGCCGCACTCCCACAGCATTGACGCTCCCGCAGTGCCGCACTCCCACAGCATTGACACTCCTACAGTCCCGCAGTCCCACAGCATTGACACTCCCGAAGTGCCGCACTCCCACAGCAGTGACGCTTCCGCAGTGCCGCACTCCCATGGCATTGTCCCTCCCGCAGTGCCGCACTGCTACATCTTGACCCTCCTGCAGTGCCGCACTCCCACAGCATTGACCCTCCCACAGTGCCGCACTCCCACATCATTGACCATCCCACAGTTCCGCACTCCCACAGCACTGACCGTCCCGCATTGCAGCACTCCCACAGCACTGACCCTCCCGCAGTGCCGCACTCCCACAGCACTGACCCTCCCGCAGTGCCGCACTCCCACAGCACTGACCGTCCCGCAGTGCTGCACTCACACAGCACTGACCCTCCCGCAGTGCTGCACTCCCACTGCATTGACCCTCCCGCAGTGCCGCAGTCCCACAGCACTGACCCTCCCGCAGTGCCGCACTCCCACAGCACTGACCCTA
Source organism: Scyliorhinus torazame (assembly GCF_047496885.1). Classification (NCBI taxonomy): domain Eukaryota; kingdom Metazoa; phylum Chordata; class Chondrichthyes; order Carcharhiniformes; family Scyliorhinidae; genus Scyliorhinus; species Scyliorhinus torazame. Next base: position 66,241,146 of record NC_092729.1, read on the forward strand.
CCGCAGTGCCGCACTCCCACAGCACTGACCCTCCCGCAGTGCCGCACTCCCACAGCATTGACCATCCCGCATTGCAGCACTCCCACAGCACTGACCCTTCCGCAGTGCCGCACTCCCACAGCACTGACCCTCCCGCAGTGCCGCACTCCCACAGCATTGACCCTCCCGCAGTGCCGCACTCCCACAGCATTGACCCTCCCGCAGTGCCGCACTCCCACAGCATTGACCCTCCCGCAGTGCCGCACTCCTACAGCATTGACCCTCCCGCAGTTACGCACTCCCACAGCATTGACCCTCCCGCAGAGCCGCACTCCCACAGCACTGACCCTCCCGCAGTGCCGCACTCTCACAGCATGGACCCTCCCGCAGTGCCGCACTCCCACAGCATTGACCCTCCCGCAGTGCCGCACTCCCACAGCATTGACTCTCCCGCAGAGCCGCACTCCCACAGCATTGACCCTCCCACAGTGCCGCACTCACACAGCATTGACACTCCCGCAGAGCCGCACTCCCACAGCATTGACCCTCCCGTAGGGCCGCACTCCCACAGCATTGACCCTCCCACAGTGCCGCACTCCCACAGCATTGACCCACCCACACTGCCGCTCTCCCACAGCATTGACCCTCCCACAGAGCCGCACTCCCACAGCATTGACCCTCCCACAGTGCCGCACTCTCACAGCATTGACACTCCCGCAGAGCCGCACTCCCACAGCATTGACCCTCTCGCAGTGCCGCACTCCCACAGCATTGACCCTCCCACAGTGCCGCAATCCAACAGCATTGATCCACCCACAGTGCCGCTCTCCCACAGCATTGACCCTCCCGCAGTGCCGCACTCCCACAGCATTGACCCTCCCACAGAGCCGCACTCCCACAGCATTGACCCTCCCACAGTGCCGCACTCTCACAGCATTGACACTCCCGCAGAGCCGCACTCCCACAGCATTGACCCTCTCGCAGTGCCGCACTCCCACAGCATTGACCCTCCCACAGTGCCGCAATCCAACAGCATTGACCCTCCCGCAGTGCCGCACTCCCACAGCATTGACCCTCCCACAGAGCCGCACTCCCACAGCATTGACCCTCCCACAGTGCCGCACTCTCACAGCATTGACACTCCCGCAGAGCCGCACTCCCACAGCATTGACCCTCTCGCAGTGCCGCACTCCCACAGCATTGACCCTCCCACAGTGCCGCACTCCCACAGCACTAACCTTCCCGCAGTGCCGCACTCCCACAGCATTGACCCTCCCGCAGTGCCGCACTCCCACAGCACTGACCCTCCCGCTGTGCCGCACTCCCACAGCACTGACCCTCCCGCCGTGCCGCACTCCCACAGCATTGACCCTCCCGCAATGCCGCAATCCCACAGCATTGACCCTCCCGCAGTGCTGCACTCCCACAGAACTGACCCTCCCGCAGTGCTGCACTCCCACAGCATTGACCCTCCCGCAGTGCCACACTCCCACATCATTGGCCCTCCCGCAGTGCCGCACACCCACATCATTGACCCTCCCGCAGTGCCGCACTCCCATAGCATTGACCCTCCCGCAGTGCCGCACTCCCACAACATTGACCCTCCCGAAGTGCCGCACTCCCACAGCAGTGACACTCCTACAGTACCGCACTCCCACAGCATTGACCCTCCCGCAGTGCCGCACTCCCACAACATTGACCCTCCCGCAGTGCCGCACTCCCACTGCATTGACCCTCCCTCAGTGCCGCACTCCCACAGTTTTGACCCTCCCACAATGCCGCATTCCCACAGCACTGACCCTCCCGCAGTGCCGCACTCCCACAGAACTGACCCTCCCGCAGTGCCGCATTCCCACAGCATTGACCCTCCCGCAGTGCCGCACTCCCACAGCACTGACCCTACCGCAGTGCCGCACTCACACAGCACTGACCCTCCCGCAGTGCCGCACTCCCACAGAATTGACCATCCCGCATTGCCGCACTGCCACAGCATTGACCCTCCCGCAGTGCCGCATTCCCACAGCATTGACCCTCCCGCAGTGCCGCACTCCCACAGCATTGACCCTCCCGCAGTGCCGCACTCCAACAGCATTGACCCTCCCACAGTGCCGCACTCCAACAGCATTGACCCTTCCGCAGTTACGCACTCCCACAGCATTGACCCTCCCGCAGAGCCGCACTCCCACGGCACTGAACCTCCCGCAGTGCCACACTCCCACAGCATGGACCCTCGCGCAGTGCCGCACTCCCACAGAATTGATCCACCCGCAGTGCCACACTCCCACAGCATTGACCCTCCCGCAGTGCCGCACTCCCACAGCATTGACCCTCCCACAGTGCCGCACTCCCACAGCATTGACACTCCCGCAGAGCCGCACTCCCACAGCATTGACTCTCCCGCAGTGCCGCACTCCCACAGCATTTACCCTCCCACAGTGCCGCACTCCCACAGCATTGATCCACCCACAGTGCCGCTCTCCCACAGCATTGACCCTCCAGCAGTGCCGCACTCCCACAGCACTGACCCTCCCGCAGTGCCGCACGCCCACAGCATTGACCCTCCCGCAATGCCGCAATCCCACAGCATTGACCCTCCCGCTGTGCCGCACTCCCACAGCACTGACCCTCCCGCCGTGCCGCACTCCCACAGCATTGACCCTCCCGCAATGCCGCAATCCCACAGCATTGACCCTCCCGCAGTGCTGCACTCACACAGCACTGACCCTCCCGCAGTGCTGCACTCCCACTGCATTGACCCTCCCGCAGTGCCGCACTCCCACAGCATTGACTCTCCCGCCGTGCCGCACTCCCACAGCATTGACACTCCTACAGTCCCGCAGTCCCACAGCATTGACACTCCCGAAGTGCCGCACTCCCACAGCAGTGACGCTTCCGCAGTGCCGCACTCCCATGGCATTGTCCCTCCCGCAGTGCCGCACTGCTACATCATTGTCCCTCCTGCAGTGCCGCACTCCCACAGCATTGACCCTCCCACAGTGCCGCACTCCCACATCATTGACCATCCCACAGTTCCGCACTCCCACAGCACTGACCCTACTGCAGTGCCGCACTCCCACAGCACTGACCCTTCCGCAGTGCCGCACTCCCACAGCATTGACCCTCCCGCAGTGCCGCACTCCCACAGCATTGACCCTCCCGCAGTGCCGCACTCCCACAACATTGACCCTCCCGCAGTGCCGCACTCCCACAGCACTGACCCTTCCGCAGTGCCGCACACCCACATCATTGACCCTCCCGCAGTGCCGCACTCCCACAGCATTGACCCTCCCGCAGTGCCGCACTCCCACAACATTGACCCTCCCGCAGTGCCGCACTCCCACTGCATTGACCCTCCCGCAGTGCCGCACTCCCACAGTTTTGACCCTCCCACAATGCCGCATTCCCACAGCACTGACCCTCCCGCAGTGCCTCACTCCCACAGCACTGATCCTCCCGCAGTGCCGCATTCCCACAGCATTGACCCTCCCGCAGTGCCGCACTCCCACAGCACTGACCCTACCGCAGTGCCGCACTCCCACAGAATTGATCCACCCGCAGTGCCACACTCCCACAGCATTGACCCTCCCGCAGTGCCGCACTCCCACAGCATTGACCCTCCCGCAGTGCCGCACTCCCACAGCATTGACCCTCCCACAATGCCGCATTCCCACAGCACTGACCCTCCCGCAGTGCCTCACTCCCACAGCACTGATCCTCCCGCAGTGCCGCATTCCCACAGCATTGACCCTCCCGCAGTGCCGCACTCCCACAGCACTGACCCTACCGCAGTGCCGCACTCCCACAGAATTGATCCACCCGCAGTGCCACACTCCCACAGCATTGACCCTCCCGCAGAGCCGCACTCCCACAGCATTGACCCTCCCGCAGTGCCGTACTCCCACAGCATTTACCCTCCCACAGTGCCGCACTCCCACAGCATTGATCCACCCACAGTGCCGCTCTCCCACAGCATTGACCCTCCAGCAGTGCCGCACTCCCACAGCACTGACCCTCCCGCAGTGCCGCACTCCCACAGCACTGACCCTCCCGCTGTGCCGCACTCCCACAGCACTGACCCTCCCGCCGTGCCGCACTCCCACAGCATTGACCCTCCCGCAATGCCGCAATCCCACAGCATTGACCCTCCCGCAGTGCTGCACTCACACAGCACTGACCCTCCCGCAGTGCTGCACTCCCACTGCATTGACCCTCCCGCAGTGCCGCACTCCCACAGCATTGACCCTCCCGCAGTGCCGCACTCCCACAGCATTGACCCTCCCGCAGTGCCGCACTCCCACAGCATTGACCCTCCCGCAGTGCCGCACTCCCACTGCATTGACTCTCCCGCCGTGCCGCACTCCCACAGCACTGACCCACCCGCAGTGCCGCAGTCCCACAGCATTGACACTCCCGAAGTGCCGCACTCCCACAGCAGTGACGCTTCCGCAGTGCCGCACTCCCATGGCATTGTCCCTCCCGCAGTGCCGCACTGCTACATCATTGAACCTCCTGCAGTGCCGCACTCCCACAGCATTGACCCTCACACAGTGCCGCACTCCCACATCATTGACCATCCCACAGTTCCGCACTCCCACAGCACTGACCCTACTGCAGTGCCGCACTCCCACAGCACTGACCCTTCCGCAGTGCCGCACTCCCACAGCATTGACCCTCCCGCAGTGCCGCACTCCCACAGCATTGACCCTCCCGCAGTGCCGCACTCCCACAACATTGACCCTCCCGCAGTGCCGCACTCCCACAGCACTGACCCTTCCGCAGTGCCGCACACCCACATCATTGACCCTCCCGCAGTGCCGCACTCCCACAGCATTGACCCTCCCACAGTGCCGCACTCCCACAACATTGACCCTCCCGCAGTGCCGCACTCCCACTGCATTGACCCTCCCGCAGTGCCGCACTCCCACAGTTTTGACCCTCCCACAATGCCGCATTCCCACAGCACTGACCCTCCCGCAGTGCCTCACTCCCACAGCACTGATCCTCCCGCAGTGCCGCATTCCCACAGCATTGACCCTCCCGCAGTGCCGCACTCCCACAGCACTGACCCTACCGCAGTGCCGCACTCACACAGCACTGACCCTCCCGCAGTGCCGCACTCCCACTGCATTGACCCTCCCGCAGTGCCGCACTCCCACAGTTTTGACCCTCCCACAATGCCGCACTCCCACAGCATTGACCCTCCCGCAGTGCCGCACTCCCACAGCACTGACCCTACCGCAGTGCCGCACTCACACAGCACTGACCCTCCCGCAGTGCCGCACTCCCACTGCATTGACCCTCCCGCAGTGCCGCACTCCCACAGTTTTGACCCTCCCACAATGCCGCACTCCCACTGCACTGACCCTCCCGCAGTGCCGCACTCCCACAGCATTGACCCTCCCGCAGTGCCGCACTCCCACAGCATTGACCCTCCCGCAGTGCCGCACACCCACCTCATTGACCCTCCCGCAGTGCCGCACTCCCACAGCATTGACCCTCCCGCAGTGCCGCACTCCCACAACATTGACCCTCCCGCAGTGCCGCACTCCCACTGCATTGACCCTCCCGCAGTGCCGCACTCCCACAGTTTTGACCCTCCCACAATGCCGCATTCCCACAGCACTGACCCTCCCGCAGTGCCTCACTCCCACAGCACTGATCCTCCCGCAGTGCCGCATTCCCACAGCATTGACCCTCCCGCAGTGCCGCACTCCCACAGCACTGACCCTACCGCACTGCCGCACTCACACAGCACTGACCCTCCCGCAGTGCCGCACTCCCACAGCATTGACCCTCCCACAGTGCCGCACTCCAACAGCATTGACCCTTCCGCAGTTACGCACTCCCACAGCATTGACCCTCCCGTAGAGCCGCACTCCCACGGCACTGAACCTCCCGCAGTGCCGCACTCCCACAGCATGGACCCTCGCGCAGTGCCGCACTCCCACAGAATTGACCCACCCGCAGTGCCACACTCCCACAGCATTGACCCTCCCGCAGTGCCGCGCTCCCACAGCATTGACCCTCCCACAGTGCCGCACTCCCACAGCATTGACCCTCCCGCAATGCCGCAATCCCACAGCATTGACCCTCCCGCAGTGCTGCACTCCCACAGCACTGACCCTCCCGCAGTGGTGCACTCCCACTGCATTGACCCTCCCGCAGTGCCACACTCCCACGGCATTGACCCTCCTGCAGTGCCGCACTCCCACAGCATTGACGCTCCCGCAGTGCCGCATACCCACAGCATTGACACTCCTACAGTCCCGCAGTCCCACAGCATTGACACTCCCGAAGTGCCGCACTCCCACAGCAGTGACGCTTCCGCAGTGCCGCACTCCCATGGCATTGTCCCTCCCGCAGTGCCGCACTGCTACATCATTGACCCTCCTGCAGTGCCGCACTCCCACTGCATTGACCCTCCCACAGTGCCGCACTCCCACATCATTGACCATCCCACAGTTCCGCACTCCCACAGCACTGACCGTCCCGCATTGCAGCACTCCCACAGCACTGACCCTCCCGCAGTGCCGCACTCCCACAGCACTGACCCTCCCGCAGTGCCGCACTCCCACAGCACTGACCGTCCCGCAGTGCTGCACTCACACAGCACTGACCCTCCCGCAGTGCTGCACTCCCACTGCATTGACCCTCCCGCAGTGCCGCAGTCCCACAGCACTGACCCTCCCGCAGTGCCGCACTCCCACAGCACTGACCCTACCGCAGTGCCGCACTCCCACAGCACTGACCCTCCCGTAGTGCCGCACTCCCACAGCATTGACCATCCCGCATTGCAGCACTCCCACAGCACTGACCCTTCCGCAGTGCCGCACTCCCACAGCACTGACCCTCCCGCAGTGCCGCACTCCCACAGCATTGACCCTCCCGCAGTGCCGCACTCCCACAGCATTGACCCTCCCGCAGTGCCGCACTCCTACAGCATTGACCCTCCCGCAGTTACGCACTCCCACAGCATTGACCCTCCCGCAGAGCCGCACTCCCACAGCACTGACCCTCCCGCAGTGCCGCACTCTCACAGCATGGACCCTCCCGCAGTGCCGCACTCCCACAGCATTGACCCTCCCACAGTGCCGCACTCACACAGCATTGACACTCCCGCAGAGCCGCACTCCCACAGCATTGACCCTCCCGTAGGGCCGCACTCCCACAGCATTGACCCTCCCACAGTGCCGCACTCCCACAGCATTGACCCACCCACACTGCCGCTCTCCCACAGCATTGACCCTCCCACAGAGCCGCACTCCCACAGCATTGACCCTCCCACAGTGCCGCTCTCCCACAGCATTGACCCTCCCGCAGTGCCGCACTCCCACAGCATTGACCCTCCCACAGAGCCGCACTCCCACAGCATTGACCCTCCCACAGTGCCACACTCTCACAGCATTGACACTCCCGCAGAGCCGCACTCCCACAGCATTGACCCTCTCGCAGTGCCGCACTCCCACAGCATTGACCCTCCCACAGTGCCGCAATCCAACAGCATTGATCCACCCACAGTGCCGCACTCCCACAGCACTAACCTTCCCGCAGTGCCGCACTCCCACAGCATTGACCCTCCCGCAGTGCCGCACTCCCACAGCACTGACCCTCCCGCTGTGCCGCACTCCCACAGCACTGACCCTCCCGCCGTGCCGCACTGCCACAGCATTGACCCACCCGCAATGCCGCAATCCCACAGCATTGACCCTCCCGCAGTGCTGCACTCCCACAGAACTGACCCTCCCGCAGTGCTGCACTCCCACAGCATTGACCCTCCCGCAGTGCCACACTCCCACATCATTGACCCTCCCGCAGTGCCGCACACCCACATCATTGACCCTCCCGCAGTGCCGCACTCCCACATCATTGACCCTCCCGCAGTGCCGCACTCCCACAGCATTGACCCTCCCGCAGTGCCGCACTCCCACAACATTGACCCTCCCGAAGTGCCGCACTCCCACAGCAGTGACACTCCTACAGTACCGCACTCCCACAGCATTGACCCTCCCGCAGTGCCGCACTCCCACAACATTGACCCTCCCGCAGTGCCGCACTCCCACTGCATTGACCCTCCCTCAGTGCCGCACTCCCACAGTTTTGACCCTCCCACAATGCCGCATTCCCACAGCACTGACCCTCCCGCAGTGCCGCACTCCCACAAAACTGACCCTCCCGCAGTGCCGCATTCACACAGCATTGACCCTCCCGCAGTGCCGCACTCCCACAGCACTGACCCTACCGCAGTGCCGCACTCACAAAGCACTGACCCTCCCGCAGTGCCGCACTCCCACAGCATTGACCATCCCGCATTGCCGCACTGCCACAGCATTGACCCTCCCGCAGTGCCGCATTCCCACAGCATTGACCCTCCCGCAGTGCCGCACTCCCACAGCATTGACCCTCCCGCAGTGCCGCACTCCAACAGCATTGACCCTCCCACAGTGCCGCACTCCAACAGCATTGACCCTTCCGCAGTTACGCACTCCCACAGCATTGACCCTCCCGCAGAGCCGCACTCCCACGGCACTGAACCTCCCGCAGTGCCACACTCCCACAGCATGGACCCTCGCGCAGTGCCGCACTCCCACAGAATTGATCCACCCGCAGTGCCACACTCCCACAGCATTGACCCTCCCGCAGTGCCGCACTCCCACAGCATTGACCCTCCCACAGTGCCGCACTCCCACAGCATTGACACTCCCGCAGAGCCGCACTCCCACAGCATTGACCCTCCCGCAGTGCCGCACTCCCACAGCATTTACCCTCCCACAGTGCCGCACTCCCACAGCATTGATCCACCCACAGTGCCGCTCGCCCACAGCATTGACCCTCCAGCAGTGCCGCACTCCCACAGCACTGACCCTCCCGCAGTGCCGCACTCCCACAGCACTGACCCTCCCGCTGTGCCGCACTCCCACAGCACTGACCCTCCCGCCGTGCCGCACTCCCACAGCATTGACCCTCCCGCAATGCCGCAATCCCACAGCATTGACCCTCCCGCAGTGCTGCACTCACACAGCACTGACCCTCCCGCAGTGCTGCACTCCCACTGCATTGACCCTCCCGCAGTGCCGCACTCCCACTGCATTGACTCTCCCGCCGTGCCGCACTCCCACTGCATTGACCCTCCCGCCGTGCCGCACTCCTACAGCATTGACACTCCTACAGTCCCGCAGTCCCACAGCATTGACACTCCCGAGGTGCCGCACTCCCACAGCAGTGACGCTTCCGCAGTGCCGCACTCCCATGGCATTGTCCCTCCCGCAGTGCCGCACTGCTACATCATTGACCCTCCTGCAGTGCCGCACTCCCACAGCATTGACCCTCCCACAGTGCCGCAGTCCCACATCATTGACCATCCCACAGTTCCGCACTCCCACAGCACTGACCCTACTGCAGTGCCGCACTCCCACAGCACTGACCCTTCCGCAGTGCCGCACTCCCACAGCATTGACCCTCCCGCAGTGCCACACTCCCACAGCATTGACCCTCCCGCAGTGCCGCACACCCACATCATTGACCCTCCCGCAGTGCCGCACTCCCACAGCATTGACCCTCCCGCAGTGCCGCACTCCCACAACATTGACCCTCCCGCAGTGCCGCACTCCCACTGCATTGACCCTCCCGCAGTGCCGCACTCCCACAGTTTTGACACTCCCACAATGCCGCATTCCCACAGCACTGACCCTCCCGCAGTGCCTCACTCCCACAGCACTGACCCTACCGCAGTGCCGCACTCACACAGCACTGACCCTCCCGCAGTGCCGCACTCCCACAGCATTGACCCTCCCGCAGTGCGGCACTCCAACAGCATTGACCCTCCCACAGTGCCGCACTCCAACAGCATTGACCCTTCCGCAGTTACGCACTCCCACAGCATTGACCCTCCCGTAGAGCCGCACTCCCACGGCACTGAACCTCCCGCAGTGCCGCACTCCCACAGCATGGACCCTCGCGCAGTGCCGCACTCCCACAGAATTGACCCACCCGCAGTGCCACACTCCCACAGCATTGACCCTCCCGCAGTGCCGCGCTCCCACAGCATTGACCCTCCCACAGTGCCGCACTCCCACAGCATTGACACTCCCGCAGAGCCGCACTCCCACAGCATTGACCCTCCCGCAGTGCCACACTCCCACAGCATTTACCCTCCCACAGTGCCGCACTCCCACAGCATTGATCCACCCACAGTGCCGCTCTCCCACAGCATTGACCCTCCCGCAGTGCCGCACTCCCACAGCACTGACCCTCCCGCAGTGCCGCACTCCCACAGCACTGACCCTCCCGCTGTGCTGCACTCCCACAGCACTGACCCTCCCACCGTGTTGCACTCCCACAGCATTGACCCTCCCGCAATGCCGCAATCCCACAGCATTGACCCTCCCGCAGTGCTGCACTCACACAGCACTGACCCTCCCGCAGTGCTGCACTCCCACTGCATTGACGCTCCCGCAGTGCCGCACTCCCACAGCATTGACCCTCCCGCAGTGCCGCACTCCCACAGCACTGACACTCCCGCAGTGCCGCAGTCCCACAGCACTGACCCTCCCGCAGTGCTGCACTCACACAGCACTGACCCTCCCGCAGTGCTGCACTCCCACTGCATTGACCCTCCCGCAGTGCCGCAGTCCCACAGCACTGACCCTCCCGCAGTGCCGCACTCCCACAGCACTGACCCTACCGCAGTGCCGCACTCCCACAGCACTGACCCTCCAGCAGTGCCGCACTCCCACAGCATTGACCATCCCGCATTGCAGCACTCCCACAGCACTGACCCTCCCGCAGTGCCGCACTCCCACAGCACTGACCCTCCCGCAGTGCCGCACTCCCACAGCACTGACCGTCCCGCAGTGCTGCACTCACACAGCACTGACCCTCCCGCAGTGCTGCACTCCCACTGCATTGACCCTCCCGCAGTGCCGCAGTCCCACAGCACTGACCCTCCCGCAGTGCCGCACTCCCACAGCACTGACCCTACCGCAGTGCCGCACTCCCACAGCACTGACCCTCCCGCAGTGCCGCACTCCCACAGCATTGACCATCCCGCATTGCAGCACTCCCACAGCACTGACCCTCCCGCAGTGCCGCACTCCCACAGCACTGACCCTCCCGCAGTGCCGCACTCCCACAGCATTGACCCTCCCGCAGTGCCGCACTCCCACAGCATTGACCCTCCCGCAGTGCCGCACTCCCACAGCATTGACCCTCCCGCAGTGCCGCACTCCTACAGCATTGACCCTCCCGCAGTTACGCACTCCCACAGCATTGACCCTCCCGCAGAGCCGCACTCCCACAGCACTGACCCTCCCGCAGTGCCGCACTCTCACAGCATGGACCCTCCCGCAGTGCCGCACTCCCACAGCATTGACCCTCCCGCAGTGCCGCACTCCCACAGCATTGACTCTCCCGCAGAGGTGCACTCCCACAGCATTGACCCTCCCACAGTGCCGCACTCACACAGCATTGACACTCCCGCAGAGCCGCACTCCCACAGCATTGACCCTCCCGTAGGGCCGCACTCCCACAGCATTGACCCTCCCACAGTGCCGCACTCCCACAGCATTGACCCACCCACACTGCCGCTCTCCCACAGCATTGACCCTCCCACAGAGCCGCACTCCCACAGAATTGACCCTCCCACAGTGCCGCACTCTCAAAGCATTGACACTCCCGCAGAGCCGCACTCCCACAGCATTGACCCTCTCGCAGTGCCGCACTCCCACAGCATTGACCCTCCCACAGTGCCGCAATCCAACAGCATTGATCCACCCGCAGTGCCGCTCTCCCACAGCATTGACCCTCCCGCAGTGCCGCACTCCCACAGCACTAACCTTCCCGCAGTGCCGCACTCCCACAGCATTGACTCTCCCGCAGTGCCGCACTCCCACAGCACTGACCCTCCCGCTGTGCCGCACTCCCACAGCACTGACCCTCCCGCCGTGCCGCACTCCCACAGCATTGACCCTCCCGCAATGCCGCAATCCCACAGCATTGACCCTCCCGCAGTGCTGCACTCCCACAGAACTGACCCTCCCGCAGTGCTGCACTCCCACAGCATTGACCCTCCCGCAGTGCCACACTCCCACATCATTGACCCTCTCGCAGTGCCGCACACCCACATCATTGACCCTCCCGCAGTGCCGCACTCCCACAGCATTGCCCCTCCCGCAGTGCCGCACTCCCACAACATTGACCCTCCCGAAGTGCCGCACTCCCACAGCAGTGACACTCCTACAGTACCGCACTCCCACAGCATTGACCCTCCCGCAGTTCCGCACTCCCACAACATTGACCCTCCCGCAGTGCCGCACTCCCACTGCATTGACCCTCCCTCAGTGCCGCACTCCCACAGTTTTGACCCTCCCACAATGCCGCATTCCCACAGCACTGACCCTCCCGCAGTGCCGCACTCCCACAGAACTGACCCTCCCGCAGTGCCGCATTCCCACAGCATTGACCCTCCCGCAGTGCCGCACTCCCACAGCACTGACCCTACCGCAGTGCCGCACTCACACAGCACTGACCCTCCCGCAGTGCCGCACTCCCACAGCATTGACCATCCCGCATTGCCGCACTGCCACAGCATTGACCCTCCCGCAGTGCGGCATTCCCACAGCATTGACCCTCCCGCAGTGCCGCACTCCCACAGCATTGACCCTCCCGCAGTGCCGCACTCCAACAGCATTGACCCTCCCACAGTGCCGCACTCCAACAGCATTGACCCTTCCGCAGTTACGCACTCCCACAGCATTGACCCTCCCGCAGAGCCGCACTCCCACGGCACTGAACCTCCCGCAGTGCCACACTCCCACAGCATGGACCCTCGCGCAGTGCCGCACTCCCACAGAATTGATCCACCCGCAGTGCCACACTACACAGCATTGACCCTCCCGCAGTGCCGCACTCCCACAGCATTGAACCTCCCACAGTGCCGCACTCCCACAGCATTGACACTCCCGCAGAGCCGCACTCCCACAGCATTGACCCTCCCGCAGTGCCGCACTCCCACAGCATTTACCCTCCCACAGTGCCGCACTCCCACAGCATTGATCCACCCACAGTGCCGCTCTCCCACAGCATTGACCCTCCCGCAGTGCCGCACTCCCACAGCATTGACCATCCCGCATTGCAGCACTCCCACAGCACTGACCCTCCCGCAGTGCCGCACTCCCACAGCACTGACCCTCCCGCAGTGCCGCACTCCCACAGCATTGACCCTCCCGCAGTGCCGCACTCCCACAGCACTGACCCTATCGCAGTGCCGCACTCCCACAGCACTGACCCTCCCGCAGTGCCGCACTCCCACAGCATTGACCATCCTGCATTGCCGCACTCCCACAGCATTGACGCTGCCGCAGTGCCGCACTCCCACAGCACTGACCCTCCCGCAGTGCCGCACTCCCACAGCATTGACCCTCCCGCAGTGCCGCACTCCCACAGCATTGACCCTCCCGCAGTCCGCACTCCCACAGCATTGGCCCTCCCTCAGTGCCGCACTCCCACAGCATTGACCCTTCCGCAGTTACGCACTCTCACAGCATTGACCCTCCCGCAGAGCCGCACTCCCACAGCACTGACTCTCCCACAGTGCCGCACTCCCACAGCATGGACCCTCCCGCAGTGCCGCACTCCCACAGCATTGACCCTCCCGCAGTGCCGCACTCCCACAGCATTGACCCTCCCGCAGAGCCGCACTCCCACAGCATTGACCCTCCCACAGTGCCGCACTCTCACAGCATTGACACTCCCGCAGAGCCGCACTCCCACAGCATTGACCCTCTCACAGTGCCGCACTCTCACAGCATTGACACTCCCGCAGAGCCGCAATCCAACAGCATTGATCCACCCAAAGTGCCGCTCTCCCACAGCATTGACCCTCCCGCAGTGCCGCACTCCCACAGCACTGACCTTCCCGCAGTGCCGCACTCCCACAGCATTGACCCTCCCGCAGTGCCGCACTCCCACAGCACTGACCCTCCCGCTGTGCCGCACTCCCACAGCACTGACCCTCCCGCCGTGCCGCACTCCCACAGCATTGACCCTCCCGCAATGCCGCAATCCCACAGCATTGACCCTCCCGCAGTGCTGCACTCCCACAGCACTGACCCTCCCGCAGTGGTGCACTCCCACTGCATTGACCATCCCGCAGTGCCACACTCCCACGGCATTGACCCTCCTGCAGTGCCGCACTCCCACAGCATTGACGCTCCCGCAGTGCCGCACTCCCACAGCATTGACACTCCTACAGTCCCGCAGTCCCACAGCATTGACACTCCCGAAGTGCCGCACTCCCACAGCAGTGACGCTTCCGCAGTGCCGCACTCCCATGGCATTGTCCCTCCCGCAGTGCCGCACTGCTACATCATTGACCCTCCTGCAGTGCCGCACTCCCACAGCATTGACCCTCCCACAGTGCCGCACTCCCACATCATTGACCATCCCACAGTTCCGCACTCCCACAGCACTGACCGTCCCGCATTGCAGCACTCCCACAGCACTGACCCTCCCGCAGTGCCGCACTCCCACAGCACTGACCCTCCCGCAGTGCCGCACTCCCACAGCACTGACCGTCCCGCAGTGCTGCACTCACACAGCACTGACCCTCCCGCAGTGCTGCACTCCCACTGCATTGACCCTCCCGCAGTGCCGCAGTCCCACAGCACTGACCCTCCCGCAGTGCCGCACTCCCACAGCATTGACCATCCCGCATTGCAGCACTCCCACAGCACTGACCCTCCCGCAGTGCCGCACTCCCACAGCACTGACCCTCCCGCAGTGCCGCACTCCCACAGCATTGACCCTCCCGCAGTGCCGCACTCCCACAGCATTGACCCTCCCGCAGTGCCGCACTCCTACAGCATTGACCCTCCCGCAGTTACGCACTCCCACAGCATTGACCCTCCCGCAGAGCCGCACTCCCACAGCACTGACCCTCCCGCAGTGCCGCACTCTCACAGCATGGACCCTCCCGCAGTGCCGCACTCCCACAGCATTGACCCTCCCGCAGTGCCGCACTCCCACAGCATTGACTCTCCCGCAGAGCCGCACTCCCACAGCATTGACCCTCCCACAGTGCCGCACTCACACAGCATTGACACTCCCGCAGAGCCGCACTCCCACAGCATTGACCCTCCCGTAGGGCCGCACTCCCACAGCATTGACCCTCCCACAGTGCCGCACTCCCACAGCATTGACCCACCCACACTGCCGCTCTCCCACAGCATTGACCCTCCCACAGAGCCGCACTCCCACAGCATTGACCCTCCCACAGTGCCGCACTCCCACAGCACTAACCTTCCCGCAGTGCCGCACTCCCACAGCATTGACCCTCCCGCAGTGCCGCACTCCCACAGCACTGACCCTCCCGCTGTGCCGCACTCCCACAGCACTGACCCTCCCGCCGTGCCGCACTCCCACAGCATTGACCCTCCCGCAATGCCGCAATCCCACAGCATTGACCCTCCCGCAGTGCTGCACTCCCACAGAACTGACCCTCCCGCAGTGCTGCACTCCCACAGCATTGACCCTCCCGCAGTGCCACACTCCCACATCATTGACCCTCCCGCAGTGCCGCACACCCACATCATTGACCCTCCCGCAGTGCCGCACTCCCACAGCATTGACCCTCCCGCAGTGCCGCACTCCCACAACATTGACCCTCCCGAAGTGCCGCACTCCCACAGCAGTGACACTCCTACAGTACCGCACTCCCACAGCATTGACCCTCCCGCAGTGCCGCACTCCCACAACATTGACCCTCCCGCAGTGCCGCACTCCCACTGCATTGACCCTCCCTCAGTGCCGCACTCCCACAGTTTTGACCCTCCCACAATGCCGCATTCCCACAGCACTGACCCTCCCGCAGTGCCGCACTCCCACAGAACTGACTCTCCCGCAGTGCCGCATTCCCACAGCATTGACCCTCCCGCAGTGCCGCACTCCCACAGCACTGACCCTACCGCAGTGCCGCACTCACACAGCACTGACACTCCCGCAGTGCCGCACTCCCACAGCATTGACCATCCCGCATTGCCGCACTGCCACAGCATTGACACTCCCGCAGTGCCGCATTCCCACAGCATTGACCCTCCCGCAGTGCCGCACTCCCACAGCATTGACCCTCCCGCAGTGCCGCACTCCAACAGCATTGACCCTCCCACAGTGCCGCACTCCAACAGCATTGACCCTTCCGCAGTTACGCACTCCCACAGCATTGACCCTCCCGCAGAGCCGCACTCCCACGGCACTGAACCTCCCGCAGTGCCGCACTCCCACAGCATGGACCCTCGCGCAGTGCCGCACTCCCACAGAATTGATCCGCCCGCAGTGCCAAACTCCCACAGCATTGACCCTCCCGCAGTGCCGCACTCCCACAGCATTGACCCACCCACAGTGCCGCACTCCCACAGCATTGACACTCCCGCAGAGCCGCACTCCCACAGCATTGACCCTCCCGCAGTGCCGCACTCCCACAGCATTTACCCTCCCACAGTGCCGCACTCCCACAGCATTGATCCACCCACAGTGCCGCTCTCCCACAGCATTGACCCTCCAGCAGTGCCGCACTCCCACAGCACTGACCCTCCCGCAGTGCCGCACTCCCACAGCACTGACCCTCCCGCTGTGCCGCACTCCCACAGCACTGACCCTCCCGCCGTGCCGCACTCCCACAGCATTGACCCTCCCGCAATGCCGCAATCCCACAGCATTGACCCTCCCGCAGTGCTGCACTCACACAGCACTGACCCTCCCGCAGTGCTGCACTCCCACTGCATTGACCCTCCCGCAGTGCTGCACTCCCACTGCATTGACCCTCCCGCAGTGCCGCAGTCCCACAGCACTGACCCTCCCGCAGTGCCGCACTCCCACAGCACTGACCCTACCGCAGTGCCGCACTCCCACAGCACTGACCCTCCCGCAGTGCCGCACTCCCACAGCATTGACCATCCCGCATTGCAGCACTCCCACAGCACTGACCCTCCCGCAGTGCCGCACTCCCACAGCACTGACCCTCCCGCAGTGCCGCACTCCCACAGCATTGACCCTCCCGCAGTGCCGCACTCCCACAGCATTGACCCTCCCGCAGTGCCGCACTCCCACAGCATTGACCCTCCCGCAGTGCCGCACTCCTACAGCATTGACCCTCCCGCAGTTACGCACTCCCACAGCATTGACCCTCCCGCAGAGCCGCACTCCCACAGCACTGACCCTCCCGCAGTGCCGCACTCTCACAGCATGGACCCTCCCGCAGTGCCGCACTCCCACAGCATTGACCCTCCCGCAGTGCCGCACTCCCACAGCATTGACTCTCCCGCAGAGCCGCACTCCCACAGCATTGACCCTCCCACAGTGCCGCACTCACACAGCATTGACACTCCCGCAGAGCCGCACTCCCACAGCATTGACCCTCCCGCAGTGCCGCACTCCCACAGCATTGACCCTCCCGCAGTGCCGCACTCCCACTGCATTGACACTCCCGCAGTGCCGCACTCCCACAGCATTGACCCTCCCACAGTGCCGCACTCCCACAGCACTGACCCACCCACACTGCCGCTCTCCCACAGCATTGACCCTCCCGCCGTGCCGCACTCCCACAGCATTGACCCTCCCGCAATGCCGCAATCCCACAGCATTGACCCTCCCGCAGTGCTGCACTCCCACAGAACTGACCCTCCCGCAGTGCTGCACTCCCACAGCATTGACCCTCCCGCAGTGCCACACTCCCACATCATTGACCCTCCCGCAGTGCCGCACACCCACATCATTGACCCTCCCGCAGTGCCGCACTCCCACAGCATTGACCCTCCCGCAGTGCCGCACTCCCACAACATTGACCCTCCCGAAGTGCCGCACTCCCACAGCAGTGACACTCCTACAGTACCGCACTCCCACAGCATTGACCCTCCCGCAGTGCCGCACTCCCACAGCATTGACCCTCCCGCAGTGCCGCACTCCCACTGCATTGACCCTCCCTCAGTGCCGCACTCCCACAGTTTTGACCCTCCCACAATGCCGCATTCCCACAGCACTGACCCTCCCGCAGTGCCGCACTCCCACAGAACTGACCCTCCCGCAGTGCCGCATTCCCACAGCATTGACCCTCCCGCAGTGCCGCACTCCCACAGCACTGACCCTACCGCAGTGCCGCACTCACACAGCACTGACACTCCCGCAGTGCCGCACTCCCACAGCATTGACCATCCCGCATTGCCGCACTGCCACAGCATTGACCCTCCCGCAGTGCCGCATTCCCACAGCATTGACCCTCCCGCAGTGCCGCACTCCCACAGCATTGACCCTCCCGCAGTGCCGCACTCCAACAGCATTGACCCTCCCACAGTGCCGCACTCCAACAGCATTGACCCTTCCGCAGTTACGCACTCCCACAGCATTGACCCTCCCGCAGAGCCGCACTCCCACGGCACTGAACCTCCCGCAGTGCCGCACTCCCACAGCATGGACCCTCGCGCAGTGCCGCACTCCCACAGAATTGATCCACCGGCAGTGCCACACTCCCACAGCATTGACCCTCCCGCAGTGCCGCACTCCCACAGCATTGACCCTCCCACAGTGCCGCACTCCCACAGCATTGACACTCCCGCAGAGCCGCACTCCCACAGCATTGACCCTCCCGCAGTGCCGCACTCCCACAGCATTTACCCTCCCACAGTGCCGCACTCCCACAGCATTGATCCACCCACAGTCCCGCAGTCCCACAGCATTGACACTCCCGAAGTGCCGCACTCCCACAGCAGTGACGCTTCCGCAGTGCCGCACTCCCATGGCATTGTCCCTCCCGCAGTGCCGCACTGCTACATCATTGACCCTCCTGCAGTGCCGCACTCCCACAGCATTGACCCTCCCACAGTGCCGCACTCCCACATCATTGACCATCTCACAGTTCCGCACTCCCACAGCACTGACCCTACTGCAGTGCCGCACTCCCACAGCACTGACCCTTCCGCAGTGCCGCACTCCCACAGCATTGACCCTCCCGCAGTGCCACACTCCCACAGCATTGACCCTCCCGCAGTGCCGCACACCCACATCATTGACCCTCCCGCAGTGCCGCACTCCCACAGCATTGACCCTCCCGCAGTGCCGCACTCCCACAACATTGAACCTCCCGCAGTGCCGCACTCCCACTGCATTGACCCTCCCGCAGTGCCGCACTCCAACAGTTTTGACCCTCCCACAATGCCGCATTCCCACAGCACTGACCCTCCCGCAGTGCCTCACTCCCACAGCACTGATCCTCCCGCAGTGCCGCATTCCCACAGCATTGACCCTCCCGCAGTGCCGCACTCCCACAGCACTGACCCTACCGCAGTGCCGCACTCACACAGCACTGACCCTCCCGCAGTGCCGCACTCCCACAGCATTGACCCTCCCGCAGTGCCGCACTCCAACAGCATTGACCCTCCCACAGTGCCGCACTCCAACAGCATTGACCCTTCCGCAGTTACGCACTCCCACAGCATTGACCCTCCCGTAGAGCCGCACTCCCACGGCACTGAACCTCCCGCAGTGCCGCACTCCCACAGCATGGACCCTCGCGCAGTGCCGCACTCCCACAGAATTGACCCACCCGCAGTGCCACACTCCCACAGCATTGACCCTCCCGCAGTGCCGCGCTCACACAGCATTGACCCTCCCACAGTGCCGCACTCCCACAGCATTGACACTCCCGCAGAGCCGCACTCCCACAGCATTGACCCTCCCGCAGTGCCGCACTCCCACAGCATTTACCCTCCCACAGTGCCGCACTCCCACAGCATTGATCCACCGACAGTGCCGCTCTTCCACAGCATTGACCCTCCCGCAGTGCCGCACTCCCACAGCACTGACCCTCCCGCAGTGCCGCACTCCCACAGCACTGACCCTCCCGCTGTGCCGCACTCCCACAGCACTGACCCTCCCACCGTGCCGCACTCCCACAGCTTTGACCCTCCCGCAATGCCGCAATCCCACAGCATTGACCCTCCCGCAGTGCTGCACTCACACAGCACTGACCCTCCCGCAGTGCTGCACTCCCACTGCATTGACGCTCCCGCAGTGCCGCACTCCCACAGCATTGACCCTCCCGCAGTGCCGCACTCCCACAGCACTGACCCTCCCGCAGTGCCGCAGTCCCACAGCACTGACCCTCCCGCAGTGCTGCACTCACACAGCACTGACCCTCCCGCAGTGCTGCACTCCCACTGCATTGACCCTCCCGCAGTGCCGCAGTCCCACAGCACTGACCCTCCCGCAGTGCCGCACTCCCACAGCACTGACCCTACCGCAGTGCCGCACTCCCACAGCACTGACCCTCCCGCAGTGCCGCACTCCCACAGCATTGACCATCCCGCATTGCAGCACTCCCACAGCACTGACCCTCCCGCAGTGCCGCACTCCCACAGCACTGACCCTCCCGCAGTGCCGCACACCCACAGCACTGACCGTCCCGCAGTGCTGCACTCACACAGCACTGACCCTCCCGCAGTGCCGCAGTCCCACAGCACTGACCCTCCCGCAGTGCCGCACTCCCACAGCACTGACCCTACCGCAGTGCCGCACTCCCACAGCACTGACCCTCCCGCAGTGCCGCACTCCCACAGCATTGACCATCCCGCATTGCAGCACTCCCACAGCACTGACCCTCCCGCAGTGCCGCACTCCCACAGCACTGACCCTCCCGCAGTGCCGCACTCCCACAGCATTGACCCTCCCGCAGTGCCGCACTCCCACAGCATTGACCCTCCCGCAGTGCCGCACTCCCACAGCATTGACCCTCCCGCAGTGCCGCACTCCTACAGCATTGACCCTCCCGCAGTTACGCACTCCCACAGCATTGACCCTCCCGCAGAGCCGCACTCCCACAGCACTGGCCCTCCCGCAGTGCCGCACTCTCACAGCATGGACCCTCCCGCAGTGCCGCACTCCCACAGCATTGACCCTCCCGCAGTGCCGCACTCCCACAGCATTGACTCTCCCGCAGAGCCGCACTCCCACAGCATTGACCCTCCCACAGTGCCGCACTCACACAGCATTGACACTCCCGCAGAGCCGCACTCCCACAGCATTGACCCTCCCGTAGGGCCGCACTCCCACAGCATTGACCCTCCCACAGTGCCGCACTCCCACAGCATTGACCCACCCACACTGCCGCTCTCCCACAGCATTGACCCTCCCACAGAGCCGCACTCCCACAGCATTGACCCTCCCACAGTGCCGCACTCTCACAGCATTGACACTCCCGCAGAGCCGCACTCCCACAGCATTGACCCTCTCGCAGTGCCGCACTCCCACAGCATTGACCCTCCCACAGTGCCGCAATCCAACAGCATTGATCCACCCGCAGTGCCGCTCTCCCACAGCATTGACCCTCCCGCAGTGCCGCACTCCCACAGCACTAACCTTCCCGCAGTGCCGCACTCCCACAGCATTGACTCTCCCGCAGTGCCGCACTCCCACAGCACTGACCCTCCCGCTGTGCCGCACTCCCACAGCACTGACCCTCCCGCCGTGCCGCACTCCCACAGCATTGACCCTCCCGCAATGCCGCAATCCCACAGCATTGACCCTCCCGCAGTGCTGCACTCCCACAGAACTGACCCTCCCGCAGTGCTGCACTCCCACAGCATTGACCCTCCCGCAGTGCCACACTCCCACATCATTGACCCTCCCGCAGTGCCGCACACCCACATCATTGACCCTCCCGCAGTGCCGCACTCCCACAGCATTGACCCTCCCGCAGTGCCGCACTCCCACAACATTGACCCTCCCGAAGTGCCGCACTCCCACAGCAGTGACACTCCTACAGTACCGCACTCCCACAGCATTGACCCTCCCGCAGTGCCGCACTCCCACAACATTGACCCTCCCGCAGTGCCGCACTCCCACTGCATTGACCCTCCCTCAGTGCCGCACTCCCACAGTTTTGACCCTCCCACAATGCCGCATTCCCACAGCACTGACCCTCCCGCAGTGCCGCACTCCCACAGAACTGACCCTCCCGCAGTGCCGCATTCCCACAGCATTGACCCTCCCGCAGTGCCGCACTCCCACAGCACTGACCCTACCGCAGTGCCGCACTCACACAGCACTGACCCTCCCGCAGTGCCGCACTCCCACAGCATTGACCATCCCGCATTGCCGCACTGCCACAGCATTGACCCTCCCGCAGTGCCGCATTCCCACAGCATTGACCCTCCCGCAGTGCCGCACTCCCACAGCATTGACCCTCCCGCAGTGCCGCACTCCAACAGCATTGACCCTTCCGCAGTTACGCACTCCCACAGCATTGACCCTCCCGCAGAGCCGCACTCCCACGGCACTGAACCTCCCGCAGTGCCACACTCCCACAGCATGGACCCTCGCGCAGTGCCGCACTCCCACAGAATTGATCCACCCGCAGTGCCACACTCCCTCAGCATTGACCCTCCCGCAGTGCCGCACTCCCACAGCATTGACCCTCCCACAGTGCCGCACTCCCACAGCATTGACACTCCCGCAGAGCCGCACTCCCACAGCATTGACCCTTCCGCAGTGCCGCACTCCCACAGCATTTACCCTCCCACAGTGCCGCACTCCCACAGCATTGATCCACCCACAGTGCCGCTCTCCCACAGCATTGACCCTCCAGCAGTGCCGCACTCCCACAGCACTGACCCTCCCGCAGTGCCGCACTCCCACAGCACTGACCCTCCCGCTGTGCAGCACTCCCACAGCACTGACCCTCCCGCCGTGCCGCACTCCCACAGCATTGACCCTCCCGCAATGCCGCAATCACACAGCATTGACCCTCCCGCAGTGCTGCACTCAAACAGCACTGACCCTCCCGCAGTGCTGCACTCCCACTGCATTGACCCTCCCGCAGTGCCGCACTCCCACAGCACTGACCCTACCGCAGTGCCGCACTCCCACAGCACTGACCCTCCCGCAGTGCCGCACTCCCACAGCATTGACCATCCCGCATTGCAGCACTCCCACAGCACTGACCCTCCCGCAGTGCCGCACTCCCACAGCACTGACCCTCCCGCAGTGCCGCACTCCCACAGCACTGACCGTCCCGCAGTGCTGCACTCACACAGCACTGACCCTCCCGCAGTGCTGCACTCCCACTGCATTGACCCTCCCGCAGTGCCGCAGTCCCACAGCACTGACCCTCCCGCAGTGCCGCACTCCCACAGCACTGACCCTACCGCAGTGCCGCACTCCCACAGCACTGACCCTCCCGCAGTGCCGCACTCCCACAGCATTGACCATCCCGCATTGCAGCACTCCCACAGCACTGACCCTCCCGCAGTGCTGCACTCCCACAGCACTGACCCTCCCGCAGTGCTGCACTCCCACAGCATTGACCCTCCCGCAGTGCCGCACTCCCACAGCATTGACCATCCCGCAGTGCCGCACTCCCACAGCATTGACCCTCCCGCAGTGCCGCACTCCTACAGCATTGACCCTCCCGCAGTTACGCACTCCCACAGCATTGACCCTCCCGCAGAGCCGCACTCCCACAGCACTGACCCTCCCGCAGTGCCGCACTCTCACAGCATGGACCCTCCCGCAGTGCCGCACTCCCACAGCATTGACCCTCCCGCAGTGCCGCACTCCCACAGCATTGACTCTCCCGCAGAGCCGCACTCCCACAGCATTGACCCTCCCACAGTGCCGCACTCACACAGCATTGACAGTCCCGCAGAGCCGCACTCCCACAGCATTGACCCTCCCGTAGGGCCGCACTCCCACAGCATTGATCCTCCCACAGTGCCGCACTCCCACAGCATTGACCCACCCACACTGCCGCTCTCCCACAGCATTGACCCTCCCACAGAGCCGCACTCCCACAGCATTGACCCTCCCACAGTGCCGCACTCTCACAGCATTGTCCCTCCCGCAGAGCCGCACTCCCACAGCATTGACCCTCTCGCAGTGCCGCACTCCCACAGCATTGACCCTCCCACAGTGCCGCAATCCAACAGCATTGATCCACCCACAGTGCCGCTCTCCCACAGCATTGACCCTCCCGCAGTGCCGCACTCCCACAGCACTAACGTTCCCGCAGTGCCGCACTCCCACAGCATTGATCCTCCCACAGTGCCGCACTCCCACAGCATTGACCCACCCACACTGCCGCTCTCCCACAGCATTGACCCTCCCACAGAGCCGCACTCCCACAGCATTGACCCTCCCACAGTGCCGCACTCTCACAGCATTGTCCCTCCCGCAGAGCCGCACTCCCACAGCATTGACCCTCTCGCAGTGCCGCACTCCCACAGCATTGACCCTCCCACAGTGCCGCAATCCAACAGCATTGATCCACCCACAGTGCCGCTCTCCCACAGCATTGACCCTCCCGCAGTGCCGCACTCCCACAGCACTAACGTTCCCGCAGTGCCGCACTCCCACAGCATTGACCCTCCCGCAGTGCCGCACTCCCACAGCACTGACCCTCCCGCTGTGCCGCACTCCCACAGCACTGACCCTCCCGCCGTGCCGCACTCCCACAGCATTGACCCTCCCGCAATGCCGCAATCCCACAGCATTGACCCTCCCGCAGTGCTGCACTCCCACAGAACTGACCCTCCCGCAGTGCTGCACTCCCACAGCATTGACCCTCCCGCAGTGCCACACTCCCACATCATTGACCCTCCCGCAGTGCCGCACACCCACATCATTGACCCTCCCGCAGTGCCGCACTCCCACAGCATTGACCCTCCCGCAGTGCCGCACTCCCACAAAATTGACCCTCCCGAAGTGCCGCACTCCCACAGCAGTGACACTCCTACAGTACCGCACTCCCACAGCATTGACCCTCCCGCAGTGCCGCACTCCCACAACATTGACCCTCCCGCAGTGCCGCACTCCCACTGCATTGACCCTCCCTCAGTGCCGCACTCCCACAGTTTTGACCCTCCCACAATGCCGCATTCCCACAGCACTGACCCTCCCGCAGTGCCGCACTCCCACAGAACTGACCCTCCCGCAGTGCCGCATTCCCACAGCATTGACCCTCCCGCAGTGCCGCACTCCCACAGCACTGACCCTACCGCAGTGCCGCACTCACACAGCACTGACCCTCCCGCAGTGCCGCACTCCCACAGCATTGACCATCCCGCATTGCCGCACTGCCACAGCATTGACCCTCCCGCAGTGCCGCATTCCCACAGCATTGACCCTCCCGCAGTGCCGCACTCCCACAGCATTGACCCTCCCGCAGTGCCGCACTCCAACAGCATTGACCCTCCCGCAGTGCCGCACTCCAACAGCATTGACCCTTCCGCAGTTACGCACTCCCACAGCATTGACCCTCCCGCAGAGCCGCACTCCCACGGCACTGAACCTCCCGCAGTGCCGCACTCCCACAGCATTTACCCTCCCACAGTGCCGCACTCCCACAGAATTGATCCACCCACAGTGCCGCTCTCCCACAGCATTGACCCTCCAGCAGAGCCGCACTCCCACAGCACTGACCCTCCCGCAGTGCCGCACTCCCACAGCACTGACCCTCCCGCTGTGCCGCACTCCCACAGCACTGACCCTCCCGCCGTGCCGCACTCCCACAGCATTGACCCTCCCGCAATGCCGCAATCCCACAGCATTGACCCTCCCGCAGTGCTGCACTCACACAGCACTGACCCTCCCGCAGTGCTGCACTCCCACTGCATTGACCCTCCCGCAGTGACGCACTCCCACAGCATTGACCCTCCCGCAGTGCCGCACTCCCACTGCATTGACTCTCCCGCCGTGCCGCACTCCCACAGCATTGACCCTCCCGCAGTGCCGCACTCCCACAGCATTGACCCTCCCACAGTGCCGCATTCCCACAGCACTGACCCTCCCGCAGTGCCGCAGTCCCACAGCACTGACCCTCCCGCAGTGCTGCACTCACACAGCACTGACCCTCCCGCAGTGCTGCACTCCCACTGCATTGACCCTCCCGCAGTGCCGCAGTCCCACAGCATTGACCCTCCCGCAGTGCCGCAATCCCACAGCACTGACCCTACCGCAGTGCCGCACTCCCACAGCACTGACCCTCCCGCAGTGCCGCACTCCCACAGCATTGACCATCCCGCATTGCAGCACTACCACAGCATTGACCCTCCCGCAGTGCCGCACTCCCACAGCACTGACCCTCCCGCAGTGCCGCACTCCCACAGCATTGACCCTCCCGCAGTGCCGCACTCCCACAGCATTGACCCTCCCGCAGTGCCGCACTCCCACAGCATTGACCCTCCCGCAGTGCCGCACTCCTACAGCATTGACCCTCCCGCAGTTACGCACTCCCACAGCATTGACCCTCCCGCAGAGCCGCACTCCCACAGCACTGACCCTCCCGCAGTGCCGCACTCTCACAGCATGGACCCTCCCGCAGTGCCGCACTCCCACAGCATTGACCCTCCCGCAGTGCCGCACTCCCACAGCATTGACCCTCCCGCAGTGCCAAAATCCCACAGCATTGACATTGCCGCAGAGCCGCACTCCCACAGCATTGACCCTCCCACAGTGCCGCACTCACACAGCATTGACACTCCCGCAGAGCCGCACTCCCACAGCATTGACCCTCCCGTAGGACCGCACTCCCACAGCATTGACCCTCCCACAGTGCCGCACTCCCACAGCATTGACCCACCCACAGTGCCGCTCTCCCACAGCATTGACCCTCCCGCAGTGCCGCACTCCCACAGCACTCACCTTCCCGCATTGCCGCACTCCCACAGCATTGACCCTCCCGCAGTGCCGCACTCCCACAGCACTGACCCTCCCGCTGTGCCGCACTCCCACAGCACTGACCCACCCGCAGTGCCGCACTCCCACAGCATTGACCCTCCCGCAATGCCGCAATCCCACAGCATTGACCCTCCCGCAGTGCTGCACTCACACAGCACTGACCCTCCCGCAGTGCTGCACTCCCACAGCACTGACCATCCCGCAGTGCCGCACTCCCACAGCACTGACCCTCCCACAGTGCCGCACTCCCACAGCATTGACACTCCCGCAGTGCCGCACTCCCACAGCATTGACCCTCCCGCAGTGCCGAACTCCCACCGCACTGACCCTCCCACAGTGCCGTACTCCCACAGCATTGACCCTCCCGCAGTGCCGCACTCCCACAGCATTGACCCTCCCGCAGTGCCGCAATCCCACAGCATTGACATTGCCGCAGAGCCGCACTCCCACAGCATTGACCCTCCCACAGTGCCGCACTCACACAGCATTGACACTCCCGCAGAGCCGCACTCCCACAGCATTGACCCTCCCGTAGGACCGCACTCCCACAGCATTGACCCTCCCGCAGTGCCGCTCTCCCACAGCATTGACCCTCCCGCAGTACCGCACTCCCACAGCACTCCCCTTCCCGCATTGCCGCACTCCCACAGCATTGACCCTCCCGCAGTGCCGCACTCCCACAGCACTGACCCTCCCGCTGTGCCGCACTCCCACAGCACTGACCCACCCGCAGTGCCGCAATCCCACAGCATTGACCCTCCCGCAGTGCTGCACTCCCACAGCATTGACCCTCCCGCAATGCCGCAATCCCACAGCATTGACTCTCCCGCCTTGCCGCACTCCCACAGCACTGACCATCCCGCAGTGCCGCACTCCCACAGCACTGACCCTCCCACAGTGCCGCACTCCCACAGCATTGACCCTCCCGCAGTGCCTCACTCCCACAGCACTGACCCTCCCGCAGTGCCGCACTCCCACAGCACTGACCCTCCCGCAATGCCGCACTCCCACAGCACTGACCCTCCCGCAGTGCCGCACTCCCACAGCATTGACCCTCCCGCAGTGCCGAACTCCCACCGCACTGACCCTCCCACAGTGCCGCACTCCCACAGCATTGACCCTCCCGCAGTGCAGCTCTCGCACAGCATTGACCCTCCCGCAGTGCCGCAATCCCACAGCATTGACATTGCCGCAGTGACGCACTCCCACAGCATTGACCCTCCCGCAGTTCTGCACTCCCACAGCACTGACCCTCCCGCAGTGCCGCACTCCCACAGCATTGACCCACCCGCAGTCCCGCACTCCCACAGCATTGACCCTCTCGCAGTGCCGCACTCCCACAGCATTGACCCTCCCGCAGTGCCGCACTCCCACAGCATTGACCCTCCCGCAGTGCCGCAATCCCACAGCATTGACATTGCCGCAGTGACGCACTCCCACAGCATTGACCCTCCCGCAGTTCTGCACTCCCACAGCACTGACCCTCCCGCAGTGCCGCACTCCCACAGCATTGACCCACCTGCAGTCCCGCACTCCCACAGCATTGACCCTCTCGCAGTGCCGCACTCCCACAGCATTGACCCTGACGCTGTGCCGCACTCCCTCAGCATTGACCTTCCCGCAGTTCTGCACACCCACAGCATTGACATTGCCGCAGTGCCGCACTCCCACAGCATTGACCCTCCCGCAGTGCCGCACTCCCACAGCATTGACACTCCTACAGTGCTGCAGTCCCACAGCATTGACCCTCCCACAGTGCCGCACTCCCACAGGAGTGACCCTCCCGCAGTGCCGCACTCTGATGGCATTGACCCTCCCGCAGTACCGTACTGCTACATCATTGACCCTCCTGCAGTGCCGCACTCCCACAGCATTGACCCTCCCGCAGTGCCGCACTCCCACAGCATTGACCCTCCCGCAGTGCCGCACTCCTACAGCATTGACCCTCCCGCAGTTACGCACTCCCACAGCATTGACCCTCCCGCAGAGCCGCACTCCCACAGCACTGACCCTCCCGCAGTGCCGCACTCTCACAGCATGGACCCTCCCGCAGTGCCGCACTCCCACAGCATTGACCCTCCCGCAGTGCCGCACTCCCACAGCATTGACTCTCCCGCAGAGCCGCACTCCCACAGCATTGACCCTCCCACAGTGCTGCACTCACACAGCATTGACACTCCCGCAGAGCCGCACTCCCACAGCATTGACCCTCCCGTAGGGCCGCACTCCCACAGCATTGACCCTCCCACAGTGCCGCACTCCCACAGCATTGACCCACCCACACTGCCGCTCTCCCACAGCATTGACCCTCCCGCAGTGCCGCACTCCCACAGCACTCACATTCCCGCAGTGCAGCACTCCCACAGCATTGACCCTCCCGCAGTGCCGCACTCCCACAGCACTGACCCTACCGCTGTGCCGCACTCCCACAGCACTGACCCACCCGCAGTGCCGCACTCCCACAGCATTGACCCTCCTGCAATGCCGCAATCCCACAGCATTGACCCTCCCGCAGTGCCGCACTCCCACAGCATTGACCCTCCCACAGAGCCGCACTCCCACAGCATTGACCCTCCCACAGTGCCGCACTCTCACAGCATTGACACTCCCGCAGAGCCGCACTCCCACAGCATTGACCCTCTCGCAGTGCCGCACTCCCACAGCATTGACCCTCCCACAGTGCCGCAATCCAACAGCATTGATCCACCCACAGTGCCGCTCTCCCACAGCATTGACCCTGCCGCAGTGCCGCACTCCCACAGCACTAACCTTCCCGCAGTGCCGCACTCCCACAGCATTGACCCTCCCGCAGTGCCGCACTCCCACAGCACTGACCCTCCCGCTGTGCCGCACTCCCACAGCACTGACCCTCCCGCCGTGCCGCACTCCCACAGCATTGACCCTCCCGCAATGCCGCAATCCCACAGCATTGACCCTCCCGCAGTGCTGCACTCCCACAGCATTGACCCTCCCGCAGTGCCACACTCCCACATCATTGTCCCTCCCGCAGTGCCGCACACCCACATCATTGACCCTCCCGCAGTGCCGCACTCCCACAGCAT
This sequence comes from Scyliorhinus torazame, assembly GCF_047496885.1. Classification (NCBI taxonomy): domain Eukaryota; kingdom Metazoa; phylum Chordata; class Chondrichthyes; order Carcharhiniformes; family Scyliorhinidae; genus Scyliorhinus; species Scyliorhinus torazame. The sequence goes on from NC_092729.1 coordinate 66,270,902, forward strand.
TGACCCTCCCGCAGTGCCGCACTCCCACAACATTGACACTCCCGAAGTGCCGCACTCCCACAGCAGTGACACTCCTACAGTACCGCAGTCCCACAGCATTGACCCTCCCGCAGTGCCGCACTCCCACAACATTGACCCTCCCGCAGTGCCGCACTCCCACTGCATTGACCCTCCCTCAGTGCCGCACTCCCACAGTTTTGACCCTCCCACAATGCCGCATTCCCACAGCACTGACCCTCCCGCAGTGCCGCACTCCCACAGAACTGACCCTCCCGCAGTGCCGCATTCCCACAGCATTGACCCTCCCGCAGTGCCGCACTCCCACAGCACTGACCCTACCGCAGTGCCGCACTCACACAGCACTGACCCTCCCGCAGTGCCGCACTCCCACAGCATTGACCATCCCGCATTGCCGCACTGCCACAGCATTGACCCTCCCGCAGTGCCGCATTCCCACATCATTGACCCTCCCGCAGTGCCGCACTCCCACAGCATTGACCCTCCCGCAGTGCCGCACTCCAACAGCATTGACCCTCCCACAGTGCCGCTCTCCAACAGCATTGACCCTTCCGCAGTTACGCACTCCCACAGCATTGACCCTTCCGCAGAGCCGCAATCCCACGGCACTGAACCTCCCGCAGTGCCACACTCCCACAGCATGGACCCTCGCGCAGTGCCGCACTCCCACAGAATTGATCCACCCGCAGTGCCACACTCCCACAGCATTGACCCTCCCGCAGTGCCGCACTCCCACAGCATTGACCCTCCCACAGTGCCGCACTCCCACAGCATTGACACTCCCGCAGAGCCGCACTCCCACAGCATTGACCCTCCCGCAGTGCCGCACTCCCACAGCATTTACCCTCCCACAGTGCCGCACTCCCACAGCATTGATCCACCCACAGTGCCGCTCTCCCACAGCATTGACCCTCCAGCAGTGCCGCATTCCCACAGCACTGACCCTCCCGCAGTGCCGCACTCCCACAGCACTGACCCTCCCGCTGTGCCGCTCTCCCACAGCACTGACCCTCCCGCCGTGCCGCACTCCCACAGCATTGACCCTCCCGCAATGCCGCAATCCCACAGCATTGACCCTCCCGCAGTGCTGCACTCACACAGCACTGACCCTCCCGCAGTGCTGCACTCCCACTGCATTGACCCTCCCGCAGTGCCGCACTCGCACAGCATTGATCCTCCCGCAGTGCCGCACTCCCACAGCACTGACCCTCCCGCAGTGCCGCACTCCCACAGCATTGACCCTCCCACAGTGCCGCATTCCCACAGTACTGACCTTCCCGCAGTGCCGCAGTCCCACAGCACTGACCCTCCCGCAGTGCTGCACTCACACAGCACTGACCCTCCCGCAGTGCTGCACTCCCACTGCATTGACCCTCCCGCAGTGCCGCAGTCCCACAGCACTGACCCTCCCGCAGTGCCGCATTCCCACAGCATTGACCCTCCCGCAGTGCCGCACTCCCACAGCACTGACCCTACCGCAGTGCCGCACTCCCACAGCACTGACCCTCCCGCAGTGCCGCACTCCCACAGCATTGACCATCCCGCATTGCAGCACTCCCACAGCATTGACCCTCCCGCAGTGCCGCACTCCCACAGCACTGACCCTCCCGCAGTGCCGCACTCCCACAGCATTGACCCTCCCGCAGTGCCGCACTCCCACAGCATTGACCCTCCCGAAGTGCCGCACTCCCACAGCATTGACCCTCCAGCAGTGCCGCACTCCTACAGCATTGACCCTCCCGCAGTTACGCACTCCCACAGCATTGACCCTCCCGCAGAGCCGCACTCCCACAGCACTGACCCTCCCGCAGTGCCGCACTCTCACAGCATGGACCCTCCCGCAGTGCCGCACTCCCACAGCATTGACCCTCCTGCAGTGCCGCACTCCCACAGCATTGACTCTCCCGCAGAGCCGCACTCCCACAGCATTGACCCTCCCACAGTGCCGCACTCACACAGCATTGACCCTCCTGCAGTGCCGCACTCCCACAGCATTGACCCTCCCGCAGTGCCGCACTCCCACAGCATTGACTCTCCCGCAGAGCCGCACTCCCACAGCATTGACCCTCCCACAGTGCCGCACTCACACAGCATTGACCCTCCTGCAGTGCCGCACTCCCACAGCATTGACTCTCCCGCAGAGCCGCACTCCCACAGCATTGACCCTCCCGCAGTGCCGCACTCTCACAGCATGGACCCTCCCGCAGTGCCGCACTCCCACAGCATTGACCCTCCTGCAGTGCCGCACTCCCACAGCATTGACTCTCCCGCAGTACCGCACTCCCACAGCACTCACCTTCCCGCATTGCCGCACTCCCACAGCATTGACCCTCCCGCAGTGCCGCACTCCCACAGCACTGACCCTCCCGCTGTGCCGCACTCCCACAGCACTGACCCACCCGCAGTGCCGCACTCCCACAGCATTGACCCTCCCGCAATGCCGCAATCCCACAGCATTGACCCTCCCGCAGTGCCGCACTCCCACAGCATTGACCCTCCCGCAGTGCCGCAATCCCACAGCATTGACTCTCCCGCCGTGCCGCACTCCCACAGCACTGACCATCCCGCTGTGCCGCACTCCCACAGCACTGACCCTCCCACAGTGCCGCACTCCCACAGCATTGACCCTCCCGCAGTGCCGCACTCCCACAGCCCTGACCCTCCAGCAGTGCCGCACTCCCACAGCACTGACCCTCCCGCAATGCCGCACTCCCACAGCACTGACCCTCCCGCAGTGCCGCACTCCCACAGCATTGACCCTCCCGCAGTGCCGCACTCCCACAGCACTGACCCTCCCGCAGTGCCGCACTCCCACAGCACTGACCCTCCCGCAGTGCCGCACTCCCACAGCACTGACCCTCCCGCAGTGCCGCACTCCCACAGCATTGACACTCCCGCAGTGCCGCACTCCCACAGCATTGACCCTCCCGCAGTGCCGAACTCCCACCGCACTGACCCTCCCACAGTGCCGCACTCCCACAGCATTGACCCTCCCGCAGTGCCGCACTCCCACAGCATTGACCCTCCCGCAGTGCCGCAATCCCACAGCATTGACATTGCCGCAGTGACGCACTCCCACAGCATTGACCCTCCCGCAGTTCTGCACTCCCACAGCACTGACCCTCCCGCAGTGCCGCACTCCCACAGCATTGACCCACCCGCAGTCCCGCACTCCCACAGCATTGACCCTCTCGCAGTGCCGCACTCCCACAGCATTGACCCTCCCGCAGTGCCGCACTCCCACAGCATTGACCCTCCCGCAGTGCCGCAATCCCACAGCATTGACATTGCCGCAGTGACGCACTCCCACAGCATTGACCCTCCCGCAGTTCTGCACTCCCACAGCACTGACCCTCCCGCAGTGCCGCACTCCCACAGCATTGACCCACCCGCAGTCCCGCACTCCCACAGCATTGACCCTCTCGCAGTGCCGCACTCCCACAGCATTGACCCTGACGCTGTGCCGCACTCCCTCAGCATTGACCTTCCCGCAGTTCTGCACACCCACAGCATTGACATTGCCGCAGTGCCGCACTCCCACAGCATTGACCCTCCCGCAGTGCCACACTCCCACAGCATTGACTCTCCTACAGTGCTGCAGTCCCACAGCATTGACCCTCCCACAGTGCCGCACTCCCACAGGAGTGACCCTCCCGCAGTGCCGCACTCCCATGGCATTGACCCTCCCACAGTACCGTACTGCTACATCATTGACCCTCCTGCAGTGCCGCACTCCCACAGCATTGACCCTCCCACAGTGCCGCACTCCCACAGCATTGACCCTCCCGCAGTTCCGCACTCCCACAGCACTGACCCTACTGCAGTGCCGCACTCCCACAGCACTGACCCTCCCGCAGTGCCGCACTCCCACAGCATTGACCCTCCCACAGTGCCACACTCCCACATCATTGACCCTCCCGCAGTGCCGCACACCCACATCATTGACCCTCCCGCAGTGCCGCACTCCCACAGCATTGACCCTCCCGCAGTGCCGCACTCCCACAGCACTGACCCTCCCGCCGTGCCGCACTCCCACAGCATTGACCCTCCCGCAATGCCGCAATCCCACAGCATTGACCCTCCCGCAGTGCTGCACTCCCACAGCACTGACCCTCCCGCAGTGCTGCACTCCCACTGCATTGACACTCCCGCAGTGCCGCACTCCCACGGCATTGACCCTCCTGCAGTGCCGCACTCCCACAGCATTGACGCTCCCGCAGTGCCGCACTCCCACAGCATTGACACTCCTACAGTCCCGCAGTCCCACAGCATTGACACTCCCGAAGTGCCGCACTCCCACAGCAGTGACGCTTCCGCAGTGCCGCACTCCCATGGCATTGTTCCTCCCGCAGTGCCGCACTGCTACATCATTGACCCTCCTGCAGTGCCGCACTCCCACAGCATTGACCCTCCCACAGTGCCGCACTCCCACATCATTGACCATCCCACAGTTCCGCTCTCCCACAGCACTGACCCTACTGCAGTGCTTCACTCCCACAGCACTGACCCTTCCGCAGTTCTGCACTCCCACAGCATTGACCCTCCCGCAGTGCCACACTCCCACAGCATTGACCCTCCCGCAGTGCCGCACACCCACATCATTGACCCTCCCGCAGTGCCGCACTCCCACATCATTGACCCTCCCGCAGTGCCGCACTCCCACAACATTGACCCTCCCGCAGTGCCGCACTCCCACAGCACTGACACTCCTACAGTACCGCACTCCCACAGCATTGACCCTCCCGCAGTGCCGCACTCCCACAACATTGACCCTCCCGCAGTGCCGCACTCCCACTGCATTGACCCTCCCGCAGTGCCGCACTCCCACAGTTTTGACCCTCCCGCAGTGCCGCACTCCCACAGCACTGACCCTCCCGCAGTGCCGCAATCAATTCAGATTGATAGGGCGCATTACCCAGGCCCACTCCTCTGCCACAACCCCGGAGCCCCACTAACCTCCAGTAACCATGCCAAAAACCCTCCCAATCACTCATAACGTCTTGAGGGGGGGTGGGGAGACTTTTAGCCGTTGTAGCAAAGGTCGGCCAGTAAGGCACCGACTGGGGAAGAACTCGGCAGGGATCGACCGGGAAGTGTCTACACCGTATTGAATCTAAGTTGTTTGGTGTGGACTCTCCGTGTCCTTACTTAGCCCCCTACCTGGCGACGAGGGTGGATTTACTTTGTAACAATTACTTTTTGGCAATAAAACTATTCTTAAGAAAATTTGCATTTGCTGCAAACCCCCGATGGATGATTAGCTGGTTCTGTGTGATTCCCACATGGCCGATCAGCTGATTGTGTGTGATTTCCCCATGGTCGATCAACATTTGTGTGTGCCTCCACCCATGGTAAATGAGCTGTGTGTGTGCCTCCCCCATGGACAATCAGCTGGGTGTGTGTGCCTCCCCCTGGCCAATCAGTTGGGTGTGTGTGCTTCCCCCATGGCCGATCAGCTGGGTGTGTGTGCCTCCCCCGATGGTCGATCTGCTGGGCGTGTGTGCCTCCCCACATGGCCGATCAGCTGGATTTGAGTGCCTCCCCCCATGGCCGATCAGCTGGGTGTCTGTGACTCCCCCATGGCCGATCAGCTGGGCGTGTGTGCCTCACACTGAAACACAGTCTGCGTAGCAGAATGTGCAGCAGAATGTGTCACAGACAGAGACACAGACAGACTCAGGCCCACATCGCACACGCACTGCTCAACAGCTGCTGTTTCCCCTCCCAACCGACACAGGCCGCTGTCCGCTCCTCCCTGCCGCCGGTCGCTGCTCCTCTCGGTGTCACCTCATGTCCGATTCCCGTTGATGGGAACATCCGTGGCCTGCCGGGGGCGGAGGGCGGCGGGGCCGATTGAACAAAAAATTCAAAGGGCGAAATCCAAGAAAAGGAGAATTGGCGCTTCAGAACCGAGAGTGAAGCGTGAGTCTGGAGACAGAGGAGGGAAGTAAAAAAAACTTCAGAAAATGGAGAGGTTCTCATAGAGCTGCCCGTGCGCATGTGCGGACGCTTACTATCCAAGCAGGCAGCGCGCGGCCGCCTACTGACTGACATCGTCTACCCTAGCAACTCAAGATGGCCGCCTGGAGTCCCCCCTGGCAACACAAGGTGGCCGCCAACTATTTCCCCTTGCGACGCAAGATGGCCGCCGCCAGAACGCACGGAGTGCTGGTATGGTTGTGGCGCAGGCGCAGTGACGACTTATGCTGCCCATCGGCCCCATTGGGGGTCTTCATGATTGTTGTATATCAATAGACCGTAGCCTTACCCCCCCCCCCCCACCATGGATAGCACCCATTCCCCCAGATGAACCCCACCCGGGATACCTCCCACTCCCCGATATCACTCCCTCCCACTGATATCACCCACTGGATATTACCCCCACCCCTTGATATCACGCCCTACCCAATATCACTCCTTCCCACTGATATCAGCGCCCGGATATCACTCACTCCCACTGATATCACCCCCTGCCCGGATATCAGCCACTCCCACTGATATCATCCCCGGATATCACCCCCATCCTCGATATCACCCACACAATATCACGCCCCACAAGTATCATTCCTCCCCTCGGATATTAACCACCCCCTCCCAGAAATATCACCGACTCCAAATATCACCCCCCCTCGGATATGAACCCCCACATATATCATCCCTCCCCTCGGATATTAACGCCCTCCCCTGGTATATCAACTCTAAGATATCAACCCCCACAAATATCATCCCCCCGGATATTAGCCCCCTCGGTACCAAGCCCCTCCGAATATAACCCACCCCCATCAGATATGAACCCCCAGGCATCGCCAGACATCATCTCCTGATATCACCCCCTGGATATCAACAAGCCAGACCCAGCGGATGCCACTCCCCCCGGGTATCAACCACCACACACCCACGACATCACCCCTCCCAACAGGATATCAACCCCCCACCCATAAATATCACCCCCTCGTATATCAGTCCCCAGATATAACGACTGACAATATCAACCCTAGGATATCACCCACAACTCCGTGATATCCCCAGCGAGTTTCACCCTCTCACCCAAAATCAGCCCCCCAGATATCACCAGGGCCCCTGGAAATCAACCCCGCCCGAAATCACGATCCCCCCCCCCCCCCTCCCGTATATGATACCCTCTTGATATCGCTCCCTTAGACGTAAACCTCCACGGACAGCCCCCATCCCTATGTCACTCCATCCCCAGATATCAGCACATCACATTGCCCCTTAAAATCCTCCTTCCCAAACCACAGCCTCCCCCCCCTAGATGTCACCCACCTTCCCCGGGATATCACCCCACCTTCCACCGGCAGCACGGTAACATAGTGTTTAGCACTACGGCTTCTCAGCGGTAGTATCCCAGGTTCAATTCCCGGCTTGGGTCACTGTATATGCGGAGTCTGCATGTGCTCCCCGTGTCTGCATGGGTTTCCACGGGTGCTCCGGTTGCCTCCCACAAGTCCCTAAAACGTGCTTGTTAGGTGAATTGGACATTCTGAATTCTTCCTCTGTGTACCCGAACAGGCGCCGGAATGAGGCCATTCCGGTGTTTTCACAGTAACTTCATTGCATTGTTTTTTTTAAATCAATATAGAGTGCCCAATTATTATTTTTTCTATCAAGGGGCAATTTAGCGTGGCAAGCCACCTACCCTGCACATCTTTGGTTGTACAGATGAACCCCACGCAGAGATGTAGAGAATGTGCAAACACCACACGGTCGGTGACCCAGAGTCGGGATTCGAATCCGCGTCCTCAGCGCCACTGTCCCAGTGCTATCCACTGCGCCACATGCCGCCTTTTTCGTTGCATTGCAAATGTAAGCGTACTTCTGCCAATAAAGATTATTTATTTATTAATTTATTTTCATCACCTACAACAGACATCATTCCCCCCAGGATACCTCCAACACCGCTCCGCCCCCCACGCGCCCCCCCCCACCCTCAAACTGGCGGCGCACCCTATTCCGTCGTCGGAATCCATTCTCTGCCTGATCGCCGATCACAATTTTAGCACCGGGCTATGGATAATCCTGCCCCGGGGGTGCGCCGCATCAGACAACGTGTGCGGCATGTCGCAGAATCCCGCCCGATGTGCTGGATTCTCCATCGGTGGGATCCTCTGCATCACCGGCAGCGCACTCACGCCCGCCCGTTTCCCGACGTTGTGGGGGTGGCAACAATGGGGTGAGGGGGTGGGGGGTGGCGGGGGGAGGCGGGGGGGGAGAGAGTCCCGCTGCCGGCGGGGTCGCGCACCACCGGAAAACGGGGCTGGCGGGACGGAGAATCCCATCCAAGTTTTGTTGAGAAAGGGCGGCACGTGGAGCAGTGGATAGCACTGGGACCACGGCGCTGAGGACCCGGTTTCGAATCCCGGACTTGGGTCACTGTCCATGTGGAGTTTGCACATTCTCCCCGTGGATCTCACCTCCACATCCCAAACATGTGCAGGTTCGGTGTATTACCCAAGCTAAATTGCCCCTTGATTGTAAAAAAATTGAGCACTCTAAGTTAAAAAAAGACATAAACACGTTTTGTTGAGATTGTCCTGAGGGCCAAGACATTTTCTCCTGCTTGGGTTCCGTATTAAAGTGATCAGAAAATTATTTGTCAGTTGAAGAGTTAAAGTAACTAACTTTTAATCAGTACACCCAATAATTAAAGCGAATATGTAAGATCTCACTGTTAAAATGGCTTAGAATATTTTAATCTATGATTACAAGAGTCCCAACATTAAATATTGTTGAACTGATGAAATTATGACGGATCTAATTCTTTTACTTGAATTATTTAATTATTTTCTGTCGAAGATTAGTCACCTGTCAACATAGTTCATCCCAGTAATCAGAGGGAACTTAAATTCATTGTTTGTTCGAATAAACAATTATCTCATTCATTCATTGCGTGGTTGAATGAAATCAGTGAACAGCTCATTAGGTTAAATTCCATCAAACATTATACAACCAATTATTATTTGCGCAATATTGATAGAAAATATCAATTTAGTTTTCAGTCCATTGAACATAGATAATAACTAAAAACATTTCATTTCATCTTTCATTGTGATTGCCAAAGGATTGTTCATTTCAATAATCACAGGCGGTTTCTAATTATTGTTCAGACAATAATCATAATAAGATTTTTCTTTCAAATAGAGCCTGTAATTCCTGACCATACAAAATAATAACATCACTTAAAAATGCATTTGTACGGCCTAAAATCACAATCAATGGGATTCTCTGTCGGCAGGATCCTCCACTCCGCAGGCAGCGCACCCATTTCCGCGGGTTTCCCAACGGCCTAGGGTGGCCACAATGGGAAACCTCATTGACCGACGGAACAGAGAATCCCGTTATGGCAGGGTGTTATGGGCCAGGGTTTAGGGAATCCCAAAGTATATCATGCAGTTCACGTGACCCACAAATTTTAATAGATTGCGGTATGGGGAGCACACTGTCCTACTTTGCGGGTGTGGTGCAACAGAGAGCAAAAAGTATTTTTAAACAAAAAACAATGTTTATTTATGAAACCAGTTAACACTTTATAAACCCACAGTAAACATCTTAACAACGATCAACACCAACCATCCCCACTGATACAATATTCTATAAGTAACTCTTAATCATTCCTTTCGACATCTACAAGACAAAAGGTCCTTTTTAACACAGAGATCAGGTTAAAATTCTCTACTGAGAGCAGTTATCACTTTGAAATCAACCAAATGATATGGAGACAGTCTTTCGATTGTAGAGAGATCCTTATACAGCCGCTTGCTTTTCCTGCAGCTATCCAGCTCTCAAAGCGAATGTAAAAACACCCTGCAGCTGTCTGCTTAAAAACAAAAGTAAAGACGGACAGCCCAGCCCCACGCACTCTCTGCCATCATTAGAGCTAGCTGATGAATATCCATTTCTTAAAGATACTCTCACATGACAGGGGGCGCGCCAGATAACGGGGCTGGCGGGGCGGAGAAACTTATACAGGCCATTAAAATGAAGATAATTTTCCAAGAGAATTATCATGGCAAGAATCTGATTACTTTCAATCCACGAATCACTAACGACATGTAGACATCTTTTAACTTCCTACGACAATATGTATTGAGTGATATTTCCCATGTCGAATACCAGCAATTGTATCTCAGGTTTCAATTCCATTAATCATTGCCGTGCTATGACCGAATAGTGTGAAAATTCTCTCTGCCTATTTCTACCAAAGAAAACTGAGCAATTCCAATGATGGAAGGCAGAATGACATAAATTACACCATCGCGTGTCATACAACATTGATGGAAAGAATCAAATTCGTTTTCATTCCATTGAACACAGTAAATAACAAAGACCATTTAATTGCAACTTTTTAGAAAAATAAATTTAGAGTACCCAATTAATTTTTTCCAGTTAGGGGGTCAATCGACTTACCCTGCCCATCTTTGCGTTGTAGGGGCGAAACCCACGCTAATGGGGAGAATGTGAAAACTCCCCACGGACAGTGACCACGAGCCGCAATCGAACCTGGGACCATTGCGCCGTGAGACAGCAGTGCTAACCACTGTGCCACCGTGCTGCCCCATTTGATAGCAACTTTGAATGTGTTTATTAAAGGATTGTTTATTCCAGTATTCACAGTCATAATCTAAATAGTGTTCAGACTGTAACCATAATAAGATTGTTCTTTCAAATAGAGTCTGGAATTCCTGACCTTACAATATTAATACAATAAATTGAACATGCGCATTTCGGCTCAAAATTCACTAAACTGATTATTTTGCAATCGAATCATCGTGACAAGAAACTGTTTATTTTCAGTGCAACGATTACTGGATATATCTAGAAATCTTTTAAATTTTCACAATAATATGCATTTAGAAATGTCTATGAAAACCACGTTGTAACGTCTTTCACTGAATGGACTTGATGGAACGAACAGCCTCATCTGCAGTGAGAACTCACTCAATCTGTTCAATTGTAACCGAGTGGCTGTCATTGGCAGGAGACTGAATCACAGCTGTGTTCAGGAGTGGGGCAAAACGTAGGAGCTGCATCGATTTAAAAATAATGTAATCATCAATGCTCGTTGTCAAGATGGTGGAGAGCTTCCTTGTTTATGGTGGAAAGCTGCCTTGATGATGGTGGAGAGCTGCCTTATTGATGGTGGAGAGCTTCCTTCTTGATGGTGGAGAGCTGCCTTGTTGATGGTGGAGAACTGCCTTGTTGATGGGGGAGAGCTGCCTTGTTGATGGTGGAGAGCTGCCTTATTGATGGTGGAGAGCTTCCTTCTTGATGGTGGAGAGCTGCTTTGTTTATGGTGGACAGCTGCCTTATTGATGGTGGAGAGCTTCCTTCTTGATGGTGGAGAGCTGCCATGTTGATGGTGGAGAACTGCCTTGATGAACGGCTGCAGACAAATTGAATACTAAGATTTTCACCAGCAACATATTCCCAAGTCAGATTAGTGATTAACTTGAAGACTCTATTCCAGATAGAGGTATTTCCGTGTGTCTGCTTCCCTGGATGTCTACATTGTAGCGGTAATGGCTTTGGAAGATGCTGTCTAATAAGCCTTGTTGAGTTGCTGAGATACACCTTGCAGGCGGTGCATACTGCTGCCACAGTTCATCCAGGCAGGAAGGAGTGAAGGGTTGTAAAGGAGTGCTAATCAAACAGCTGCGTCGTACTAGATGTTCCAGGCATTCTTGGATGTTGAAGATGTTGTCACCCAGGCAAATGGACTACTTCAATCACTCGCGTGGCCTGATCCTTGCAGATTGTGGACAGGCGTTCGGGAGTAAGGAGGTGAGTTACCCTACCCATTCTGAAATGCTGAACTGTTCTACTGTTCCTTCAGTCATCTTAGTTATATATCTAGTCCAGATCAGTTCCTTGTACATGGTAACTCCAAGGAGGTTGATATGGGGAATTTGCCATTCGTATTGTCACTGAATATCGAAGGGCAATGGTTAGATTATCTCTCTTGTAGATTATCATTATCTGGCACATGAGTAGCGCTATTGTTTCTTGCCACTTGTCCACTTGTTGGCCAGGTCTGCCCGGATTTGGACACGGACTGTTCCAGTATCAGAGGCGTCGTGAACAACGTTGTTATTGTGCAATCGTTATGGAACCTTCCCAGTTCGGACTGTTGGCTGGCCACTCCTACCAATACTCTCATGGGCAGGTGGACCTGCTGCTGGTGTGGTGGTGAGGGTGATGCCAAGTAGGTGTTGATACTTTTATACACACATGTCACAGGCACAGTCTGTGAACACACATTGAGAACACACTCCAGCCTGCCGTATGGAGCGAACATTGTATCAGTGGGATAGAATCAGAGAATCAGAGCAGATAGATCAACTGCAAAAAGGCAAAAAGCGATGTGGCCGATCCGTAGGAGCATTGTGCTGCAGGACAAACTGAAACCTCATGCGCTCAATGGTTATTATAGAATCTTTGCCAATAGCGAAGTGGTCAATCATGCTTCAATGAGGAGTGCAATCGAGATTGTCAGCAGCCACAACCAGCATGCCTAAGAAATGAAGTGCCAACATGGCGTAGCTGTAATGTAGGATTACTTGTAAGCCCGACGGCAGGCGATAGACAGACATCTGTGATCCCACAGCCAACGGATCAGATCAGTGTTGCAGATTTGAAACGTAAAGTGGTGTTGTCCATTCAAACGGCATCGGGAATAGTCGGCATCTCCTCTATCACCAGCATGAATGACGGGGTTCCGAACTCGATGGTGTGTTCTTCCATTTACAATATAATTCAACCTTGATTTGATACTACAAAATACATCACCTCGCATTTGTCCAAATTAAACTCCATCTGACATTCCTCTGCCCTATCTGCGCCTCTGCCAATCCTGATGTAATCCGCAAAGTGACGAATCAGACCACCCATATTTTCCTCCAGGTCATTTATATATACTGTAAAGTATATCGTTCCCAGCACTGTTCCCTGTGGAACACCGTTAGCTCCAGATATCTATTCTGAAAAACATCCTTCCGCCGCTACAATCTGCCTTCTAATACAAAGCCAGTTCTGTACCAATCCAGTCAGCCCACCCCGAATCCGATGAGAGTTTAGATTTTGTACCAGACCGCAATATGGGACCGCGTCAAATGCCTTACAAAAGTCCATATGAACTACATCCGGAGGCCTTCCCTCATCAATATTCTTTGTTACCTCTTCAAAAAACTCAACCAGGTTGGTGAGATAAGACCTCCCCGTACTAAACAATGCTGCCTGTAACTAACTAGTCCATTTTCCTCTAAATGTGCTTCTATCCTGTCTCAGTTTCTTTTCCAAGAGCTTCCCCAACACTGATGTCAGGCTAACCGGACTACAGCTTGCTGTATTATCGTTGCTTCGTTTCTTAAACAAGGAAACAACAATGGCTATTCTGCAGTCCTCTGGAATCTCGCCTGTGGTCAATGGGGACGTGGAGATCGGTTGTGGCCCAGTTATTTCACTCCTTGCCTCCCTTATTAACCTGGGATATATCCCATCTGGCTCCGGGGAATTGTCTACCTCAATGCAATTTAGGATACTCAACACTTCCTCCTTTGGTATATTTACGTTCTCAAGAGCGTTCATATACCAAAACTGATCTCGACATCCGTCATTTCCTTTTCCTTGGTGAATGCCAATTCCAAGGTTCTCATAAAGGATTTCACCAACTTCACGGTGGCGCCGTGAGTAGCACTGCTGTCTCACGGCGCCGAGGTCCCATGTTCCATCCCGGCTCTGGGTCACTGTCCGTGTGCAGTTTGCACATTCCATCTTAAGTGGAAAAATGAATTGGGCACTCCAAATTTTTTTTTAAAGCTTTTTACCAACTTCCTGTTATTCCACGCATAACTTCCCTTCATTATCCTTGAGTGTGCCTGTTCTTTCTCTTGCTACCCACCAACTCCTAATCTATGCATAAGCGCCACGGGATGACCGTTGACCATATCTGCCAAAGACATTTCATGGCCCCGTTTAACCCTCCTAATTCCACGTTTTATTTCCTTCGGAATTTGACTGGACGCCTCAAGGGCTCAGTCAGTTATATTGGCGGATGGATAAATGTCGGTCCCAATACACCAGGCAGAGTTCCCCAACTCTTCTCCAAATGTTGGCTCTGAGAAATTGTCGCGTGTGATTGATTAACAAACCAATGGAATCAGATTTGTAGAATTGTCAAAATAACTAAACGGATTATGACAGGTTTTTATTTTTATGCGACGAGTTGTTGTGAACTGTAACACGCTTCCTGACTTGTTATTGGAAGAATATTTCACTAATAGCCTTGAAAAGATGAATTCATTAATTAATTGAGGATGGGAGGGACAGTGCATTGCAAGAGACAAAGAGCAGAGCGAAGGGGGAATCTTTGGATTGCATGTTGAAAGAGAACGATGGGTCGAATGTTTACTAATCTCCTTGTATCGTTGTTATTTGTAATGCATCAAAATATTCCTGTAAACCTTTGCCAGTCCAGACAGTATTCAAGTTTGGCCTTCCACTTATCAATACGGAAAACGTATTTGATTTCAGCTAACGATGCACTTGGGTACTGAAATGTGCGATTGACATGTCACATGTGGAGCCTACCCGCGCCGTGGGTGTGTGAATATTAACTACAGAATGCTATGTGTGTTCAAAAAAGAGCTCCTCTGTTCCAGCTATCTCACAGTGATTGTGCAGAAGTCAGTAAAGAACCATGAAAGCACTGTTTCTGCTACTTGGTTTCCGCATTCTGATACAGGCCATAGCTGCCGATGATGGAATGGTCTCGTCACTTAGAAAAGGAGGTTAGTAATATAAAAGGAGACGATAAGTATCAATACAAATGTGCCTGAGAATTTCGTTCAGTGTGTCGACACCGTGGTGCCATTCAATTGGACCACAGCTGATGAGAGTATGTGATTCCTGTTATTAATAGAATAATCATTTTATTTGAGTTACCGAAGAGAATCAATCCCACTCTGAGCTCCAGATTCCATATGAGACTCCGGCTGAAGCTCACTGTAATGCCATTAATTCACTCTCTGCTTCATTGTGTAATTCTAATAATCACCCCCTCCCCCCCCCCCCCCCCCCCCCGACACTTCCTTCTGAATCGTGTGATTTAAACGCATGGCTGAATGTGTTGGAATATTATCTGAGAGGAGGACGTCCCGTGGCGTTCGCGAACGGAGCGGCCGCAGCAAAGAGTCTCCCGCACGTTCATGAAATCGCGGCTTTATAAGGCGGGGGGGGGGGGGGGGTGTCCCGGCCGATTTTTGAAAATATGAAAGTCCCGAGAAATGGGACCTGCGTCCCTCGCCCTGTCCAGCAGCCAAAGCTCCGTTCCACGGAGCTAAAGAGTAGAGACTGGTCCCGGTGAGCTGCCCGTGGAGGAGGAGTGGGGATCGCGACGAAGTAACAGCCTGAAAGTCGCAACACGGAGAGGATAAGACAAAAAAAAACCCGATTTTTTCTTTCCACTCCTGAACATTTAATAAACTTTTTTAAAAACTTTTTTTTTCAAATTCCTTTTAATTCACAAAATTCGTTTTCAAAAAGAAAAAAAAAAATCGGGGGGCGGGGATGACTTTATTTTTGCATCTAAACCCAGTAAAAAGAGAAATGAACATAACAGGAATCTGCCTGCAAATCAGAATAAATCGGGAAGGAGCAGCAGCGAAGGCGCAGGAAAACAGGAGCTGAGGCCGCGCAGGCAGGCGGCCCCATGAGGCGAGACGGAGGTTCAGGGGAACCAGGAAGCGGAAACGCTGGCGAGCTGAGCAGCCGAGAAGGGACAGGACGCGGGGGCTGGGAGGAATGGAGACGCGTGCTGAAAACGGATATAAACACCATAAAGGAGGAGCTGAAAACGGAAATAAACGCCACGTGGGAGGCACTCAGGACCCAGCTCCACACAATGAGGAAGGAGATGCTGGCGGAGACAACGGACAAAATGCAGCCTACCATCGATGGCCCGGAAAGAAAGGGGGAGGCGAAGGAGCAAACGATTCAGGCGTTGGAGAGGGCCTCGGACCAGAGCGACCAGAGGATGGTAACTCCGGAAACCGAGGTGAAAAGACTGGGAACGACGCATGGGAGCCTAATACCGAAAGTGGAGGACCAAGCAAATAGGTCCAGATGGCAGAATATTAAAATAGTGGGGCTGCCAGAGGGGAGGGAGGGCAGAGACCCAACAGGCTACGTCACCCAAAATGCTAGTGGGAAGGGAGAAATTTCCAAACCCCACAGAAATCGACATGATGCACTGGTCGCTTGGACCAAGGCCCAAAGCCGGGGAGAAGCCCAGAGCGATGATCGTGAAGCTGCACTGGTTCCAAGCCAGACAAAAACTCCAGACGAGATCGAGCACTTGGGAAGGGATCAGGACATTGGGGCGGACCTGGCAAACAGAAGGGATGAATTCAACAGCGCCAAATCAGCACTCTACAAAAGTAATATGAAATTTGGGATGTTATTCCCGGCCAAACTCATGGGGACATTAATGGGGAAGGAGCTGTTTTTTAACACCCCAGCGGAGTTCGTTAGAGAGAACAAACTGGGATGGAAAATAAAGGAAGAATCGAGACAAAGAAGGAGGGCAAACTGAAAACAGAGACAATAAGATCACGAACTGTACACACGTGTTTGGTGTACTGTGCGGGACTGTGCTGACTCGTTCCCGGGCTCGTTCCGATCTCAATGCAATGGTGGCGAGCGAAGCAATGCAAATGAGGGTGAGAAAGGCGGTCAGGAGGGCGAGACAAGGGCTGGCAAAAGGAAGGTAAGACCGGACCAGAGCAGGGCAAGTACTGGGAGGGGGACCACCGTGCTAGCGAGGACGGCCAACACGGGAGGGCAGGAAGAAAGGAGGGCCGTGGTGCGCCTCTCGGGGTAGAGCGAGCGACTGGCACAAAGAGGGGGCGGGACAGGGCAGAAGGGGGGAAGAACACAAGGGGGGACAGAGGGACAGGGACTATTGGCGGAGGGGGGAATCAGAGCGGAGCGCAAAAGAAAAGAGAAGCAAAGAGAAGGGTGAGGTAGATAAGCAGCACGAACACAGGCCTCGGCGGGCATGGAGCAGGGAGAGGAACCAAGATGGCGTCACAAACAGCCACTCGGGAGGGCTTCAGGACGAAGGGAGACCCTAATATACACATAGCTGGCGGCCATGTTGGCTGCCCCCTGGACAGTGTGAAGGTTCACAAGCCAGCCCTCAAAGACAGTGATCTCTGGATTACCACATCTGCTACGTGGTAGTCAGTGTAGAAATAGCAGAATATTTCGGATGAATCCGTGTCTGAAGAGAGGGTATGACGGGAGGCTTTTATATTCACAGCTGCAGGCTCCCAGGCTCGATTCCCGGCTTGAGTCACTGTCTGTCCGGAGTCTACACATTCTCCCCATGTCTGCGTACATTTTCTACGTGTCCTCCGGTTCCCTCTCCCAAGTCCCGACAGACGTGCAGTTAAGTAATTTTGACATCCGGAATTCCCCCTCAGTGTACCCGAGCAGGTGCAGGAATATGGCGACTGGGGACCTTTCACATGAACTTCATTGTTTTGATAATGTAAGCCTACTTGTGACAATAACTATGATTATTATGGTTTCTTCGACCAATACTTTGAGGAAACAACAAAGGAACACGCCATCTTCGATTGGGTATTGTGTAATGAAAAAAGTTTAGTTCACAATCCAGTTGTGAGAGAACCCTTGCGGATGAGTGATCACAATATGATATAATTCTTTATCAAAGCATGATATAATTCTTTAAGAAATAGTTGATTCTGAGACCAGAGTTTTGAATCTCAATAGAGGTAACTATGACGGAATAAAGAAAGAGTTTGTGATGATGGTCTGGGAAACATTACCAAAACTAACGACAGGGGACAGGCAATATCAGGTATTCAAGAAACGAATAAGTGAATGTCAAATGTTGTTTATTCCAATTTTGCGCAAGAGTAGAATGTGATCTGTGGCCATACCATTGCCCACCAAAAAATTAGAAATAGTATTAGAATCAGCGAAGTGGCATACAATTATCAAGAAAAAGCAATATGCCTGAGGATTGGGAAGTGTTTAAAATTCAGCAAAGAAAATACGATTTGAAAGTCAGCTAGTGGGGAACGCAAAACGGAATGTAAAAGTTTCTGTAGATATCGAAAGAGATAAAGATTGAAAAAGAGTGAATGTAAGCTCCTTACAATCATAAACGAGGAAATTCAGATCGGAGGACACAGGAATAGCTGAGGAGCTAAATTCTTAAGTTGCTTCTGTTCTCACAGAGGAAGACATGAATAATATACCTAAACTTCTGAGATACACAATTTTACGGAAGAGCTGAAGGAAATTCGTCTAAGTAGAGAAATGGTCTGGGGAGAAATTAATAGGATTGGATGTAGAAACATTTCCAGTGCCTGGCAATCCTGGTCGCACATGATTTAATGAAGTGGCCCTAAAAGTAGTAGATCCATCGGTGGTCATTTTCCAAATTTGTTTGGTCTCTCAAATGATTCAGTATGGCCCAGTATGGCTCTGAGGAAGAGTAGACAGGGAGATGTTGCTGAAAACAGCGGGTCTGGTGGCCTGAAGTGCATATGTTTTAATGCAGACGTATAACGGGTAAGGCAGATTAAATTAGAGCTTGGATTAACACTTGGAACTATGATGTTGCTGCCATTACAGATACGTGGTTGAGGGAAGGACAGTATTGGCAGCTGAACGTTACAGGATTTAGATGTTTCAGGCTGGATAGCGGGGGATGTAAAATGGGTGGGGGAGTTGCGCAACTGGTGAGGGAGAATATCACAACTGCACTACGGGAGGACACATCAGAGGGCAGCGAGGCTCTATGGGTAGCGATCAGGAATAAGAAAGGTGCAGTCACAATGTTGGGTGTTTACTACAGGCCTCCCAACAGCCAGCGGGAGATAGAAGGGCAGATAGGTAGACAGATTTTGGAAAAGAGTAAAAACAACAGGGTTGTGGTGATGGGAGACTTCAACTTCCCCAATATTGACTGGGACTCACTGAGTGCCAGGGGCTTAGACGGGGCGGAGTTTGTAAAGAGCATCCAGGAGAGCTTCTTAAAATAATACATAGATAGTCCAACTAGGGAAGCGGCTGTACTGGACCTGGTATTGGGGCAAGATCCCGGCCATTTAGTAGAAGTTTCAGTAGGGGAGCATTTTGCGAACAGTGACCATAATTCAGTAAGTTTTAAAGTGACTCTTGACATTGATAAGAGTGGTCCTAGAGTGAATGTGGTAAATTTGGGGATGGCTAATTATAACAATATTAACCGAGAACTGAAGATCCTAGATAGGTAGATGGTAGAGGGTAAATCAACATCTGACATGTGGGAGTCTTTCAAATGTCAGCTGAAAGGAATTCATGACCGGCATGTTCCTGTGCGGAAGGATAAATACGGCAAATTTCGGGAAACTTGGATAACGAGAGACATTGTAAGCCTCGTCAAAAATAAAAAGGAGGCATTTGTCATGGATAGAAGGCTGGGAACTGACGAAGCCAAAGTGGAATATAAGGAAAGTAGGAAGGAACTTAAGCAAGGAGCCAGGAAGGCTAAAAGGGGTCACGAAAAGTCATTGGCAAATATGATTCAGGAAATACCCAAGTCCTTTTACACGTACATAAAAAGCAAGAGGGGAGCCAGGGAAAGGGTTGGCCCTTCGAAGGACAGGCAAGGGACTCTATGCGTGGGGCCGGGGGAAATGGGCGAGGTACTAAATGAATACTTTGCATCAGTATACAGCAAAGAAAAGTAATTGGTGGATCTTGAGTCTGGAGAAGGGTGTGTCGATACCCTGGGTCACATTGAGATCCTAAAAGACGAGGTGTTGGGCGTCTTGAAAAATATTATGCTAGATAAGCCCCCAGGGCCTGATGGGATCTACCCCAGGAGGCTAGAGAGGAAATTGCTGAGGCCTTGACAGAACTCTTTGGACCCTCACTGTCTTCAGGTGATGTCACGTGATACTGGAATCTATCATCAAGGAAGAAATAGCGAGGCATCTGGATGGAAATTGTCCAATTGGGCAGAAGCAGCATGGGTTCATAAAGGGCAGGTCGTGCCTAACTAATTTAGTGGAATTTTTTGAGGACATTATCAGTGCGGTAGATAACGGGGAGCCATTGGGTGTGGTATATCTGGATTTCCAGAAAGCATTTGACAAGGTGCCACACAAAAGGTTGCTGCATGAGATAAATATGCATGGCATTGAGGGGAAAGTAGTAGCATGGATAGAGGATTGGTTAATTAATTGAAAGCAAAGAGTGGCGATTAGTGGGTATTTCTCTGGTTGGCAATCAGTAGCTAGTGGTGTCCCTCAGGGATCAGTGTTGAACCCACACTTGTTCACAATTTACATAGACGATTTGCAGTTGGGGAATCAAGGGCAATGTGTCCAAGTTTGCAGGCGACACTAAGATGAGTGCTAAAGCAAAAAGTGCAGAGGATACTGGAAGTCTGCAGAGGGATTTGGATAGGATAAGTCAATGGGCTAGGGTCTGGCAGATGGAATACAATGTAGACAAATGTGAGGTTATCCATTTTGGGAGGAAGAACAGCAAAAGTGATGACTATTTAAACGATAAAATATTAAAACATGCTACTGTGCAGAGAGACCTGGGTATGCTAGTGCATGAGTCGCAAAAGGTTGGTTTACAGGTGCAACAGGTGATTAAGAAGGCGAATGGAATTGTGTCCTTCATTGCTAGAGGGATGGAGTTTACGACTCGGGAGTTTATTCTGCAATCGTATACGGTGTTACTGAGGCCACATCTGGAGTATTGTGTTCAGTTTTGATCTCCTTACTTGAGAAAGGACGTACTGGCACTGGAGGGTGTGCAGAGGAGATTCACTCAGTTAATCCCAGAGCTGAAGGGGTTGAATTACAAGGAGAGGTTGAGTAGACTGGGACTATACTCGTTGGAATTTGGAAGGATGAGGGGGGATCTTATAGAAACATATAAAATTATGAAGGGAATAGATAGGATAGATGCGGTCAGGTTGTTTCCACTGGAGGGTAAAAGCAGAACTAGGGGGCATAGTCTCAAAACAAGGGGATGTAGATTTTAGACTGGGTTTAGGAAGAACTTCTTCACCCAAAGGGTTGTGAATCTATGGAATTCATTGCCCATTGAAGCAGTAGAGGCTCCTTCATAAAATGTTTAAAGATAAACATAGATAGCTTTTTGAAGAATAAAGGGATTAAGGGTTATGATGTTCGGGCCGGAAAGTGGAGCTGAGTCCACAAAAGATCAGCCATGACTTCATTGAATGGTGGAATAGGCGCGAGGGGCCAGATGGCCTACTCCTGCTCCTAGTTCTTATGTTTTTATGTTCTTATGTTTAAGAAGGGTAATAAGGATAATACAGGGCCGATAACTACAGGCCGATAAGACTTACGTCAGTGGTCGGGAAATTACTGGAGAAAGGTCTTCGAGTCAAGATCTACTCCTATTTGGAACCAGATGGACGTATTAGCGAAAGGCAGCACGGTTTTGTGAACAGGAGGTTGTGTCTCACATACTTGATAGAGTTTTTCGAAGAGGTCACACAGATGATTCGTGCAGGTAGGGCAGTGGAAGTTCTCTATATGGATTTCAGTAAGGCCTTTGACAAGATCCCTCATGGCAGACTGATAGAAAAAGTGAAGTCACATGGGAGCAGGGGTGAGCTGGCAAGATGGATATAGAACTGGCGAGGTAATTGAAGGCAGAGGGTAGCAATGGAAGGGCGTTTTTTTGATTGGACAGCTGTGACCAGTGGTGTTCCGCAGGGATCAGTGCTGGGACCTTTGCTGTTCGAATTTTATACAAATGATTTGGAGGAAAATGTAACTGGTCTGATTAGTATGTTTGCAGATGACATAAAGTTTGGTGGAATTGCGGATAGCGATTAGGACTGTCAGAGGATAT